>NC_056680.1:37310026-37623151 GCF_018350215.1 Panthera leo | reverse complement strand
GGACAGCAAGCAAGTGAGTGGAGGAGGGGCAGAAAGCGAGGGAGAGAGAGAATCCCAAGCAAGCTCCATGCTGAGTGCAGAGCCCCACGTGGGGTTCAAACTCAGGAACCCTGAGATCATGACCTGAGCTGAAATCAAGAGTTGGACTCTTAACCAACTGAGCGACCCAGGTGCCCTTTGTAAACTATTTTCAAATGGTCTTACACTAGGAACCTGGCAGAAGCAAATCTGCAAAGACGACTTTAAAGAAAAATTCAAGAGGTCGGGTCATTAAAAAACAACCAAGTGCGTAAGGAAAGAGTGCACCACGAGTGTGCTCAAGTTGAAGCGATGGTTAGTGGCAACAGAAATGCAAAGATTCAAATATGGGAATTTTCAAGTGCAGACTGTAAAAAATACACTCAATGTACAAAAAAAAAATTAAACTGTATACAGGAGCTGGGTTCACAAAACATATTAAATAAATAATAATGCAGTTCGAAAGTAGATAAGAACAAATGGGACATTTGAATGAAGATGCACAAAGTTCAGGACACTAAAAACTAGATCAAAGCAGGTACCTGAATAACATTCTACGTCTTAGAGAATATATTCATTATTTTTAATTACCTGAGATTCTACATGTGATCTTTTTCAAAATATTATTGCTCCTTATTATGTGTTTCATACTGACTTCCTAGCCAATTGTAAAATTGTTCTTAGCTGCTTTGTAACACGCAGCTTCTCAAACCTATTTGACAAACACAATTTGACCATCCCATTCTGTGTGCTCTAGAAAGACCCATGGAAGGAGGTTGAAATGGAGTCAAACCCACTATCTATGGCTTATCAACTGCCTACAGGCAGTTGTGAAAAACCAAAATCAGCAAAGGCTGTTAAAGCTTACCTTCATTATTGAATATAAACATGGACACAAAAGCAAGTGAGTGAAATTTCATAGGCAAATAATAATTCAGGAAGTTGAAAAGATTGGGACAAAATAAAACAATGACAAAATATCTGAAGATGATTTATTTGGCTAAAATATAGTAATTCTTCCAAAAAGTAATCCTGAACTGCTTCCTGTTAATGACACAGAAGGCCAAATCACATGAACGAAAAATGAAAACTTCGAACTATCTCTAGACTGCCTTGCCCCCAGAATGCTAAATATCCAGATGATTGATGTCAGTGTGGCTCATATCCTAATATATATGCCCTGCCAATGGGAATTTAGGTGAGCATTAAAGGAGATTTCAGGGAAAAACTTCATTTTTCATTATCAAATTAATACAGCAAGATATTCCAAGATATGATAAAGGTTTAGGCAAAAACTGCTTATATTTGACTCCTACCTGCTTAACGAAAGAAATATCAATTAATTTCTCATCTGACCAGAGAGTGTGCAGAATTTTACGTCAAAACTTG
Organism: Panthera leo; assembly: GCF_018350215.1. NCBI lineage: Eukaryota > Metazoa > Chordata > Mammalia > Carnivora > Felidae > Panthera > Panthera leo. The sequence goes on along the minus strand of NC_056680.1, from coordinate 37,621,744 downwards.
TAATACAGAAATGGAACAAAAATATTTGAATCCAGGCACGCCTCGCTTTGCAGGGCATTGTAACAGAAACTCAGGCCTGGTATCCTCCCTGCCTGTATTCTTAAGAGCTAGGTATTGTGCATACGCCAAGGAGCAAAACATCCAAAGCCTCACTACATGGGTAAGTCATGGAACCCTCGGAACTATTTAAAATAGCCTTTTTTCCCCCCAAATGCCATTCTGTTTTGGTAAAATATGGAGGCAGAAATGGAGTTCAATTTTTACTCAGTTACAAAGACCAATAAACAGCTTTTTTATCTGGGAATATTATTCTGGGGTCTATTTAATATGACCGAAAAGACACAGGTTACTGCGTATCACTTTAAGTGAAACTTAAACTCTGAATTCAGATAAGTATATTCTATTCTGAAATGCTCTTTTGAAAAGGACTCTACAAGCACAAACAGATGGATTAATTACATTAAAAACTGACATGTTACATATGAAGTTAGAGAAGCCAAACTTACGCAAATAGAAAATTTATCATTTAATACCCAATTGAATCTAAATGAATTCTTTTTTGCTGTCATCAGGTTTCAAAACATTTCAGGCACAGGGTAAGAGACAATTTATCTGGCATCATATAAATCTGAGAAAATAATTTTTCCTTCCTTTCAAATTTTTGAGAAGAGTCAATTCCTATTTATAGACTAACAATAAAAAAAAAAAAAAAACTTTGGGATAGAGACTTTTTTTTCTAAGGAGTAACTCAACGTAAGGAAAACAGAGACCATTCATTTCCCCAAATCAGCATTTTCTTTTCCAAACCTCATTGTCCTTATCTCATAATGCTGGGAAAATAGCAATTACAGAGTAACAGAAGGTTCACTTTCCTCCAGAGCACTTTCATAGGCAAAGTCACCAATTAAAAGTATTGCCAGATTTCAAACGATATCATAAGAGACAAGTCATTTTTTTTCTTTCTCATTTTTATATATCAGAAGGAAGGAACATAACTATTTATTATGTGCTGGAAATTTATTAAATTTCTGTACTTATAACTCACTTATTTGCAAAACTGTAACTGCAACTATCTCTACCAGACAGAGGGTCGTGGTTAAGAGCACAGATGTGGAACCAGAGGGCCCTTAGCTCATCGTCCAGCTCTGTGATTACTGGCCATATAACCTTGGGCAAGTGACTGAAGCACTCCATGCCTCAGTTTTGTTCCCCAGTAAAATGGGATGATAGTTAATACCTACCCCACAGACTTAAGAGGATTAAATGCGTTGACCATGAAAAGCATTCCAATTAGCACAACACATGCTTGATCAATATTGCAAAAACAAAAATAAAACCTAACCACAAAAATCGGGATGATAACAACATTATTGCAGATGGATGGATGGATTTCCAATTCAATTTTTAAAGAATCTTCCTATTTATTTCCCATTCTAGGGCTCACCGGCCTCCTCCAAACAATTTGGGTCACAAGACAACAGGCCCACAGTTTGCTCCTTGGCAGGAAGCCAGCATGAGAAAACAGGGAGGAATACATCAGAATCCACAGGGAGGGGTGTGATTACGGGGAGGAGTTCTCTGAAAAGATGCACTGGCCATTTGAGTTCAGAGGCTAGTCCCTCATACCCAACTCCTCTCTCCCCAGACCTAAAGAAGCGAGTAATTACTTAGAAACAAAGTAGCAGCATTGAAACTGAGCAGTGGTCAAGGAAAATGGAACTATTTTGAAGCCAAGTCTAGAATTGGAAGTCTTACAGAAAACCAATTAAAACAAGACTTGGAGAATTATTTAAACACATTTGTCAATAACTATCTCACATTTGCATATGCAAATTTGAGAACTCCCTTATGAACATATCAAATGTGAAAACTTCTTTTTGTTTGCAAAAACGACAATAATAATGGCTGCAAATTATCAGAGGGCAGCATTTTGATAAACCCTGCATGTTGTTGATGTTACTTAATTCCTGTACCTTTATGGGGCAGTAACTATCGAACCTTACTGCATAAAGTTACTCATCCAGTGGCCAGAGTGCAGGTTGGAAATCAGATTCTTCTGACTTTAGAGTCCATGCTCTTTTTTTTTTTTTAATTTTTTTTAACGTTTATTTATTTTTGAGACAGAGAGAGACAGAGCATTAACGGGGGAGGGTCAGAGAGAGGAAGACACAGAATCTGAAACAGGCTCCAGGCTCTGAGCTGTCAGCACAGAGCCCGACGTGGGGCTCGAACTCACGGACCTCGAGTTCATGACCTGAGCCAAAGTCGGCCGCTCAACCGACTGAGCCACCCAGGTGCCCCTAGAGTCCATGCTCTTAAACCCTCCTCTATGGCCACTACTTCTGATAAAATGATTTGCTTGTTTCTGATCGTCCTTGCTGCAGAAATGATCACGGCACCTCTTCTAACCTTACTCAGACATGAGAGAATTCAACTCTCTTTAGGAGAGGTGCCTCCACCTGAGGCATTTCTAGGACATATCTCTGCCTTACCAGGAACCTAAATGAGAGAACTGCATTTACTGTCCCTCTAATTTTATTCTTCAGATGTCAACCATGTCTTTGGACATAAAAGAGAATGAACTTTTGAAATAATTTCCAAGGACTTCCGATCTTTTGCACTTGCTAGAACTTTCAAGTACTAAGATATGAATTGTGTGTCAGATTCTCAAATCAGATGTAAAAACTATGAAAGCCTCGAACAGCTTTTCAAGATCAAGTTGAGAGGCTAGATATATTTGAAGGGAAAATGACATGTATTCAATTTTAATGTTGGAATTCAAGTTATTTAAACGTAGCTGAGGTGGTTAGTCACAAGGTTTGTGTGTGGAAAACAGATGAAAATATTGAGTCCGTTTTAATACTGAGAACATACGGGCTAGCTGGAAAATTTAATGGAGGCATCTTTCTCCTGGTTTTCTTCCTTGTTATTATATTTCAAGCAACAGTTCTGTCCTGCCAAGTCGTCATACTACACTGAATTTAGAACTCTTATGGGCACATGCTTTCAACAGAAAGATTCCCTTACCATAATATTAGTAATTTCAGGCAGCTTATTTGAATGTCAGTGGAAATTTAGGGTGCCCCAACAATATATTGATTTCCAAAAGTAGAAATGTGGTTCTAATATAACCACTCGCAAATATTACTGTCGTTCTCTCTTGGTCTGTATTTATTTTTGAAAAATGAAAATGATAGTTTTATTTTAGCAAGAGCAAGTATGGAAATCTTTAATTTAAAAGACAGTGGTAAATCTCATGTAATTGCTTCAGCATTGAATTTAACACTGCATTTTCCTTGTGAACTCGTGTATTTAAATAGATGGGCAGAGGAAGGCTCCCAGCGAAAGTTTTTGGAGAGTAACCACACTGTCCCCATTTATCTAGTAAGAGAATGGGTGGTTACACGAAGGGATGTTATGCAGTAGATACCCCTGGCCCAAAAGAAACATGCTTGGCGGGAGATAGGGGGAAGGCACTCATGGGAGACAGGTAGGAGCTCAGTAACTAAATGTGAAAAAGCACTCATTGCTGAGGGAGAGGAGTGATGTATAAAAGTAATATTTCTCGGAGCATTTGCTATGTAGCTTAGCCCAGACAGATAGTCAATACCAATTGCAAAACTGGCACAGGTTACATGGTAATCAGGGAGCAGAAGGTTTTGCATTCTGATGGGTCTAGGAAGCTTTATTCTGCTGCAAAGTAACACGCCTTTTAAACGTGGTATATAATTTAAAACATAAGTCATTATTTAAAAAATCATTTTTCTAAAAAAATTTAAAAAAATAAAAGAGCACTTTCTTTTTCATTAAGCAAAGCCTTCTTGTAGGAGAAGAGATGTGTGCAAAGAGATGTGAGAAAAAATTAAAAAATAAAAACCATTCAAAGCTTACCTTCAGAGATAAACACTATTAGGAATTTTGTGCACCTTCTAACATGTGTGTGTGTGTGCACGCGCATATATGTATGTTTGTGTGTCCATGCTTAAATAAAGCCTGAGTGGTAACAGAAATGGGGACATTATTTTATAATTTGCTCTCTGTAATCACACTTTCTTACATTCTTCCTTGAGAGTCTTTTCTTTCTGTAAAACTTAATGTCTATATGTAGAACAAACAGGAAGAATTCAAATGCTTTGTTCCGGACCAACCTTTGTTCCAGACCAACAAGGTATGTGGAGATGCTGAAAAGACATAAACCTTAAGGAGGGAGAAATCTTATCATACTAGGTTTGTTATTGTCCAAAGAATGGAATGCTGGGCAGAACCAGAAATATATCATACACACACCGGATTGTGACAAAAATCCAGAGATGATAATGGTAAGATGTGCTACTGAATCTAAAAAGGAATATGACTCATAATTTTAGCATCTCCTTATCCACACATTCATCTAACAAGCTTTCTTTTCTTAATATATAAGAGATATTCAACGCACAAATAGAAGCCAGTCTACTGGCATATGACTCCAGCTTCCTGAGCCTCAGTGTTCTTTTCTGTAAAATGGGAATGATTAATAGGGTGTTCTGAAACCAAGTGAGATAAAGACCTTGGAATAGTGCCTGGTGCAATCCATATATTCCACAAATTAGGCTGTTACTGCTATTGTTGTGGTTAGACTCTAAAACTGATTACTGTACTCTGATTACTTGGAACTCTTCAACAAATTTTTCCAAGTAGAATTACCTTCCTTAGGGACAGGAACTATAATGGTTACCATTGTATGCTTGGCTTTTATCACCCTTAAGGGGCACAAAAGCCAACAAACAAGCAAAGCAATATCCTCCTTGGACCTGTCTTGTCCTCTAGACTTTAGTTTATTCTATGAACTACCTGATAAAATCCTTTGATTAAATGTTAAAACAAGTTAGCCAGAGTTGGTTTCTTTTGTTGGCATTTAAAGGAAGCAGTTGTTCAACTGACTCAGACGCCTCCAAGGCTGGAAGAGATCCCAGTGTTCATTGAAGAGGAATGTTTAGAGGAAGTTATTTTGTTATCCGGTCAGTTCATAGAGAATGTTTTCATATAACAACAATGCCTCCTTCCATACAGGACCTCAATGGTGGGAATGTGAAAAATGAAAATTAATGGAAAGAATCAGGTGTAATTAAGACCCTAGTCTCTGGACATGGTACCAGAGTTCCAAGTTTTGTTTTAAGCTCTACTGTGTATTGGGCAGCAAATCATGAAAATTCTCAGCACTCGACTTCTATAAATTTGGCCTCATAGAGTACTGTAGGTGTGTAATGTGCTTAAAGTGTTGCCAGAAACAAGAATTCAATCAGTCCTTGGAATAATAAGATAAATAGTGGTTAATAAGTAGAAGTAAAGCCTAGAACCAGCTCTATGTTGAGTGGGTTCTATAAAGGACAATATTAGGGAAGCTCAGGGAGAGCCCTGAGGGAGTGGACATGATGTTGAACTCAACACTACTCTGATTAAATCCCACCCCCCACCACATTACCACTACACTTTAATTAATGCTTCATTTTGGAGGCAACAAAATTAAATATAGTAGCCATTAAATTAAACCTGAGTGATTGAACTCTCCTGCTGAAGGGCAGAGATGACGATAACTGGCTTAAAACAGCACTAGCTGGATGTTCTTTCTGATTGAAGAGAGAAAACATTAAAAAAGTGAAGGATGTGGAAAAGAATACCGGTGAATATAAACAAAAAGAAAATGAAAAAGGGAGTCATACTACTAGCAAACAAGGTGAAGTTGAAGAATAAAAGCGGGAAGTTGGATAAAGAGGGATGGTATAAGAGCAAAGGAAAAAGAGAGAAACCGAGAATCAGACTTTTACCTATAGAAAACAAGTGATGGTTACCAGACGGCAGGTAGGCATGGGGATGGGTTAAACAGGTGTTGGGGATCAGGAGTGCACCTGTTGTGATGAGCACTGGGTGATGTACAGAGGTGTTGAATCAATACATTTTGCACCTGAACATAATATTATGCTCTATGTTAGTTATACTGAAAATCAAATCAAAACTAAAACAAAATAAAATAGAGGGACATCATGAAATGTCTTGAGAGACCATCTATGATATAGATATAACACATTTGCATCTCCAGACAAACTAACAGCTAAAACCGGAAGCAAAAAGCAGGGTATGCACCAAGAACGTAATAAAAAATAGAATTAACGTGAAAATTTTTAATAGCCCTCAAAGAATTAAAGAGATTGACTAAATAAAAAATAAGACACAGAACTGATTAATAAACTTGACTTACTAAGCATACAGATATTTTCATCCCTCTAATAGAGAAAATATTTTTTAAGTCCCTGGACTAGGTACAGAGACTATTAAAAATACTTACATTTTTTAAAAAGCAGAGCTATATTTTTTCAGACTACTTTTTTCAAAATCATAGTCTAATTCATGTATCTACTACAATTAAATATAGACAAAAGATCAAAATAACGTTATATTTAAAAATTAAAAATTATTATTGTAGATAATTCCTGGAATATGAACTTAAATGCAAATGAGACAGAGAATATCTCATTCTAAATACAGTGGTTCAATGAAAGTTGTATTACTAGCTCTACTTCTGATTTTAAACACCTTCATTAGTAAAGAAAACACATCAAAAATAAAAGTTATGCAGCATCTTAAGAAACAGTAAAAGAATAAGATAAAAAGAAAGATACAACTAAAATTAAGGAAATAAAAAATGAATATTAAGTAGAATGGATACATAAATCTGAAAGCTGGTTCTTGGAAATGGCTAGTAAAACAGACGGCCCTTTTGTAATTACCATTAGAGCAAAAACTATGTATAAAAATAGATATGACTAAGAATGAGAAGTGGAACATATAACTGCAGATTCAGGAGAAATTGAACAAATCTGAAGGCACTACTGCCTGAAACTTTATGGCAGCCAATTAGAAATCTTAGGAAAAAATGGGTGATTACCTGGCAAAACACATATTAATAAAGTTACCACCAAATAAAAAGGAGAGTCTGAACAAACCATTTACCCCAGAAGAAGGTGGTTAGAAATGTGCTTTCAAAGAGATACCAAGTTCCAGATGCTCTCAAAGCTGAGCTTTCTCTGTCTTTCAAGGACACATATACTGTTAAACAGATGATTCAAGCCACCAAAAAATATGGAAATTCTCCCCCAAGACATTCTATAAAGACAAATTTGTGTTAATACCAAAACCTGGAGAAGACAACAGAACACAAAAGTACAATATTAACTCACTTTTAAAGACAGAGGCAGAATTCTAAATAAAATGTTAATAAAATCCCACAATGTATCAAAAACTAATACATACGATCAAGCAAGTGGCTTAGTATCTGTTAAATCTATCAAATAGCCCCTTAAATTAAAGGAGGAAAAAGGAATTTATGATAATATTCATGAACTGTAAGAAGCTCTCTGATAAAAATTCAGCACCCATTTCTTTAAAAAAAAAAAAATTTAACGTTTATTTTATTTTTGAGAGAGAGAGAGAGAGACAGAGACATAGCCTGAGTGGGAGAGGGGCGGAGAGAAAGGGATACACAGAATCTGAAGCAGGCTCCAGGCTCTGAGCTGTGAGTTGTCAGCACAGAGCCTGATGCGGGGTTCGAACCCACCAGCTGGGAGATCCTGACCTGAGCTGAAGTCAGAGGCCTAACCAACTGAGCCACCCAGGCGCCCCCAGCAGCCATTTCTAACAAAAACTCAAAACCAAATAGAAACAGAAAGACAGTACTTAAATAAAACAAAATAGATTTCCCACGAACCAATACAAGTTCTATCTTAAAACCATTTCACCCTCAAGTTTTATTAAGCCGTTTCTAACTCTTCTCACTGAATCCCTCCACCCTTTTCTCCCTTCCACCTGCAAACATTTACTGAGTGCCTGTTTTATTTCAGGCACTGTGCTGGGCTACGATTTGAAGAAATTACATACACAATCCCCAAAGAATCATGAAAAACAAGCAGCCAATGAAAACAAGACAGAAAATGTGACAGACTAGGGGAGCATGTTTAAAAAAAAAATACTGATGGTGTTAAACTCACTTTTCTTTCCTGAATCGAAGGAAAACTGAAATTTAGCTTTAGGCGCACTACAAGTAAAAACATTTTCTACCCATAGACAGGGTCACTGATCTGTTAACAAGGAAACGATCTCTATTTTTCTCGCATACTGTAACATTCTCTGAAGGAAACAAAAACAAAAACCTTAATGACGTATTACCAAACAGAAGTGGACGCGTTTCTTTAGCATTTCTGTGTTCCGGCTCTTCTGTAGGGTTTCAGATAGTTTGCATTTAATTAGAGCACCCTGAAGTGACTGCAGACAGGTGAATCCACTATTATGCCTCCGGGAGAGCTGACAGACAGCTTCAGGAGCGTTTAGCTAACAAATCATTACTTAGTGTTTGTAAGACTTCTACCTGAACCCAAACAGAACGTGTAACTGTCTTGAAAGAACAAAGCCATCAATTGTAAAACAAACCTTGGTGAAGGCAGCTAGGATCAGCAGGGAGGGGAAATAAAGTAATTTATTCAAATTGTATGTTTGAAGGGTGAGAATGTGTTTTTTTTTTTCAGCTAAAAGTAACAAATTTGAAATCATTAAAAAAAAATAAAACAACGAAAGTACGAACGATGGGTCTCTGCTTTCGGTTAAGGATGAGTTGTGTGCTTGTTATTTAACTTGAGGAACAGTAAAAATGACAATGGGAAAGAATATTAATAAACCATTTTCCGCAGAAATGACCACGTGTCTAACTCTAACTTTTGTGTTCAAGCAGGCTGCAGCTTTGGGTTTGGTTTTATCGCCGAAAAGAGAAAGGCAAAGTATTAACGCAACCCTATCATCGTGATTTCTTGACTTTTGCCCCATTCCAGACCCTTTCATCTTAATCTGCTAATTGCCAAAGCCACGAATAGGCAGGGGAGACAAGGGCGGGGCTGAGCCAAATGCAGAGCAGGAAAAAAAAAAAATAAGGTCAAAGCAGCAGAGTTAACTATTATTTTTCAAAGACTACGTGAAGCATTGCAATTCTGATACCTCATTCTTGTGACAAAAATTGTAATGAGAACAGGAAATGGTACCACATGAATCCATTGTCCTGACAATGATTTAATGAGAATGGGAAATGGTGAGGGCATAACTAATTCGCATTATGATCCTAACGTTGTCATCTTGTGGTTCTGCTCAGATGCCGCGAAATGAAGGATGTCGGACATCAGCTGGGAGAGCGCAGGGAGAAGCGTGAAGCTGGTGACATTGTGTGCCTGAAAGTGATGGCAGAGGGTGTTAGTGATGGAGGGGCAGGCCCGGGAGGGGCAGGAGGGGGATACAAAGCACGGAGTTCCTCTGCTGAATGACAAAACAGGAATACATTTAAAGGTGGCATGGGTGCCAATAGAGGGGAAAGACCGGCACATGAAGCAAAATCAGTGATGGAAAACTCCAGATGAAAAGAAACCACAAGATCAAAGGGGAATGCACCACACAGGTGCATTCTGGATACTTTGTGTTCGTTTTATCATCTCTTGGAGACATACAGGTTTATTGAGCAAAAGTTGATTTTCTAGTTTTAATACACGATTTTTTTCCCTCCCCCAGTAAATAAGGTTTTTACCTCCAAATCTCTAATTTAAAGAACGCATTTTATAAGGAAGCTTTCAAAGATACACCATCCCAGGCTACAAACGCTCGGGAACAAAGCGGTCAGTGGCAGAAAGAACATTATTCAACTCGATTATTTTGGTGGGAACAAGCTTGTGATATGTTAAGATTATTTAAAATTGAAATCCCACAGCTAACAAAGTAATTTATTTCTTGTTAACAAATTTTCACCTATTTCTCTTTGTAGCAACTCAGGTTCTAGACAGTTTCAAATCCAGAATTTCAGGTCTTCTAGACTTTGGTGCCCAAGCTAAGGTCACGTTAATTATCTGCTTACATTTACAGAAACAGTTAAGAAATTAAGAGGAAATTGATAAATCAAACTTTTTAATATGCTTTTCCAAGTCTGACTTGTTCCCCAATGTGCTACCTCATCATTTAAAGTGGTTTCTTAGGGGCCTCTGGGTGGCTCAGTCAGTTAAGCATCCAGACTCTTGGTTTCAGCTCATGTCATGATCTCACAATTTGTAGGTTCAAGCCGTGGGTGGGGCTCCCGCTTGGGATTCTGTGTCTATTGCTCTCTCTCTAAAATAAACATTTTAAAAAGGAATAAAAAAATAAAGTGGTTCCTCAAAAAAAGTCCCTCAGTCAAGTTGGCCTACCATTTACCATGCTTCTCACAGGTGAACCCTTCCCAGAATACACAAAATAGAGGCTGGAGGGATAGCAAATGATATAAACTTCTTGGAAAATAAACTTTATTTTACCAATTATAACATCAAAGCAGCAGAGTAATCATGTTCCATATTCATTCTATAAAATAATGATGATGATGACGATAAAGGGTGGTGTTTCCCCCCTTCAGTTTTTTCTGAGCATCTTTTATTTAAATGTAATGATAAAGGGAATATTTTTGAAGATGAAAAGCAACTTGAATAAAAATGAAAATTCTTCTCACCGCTAGTCAAAAGCCTTTCAAACTAAGATAAATGCCTCTAAGCCATTAGAAAAAAATTATTGCCAACTTATGTGTGCCTACGCCCCCCCTACTTTGCATTTTGATTCCTATTTAAAATATTGATTCCATCAAACGGAGGAACAGTTAGTGTCAGTGAGAAGATGATGGAGAAAATGAAGTCAAAGGGGAACAATGTAAACAGTGGATTTATTTATTTACCCTTAGGTGAAGGTGCCATATTTCACTTATATTGAACATTTATTCAATTTATTTTATTCATTTAATCCTCCTAAAGTGCTACTTCATACTCTGATGCAATTTCAGATCAAACAGATCACTGTGTACTTGTTGAATTCAGGGTTAATGATACATGAATTTATAATCCAGAATGATTCATAATTGAGTGAGCCACCTTCTTTTACGCCTCTGTTATAGGAGAGGTTCAAAACGAAAGGCGATAATGTGCAAAGAAGAAATGTGAAAGATATTCTTGAAAGTTGAACTATACTGTACAGTAATAATGTCGAGTGAAAATGAAATATTTAATGTCCATATTTAGGTTCTTGTTCATTTATTATGTGGCCATGTAAGGGGTGTCAAATGCTGATGAGAATTTCAATTTGACCTGGCAAAAACGAAGTAAGCAACACACAGTATTTCATCCGTTATGTCCACTTTCACGATGAAGGATTGGTTCCATAATACTTTTTATTCAATCCAATGTCAAGGTCTTAAAAACAAATGTCGAAAGCACATAAGAGGTTCGTTTAACAGCTGTATTTAGTAACAAATGACAGAGATCTATTAATGCAAGTACGTCTTATATAAAATATTTTAATATGGATCTTAAGTGATAGTATATTCTTATTAACATCAGGTGTAAATTGACACATCACAGCAGGTCTTTTAGATGAAAGATCCATTTAGCTCCATCTTCAAATTATGGATTGATACAATATTCTACGCCATAATGGTTCCAAAAGTATTGTTAGTGCTATGTATTATTCATGTTTTCAGGTGCCATTGTTTCAGATGATAATAGAGTGTCTCACAATTGCGACTGAAGTTGATAATGAACTGAAGAAAACTACCTAACTGTAGGATTTTAATGGGTCACCTAGTTGGCCCTGAGGACATAAGGGAACTATATGCACATCAGTACATGCGTGGCACTAGGCTCAAATTGGAGAAAAGAAAAATCCTTCAATGATCTACTCCCATCACATCAGTACAGGACATTTGAGATAATATTTTTAAGGGTGCATCTAATCATCTGGTATAATGGTTATCATGGGGAATTTGATTTGTAAATTCAAATGTTTAGCTAAATTCAAGTTAATGGCGGTTAACTTGGCCAATATCTTTCCATTAGAGGCAAGACAAATTATGCTATGTAGTCGTGGAATCTAAATTCGGTCAATTTCAAATACTTGCTTTTCAAACGTTCTATGTCTACAAAAATCACCTGGGACATCTTGCTCCCATGCAGATCCTGGTTCGATAAATTTGGGGCAGGCCCTAAGGCTCTGCACTCTCACAAGCTGAGGGATGATGCTGATCAGTGAATCAACAAGGTTGCAGAGAATCACGGTGGATATCCAAGCACCCACTGTCTGGTTCAGGAATTCCCAGTCTGTGGAAAGTAATGTGCTAGCACTAGCCACTTAAGAACTAGGTTATATGGAGATAATCAAATGAGAAACTCATGCAAAGCAGTGTTTAGCCTAATAAATAACAACATCTTTGGGGGATTATCTACTTTGTTTATTTCTTGGGTTTAACACCCAATAAGTGTAAGTTTAAAACAAATCCTTGAGTGAGCTCTAATCTCTGAGCGAGCGAGTGGATCCAATGATAGGTCATTATCAAGACCTTATAAAGCGGCAGATCTAATTATTACAAAGTGCTTCCTACTTCAGTTGATAGCTGTCTCCAGCAGTAAAAATGTTGCCTCCAGTTTTGTGTTTTGGAACTGACCAAAAATCAAATTAACCTCTTTCCCTACATCAGCATTGCTAATGTGTTACGGTATGTGGTTATTTTATTTTTCTTTGTCGATTTTATTAATTTTAAAATACTTAAAACAACTTTTTTTTTTTTTTTTTTTTTTTTTTTGAGCAGAAAACCTTCCCTTGATTCAAAAATTGGAATGAATCTGAAGGTATTGTGATATATGCTGTGGGCAGTGGGTTTACCACTCCATGCCCGGCCCCACCCTCAAGTAGGTGCAAATGATGAGGGTTCCTCACCCACTGCTGGGGAACTCCCAAGCACAGTTTACAATGTCTGCCAGAGGTTGCCAGGGGGATGGAGATCTGATCTCCCTCTGTGGTGACCTGTTCAACCATTCGCCATCTATTGCTTCCTTCTCCTGTCTGCTCTATTTACGATTCCTGGGAACACTTCCTAAAAAGCTCCTTGGATGAAAATCCTCACCTCAGGGTCAGCTTCTGGGGAAACCACATCAAGTCAAGTAGGAAGAAGAAAGTTTCCCTCTAGGGGCACCTGGGTGGCTCCATCAGTTAAGCATCTGACTTCAGCTCAGGTCATCATCTCACAGACTGTGAGTTCAAGGCCTGTGTCGGGCTCTGTGCTGTCAGTCCAGAGCCTGGAGCCTTCCTCGGATTCTGTCTCCCTCTCCCTCTGCCTTTCCCCTACTCATGCTCTGTCTCTCAAAATATGAATCAATGTTATAAAAAAAATGAAAAAGGAAACTTTCCCTCTAGTCCCTGTCTTTATCATCACTCTGGCCAGTACTCCCTCACAATAGGTAAGTTAGGTTTTTCTTTTCTTTCCCAGTTCTAACTTTGTAAATCTCTAAGTGAATACAGATGCTTATTCCTCTCTTTTTATATAAAATATAGAGAATTATACTCATACTATTCTGCAACTTGCTTTTTCTCATTCTTTCTTGGAAATCATCCAGCCTTGGTACACAGAGATCGTTCTCATTTCTGTACACGGCCGCCTCGTATTCCACTGTCTGTAAATGACCTGCTGGGCCAAGCCTCCTTTGCCATTTCTTCTCCAGCTTAAACCTCCCCATTTATTTTAATTACTTATTGAATGACAAAGTTTAATCATTTTTATGAACTCTTCTGGCCACAAGTCAACTTATTGATGTCATTCTTCAGTTATCATACCCCATATTGAACGGTTATCTTATGACATATTGTGTGAAGCACAACAACAGTTGAATACTACTCCTCTTTCTGGAGACAAAAATAAAGTCTAGACAACCTGCTCACACTGTTACATGGTAGGATGATACTCGATTTATACACAGTAAAGATCTTAAGGCTTTTTCACATGGAATTTCTTATGCTGTATTTATATAATTGATTTCTTTTAAACATGGGTCTGGGATTTTACCTTTTCATGTCTATTATATGTCCACTGATTCCGGTCTATGTCCTCCTTCATAGTGATCACACAATTACTTGCTTCCACTTACTGAACTGTTAAATATGTGCCAAGTCCTATAATGTCTACTTTACACATATCACTTATCCCCCCTTTTTTCCCCTCAGTTAGTGAGTCCATTGTTTGCCCCATTTGCAGATGAGGAAACTGATGCTCAGAGAAGGAAAGTCATTTGCCAGGGTCTTGTAGCCAATAAGAGGTAAACCTCACAAAGGGAGCAGAGAGAGAGAGAGAGAGGGAGACAGAATCCAAAGAAGGCTCCAGGCTCTGGACTGACAGCACAGAGCCCAGCGCAGGGCTCAAACTCACAGACTGTGAGATGATGACCTGAGCTGAAGTCAAATGCTTGGCCGACGGAGCCACCCAGGTGCCCCTAGAAGGAAACTTTCTTCTTTCTACTTGACTTGATTTGGTTTCCTCAGAAGCTGACCCTGAGGTGAGGATTTTCATCCAAGGAGCTTTTTAGGAAGTGTTCCCAGGAAGCAGAAATACAGCAGACAGGAGGGTGAGAACTACCTTTCCCACCTTTCTGTCAACTTCATAGAACAGCTGCTATCTTTATTTAAGTCACTGGTAAAATCACAAATTACAATATGGGATTGGGCCACGAATGGATTTCTATAGAGAATACTCTCCTGTTACATTAGTCAAAATTCTCCTGAAATATAGAGCCAGGAGGATAGATACAGATATGTATCACAGCAGATCTTTTAGATGAAAGATCCATTTAGCTTCATCTTCAAATTGTGGATTGATACAATATTCTACGCCATAATGGGTCCAAAAGTATTGTTAGTGCTATGTATTATTCATGCTTCCGGAAGCCATTGTTTCAGATAATATATATAATATATATATTTATATATTATAATATAACATATTATAATACACACACACACACATATAAATCACCTCATGAGGTGATTTATGATAGGCATTGGCTCATGCAGTTATGGAAGCTAGGAAGTCCCACACTCTGTCATCTACTATATGGAGAACCAGGAAAGCCACTGGTGTAAGTCCCAGTCTAAAGTCAGAAGCCTGAGGACTGAGCCATTGATGGTTAAATCCCAGAATCTAAGGGCTCATGAACCTTGAATTCCAGTGTTGGAGGGCAGGAGAAGATGGATGCCACAGCTCAAGAACAAAGAGCAGGAATTCATCCTTCCTCAACCTTTTTGTTTTAGGGGGCCTCTCAAGAGACTGGATGGTGCTTACCCGCATTGGTGTAGGCAGATCTTTTTTACTAGTCTATTAATTCAAATGCTTAATCTCTTTCCAAAACACCCTCACATACACACCCAGAAATACTGCTTTACCAGCTATCTGGGCATCCCTTGGCCCAGTAAAATTGACACGTAAAATTAGCCTCACCCCTGCTTAGCAATGATCAAGGATCGACATGCTTTAGATAATCATCTATCAAAAAGCTAATCCACTCGATAGGTACTATTATAGACTTTTCACCAATGCCCAGAAGGCTATCAAGGTTGTGAGACGTTTAAAAACAGTCATGTAACAACAACCACCAAACCCCAATCCCTTTACTATATTAATATTTTCCCCTGTAAAGAACGATTTGATTGACATGGCCTCCTTGCCATAACCTACACTGTGGACTACAGACACTTTACTTTTCAAATTGTCTCATCTGCCACTTCAGGAAGGAGTCGCTGGATTTTCCGAGCTATCAGTGCACCCTCATGAAGTTTTCTCTTCTAGAATCTGCTTGTTTGTACATTCTGAGTGTGTGTGTGTGTTTAAATGTTTATTTAAGAGAGAGACAGAGAGAGAGGTAGGAGGGGGTGGCAACGAGAGACAGGGAGAGAGAGAATCCCAAGCAGGCTCTGTGCTGCCTGTGTAGAGCTGGATGCGGGGCTGAAATTCATGAACCGTGAGCTCATGACCTGAGCCGAAATCACGAGTCAGATGCTTAACCGACTGAGCCACCCAGGCCCCCCTGCCTGTTTCTACATTTTGGAAAATTCTAACGGATATACTCCTTTTTAGTATTCCAATCCTTCTCCCATCCCCCAGAATCCCTTACCTATGACTGAAGTAGGTTCTAGTATTATGAATGCAAGTGGTACCCTGGACAAATCCACATGAGCTTTAGGACAACTCACTTTACAGAGCCACATGCAGTCTCTTGGCTACCTTCCCTTGGCCTCATTCTTTGAGCACCATTTCTGGTGGAGGAAGCAGAAATATAGCTGGCATCCAGGAGGCTGCTTTCTTACTGACATTAGTTAGTGACATACCATCAGTCTCATCTCTTTCCCAGTGTTTCCTTTTCTCCAAACATTCCATAAAAAGCTTCTTTTGAAAAGTTATTTGCGGAACATTTTGAAAGCTGCCGATAGGTATGTTTTAGACTTTGGCCTTTCAAACATTATTCTTCTGTCCCATGCCATCATTTGTTCAAGTCAGCGTTTTTGTTTTGTTTTGTTTCTTGTTTGTTCATTTTTAGTTACTGACTCATTGAGGATCATTCTGTGCAGACCCATGACTTCTATTGACATCTTGTAAGAATGTGATTTATAAGAGCCTAGCATTCCTTGCATTACCTTTTCCTTTTCCATCACTGGCCATGAAATTTTATGCATCATTTCCAGCAAACGTAAACCTTACTGTGATCGAGGGGTATGGTTTTTTCAATTCCCTTTTACAATTTTGTGAAGACAAGGGATAAATGCTGCAGAGTGGGAAGCAACATGATGTCAGGCCAACCGTACCCTCTCCCCTTAATTTAGTATTTGCATCAAAGCCAAACATGTGCATCGTTTTAATATCGAAAACTGTAGGACCTCATTTTAGGAGAACTTGAAAACTCTAAATGTGTACTACAACATTAAAGTCTTAACAAAATCTCACTTTATGCCAAGAAAAAAAAAGAAATAATGGAAATTGTTCTAGATTTTAAAATTTCACCAGGAACACCAGTTTAAACAAGGTGGTCCCAGGAGATAGTGTTTATGTTACTTCTAGAAAAGTTTACTCCCCACCTTTCAATCGTTTGAAACACAGTGGAGTTTTATGTGCACCTTTGGTAACCATTGTGCGGGATTTCAGCATTCTAACATTTACTATTACATAAACGTATTTTCAGCTATTTTACAATAATCCATGTATCTTTAATTAGCCACATATTTGTTTTTTGTTCTTTTTTTTTAAGTAAGCTTCACACCCAGCACGGAACCCAATGCCGGGCTTGAACTCATGACCCTGAGATCATGACCTGAGCTGAGATCAAGAGTCGAACACTTAACAGACTGAGCCCCCCAGACACCCCTGCCACGTATCTTTATCTATTCAACTTCATTAAAAAAAATCTCAGAGCATCTGTCCTCCCATCTATTCCCCTGAATCCTCCTTGGTGCTGGAGACCACCTGTCTCAAGGCCCCCACCTTCTTCCCACCCTCTATTCCCACTCTAGGATTGCAGGTGGGTCTACTTCTGTTTGTTCTGTGTGACGGCTCCTGCTGAGAAGGTCACTTGAATAACTCTTTTCCGGCTAAGATGATTTGAAGAACAACTACCCAGAATCTATTAAATTGAGTGTTTTATTCCTGGGCTAGTTTACACTACACTAAGACATTGTAGAAAGATAAGGTTTGACCAAGCGGTTGAACAAACGGGCTTCATTCATTCGCTCTACACTCCCCTTTGAAACTACTCAAGCAGAGAAACAGGAAGACACAGCTATCCAAAGCCCAAATAGAATTTATAACAACTCCATCTTTTACTAAGGCAGGTGGTGGAAGAACTTCTTGCCCTGCTAACCTGGGGGGGGGGGGTGGGGAGAGCCAAGTCCTCACTCACTAAGAGCATCTTTTATCAGAGACAGAAGTTGTACTGACCAGCTGACTCTTTTCTCCGACACCTGGAACCAGAATCCTACCTTCAATAGCTCGTCTCTAAAAATTCTGGGTAAGGTCACAGGAAAACATATTAGGTCTACCAAGATAAATGGATATACAGTCTTGTGGGATGTTCCCACACATTATTACAAAATAAGTAAGAAATAAGTAAGGATGAAAGGATTTAAATGACACTTAATAATGTTGAGTTGAAAACTCAGGTGCCCAGGTGCCTGAGTGCATATGCGATACAGACATTATTTGCTAAGCTCTACATTAAATATATTGTTAACTATAATAATACCTTCTCAAAAATATGTAACAGAGTGACGAATACTAAATTCATTCTTGAAACACATAGTACAGAATACAGTCTCTGAGTAGAAGGTAAAATTCACATTGTACAAACTGGGTATTCAAGAACAATCTATCCTCCTCCACCTCCCTGAAAGGCTATTGGTCTGAAAATCAAATACAAAACTGTAACTTATCGTGGAGATAATAAGTGAGGCTGTTATTTCTAGCATTTAAAAAGATCCAGCAAGTAAAAACCAAGGAACCGATTTAAAACATGACATTTACGTTTAAAACACAAAAACAGGCAATGGGGCAGATTTGACCTGCAAGCAGTGGTTTGCCTACCCTTGTTCGAAGAGATGACCTTGTTAAGAGGCACACAAACATTTTCAGAGATTGCATACCCCTAATGAGAAAAAGCGTGAAGTCCAAGTGTGAAGGAGATGAAAGCATCAGACTTTTGGCCAGCCCTGTTTTATCCCCTTTGTAGCCCAGTCATCAACATATAAAGTGATAATAATGCATTGCCTCTTTGTCAGACAAACCACCACCATTTCCCAATGGGCAGGCCTAAGGCCTCAGCATCCTTCTTAATTCATTTCTCCCGGCTGCAGCAACCAAAAATGAAAGGCAGTGTGAAATCTATTTGCTAGCCCTGGTCTTCCATATGTTTCATAGAGTCTATTATACAGAATACGATCCAGGACTTTGATGTGACTGGGTTCTCACAGTACAGAGAGGGGCCTGTCATCGTGCTTTCCCTAAATTCTTGTAGCCTAAGGTCCTAAATAGTTTTGCAATTACATCACGCCCTTGACAAACACTAAGCTAACGATCACCTAAACCTTGAAGCCTTCTCCAAAAGGTTGCTGTTAAGTAGCACCTTGAGTGCTTTATACTTTAGATCCCAATATAGAATTCCCAACTTCAATTCAGTGAAATTAAAGTTAGCATGACTTTGGATCTTTTTTCCATTCAACATGGTTAATAACAATGGTCTTAAATAGAATCCCTTAACACGTCATTTGAAACCGTCTTCCTGATAACCAAAGTAACCAGGTTTAAATTACTCTCTGCATGAGGTGGTGAGGTCTTTGGAATAATACTTCTGTCCAAACTATACATAATATTTACACAGAGAGCCCTAGTTTTCAACGTTTATTTATTTTTTAGAGACAGAGAGAGACAGAACATGAGCTGGGGAGGGGCCGAGAGAGAGGGAGACACAGAATCTGAGGCAGGCTCCAGGCTCTGAGCTGTCAGCACAGAGCCCGACGTGGGGCTCTAACCCATGAACTGTGAGATCATGACCTAAGCCCAAGTATGATGCTTAACCGACTGAGCCACCCAGGCACCCCCAGACAAGTCTATTTTTTTGCAGAGCATAAATGATTTTTTTCACAACTACATCAATGGTTTACTGAATTAAAAAAAAAAAAAGATAACTTTAAGACTGTTGTAGTACCTTTGAGCCTCATGCACTGACCTCGGCCACAAAAAGCTTGAGGCAAGTAGCGTTTCCAAGGAATTTCTTGATTTCTAACTCATCTCTTGGTTGAGAAGGATTCCTGTCATCATAAAAGATAAAAAGAATGTACACACAATTGAGTTTCATAATGCTAAACAATAAAAAAAAAGGTGAGTTATTGCTGTAATACAGCTATAAGACATTAAGTACTATCATGAGAGAGCTTTGAAATGTTACAGGTGGTATACAAATGTAAGGAATCACTTTATTAAGTATTTGTTGCCTTAGAGCCAACAAAGTTACTACATGTATGCATTTCTAGAGCAGAGATGGCAGGGGAGAGGAGCATTTTATCGTCTTTGATTTTATCACCTCCTGATTGCATTTTTTTCATTTTCACTTTGCTCTCTCAAAACATAATTATTTTCCTTTTAGAGCTATTTTTCTTGGCGAAAAATACAGCAACATATATGTAAACTCTAATTTATTGTGATGACAGAATGCTTTCCAAATAGTAGTCTTCCTTGGATATAGTCTTATGCGAGGGTCAGCCAGCTCATGGGGCCAGAGAGTAAAGACTTTAGTCTTGGCAGGCCAAGAAGCAAGGTCCTCAACTGAAATAGTAAGTCTTTTTTACATGCTGCATTTTCAATATGTAAAAACCATCTTGGCTCACAGACCATGCACAAATAGGTGGAGGGTGAGGCCTGGCCATTGGTTGGTGACCCCCGTATTAGCCTATTGACCATTAAACAAAAATAAGATCACAGTAGACTGGATATCCATCAAAACCTGCAACTGGTGACTTGTATTTTGTTTGGGTGACAAGATAGAGGATGCAATTCAAAAATTAAATTTCACCTGTTAAATGGCATTCTTTAATCTGAAAAAAAAAATTGGAACCCAAAAGAATCCTGTTCCCTTTTTTTTTACATAAAAATTTTATGTTTTTATTTTTTTCTGTTCCTTCTCTTTCAAATAACAAATATTTATTCCCATTTATAGGCTGTGGGCTGGGAAAGAGAAATAGATATTAAGACCAATACCATGAACCTAATTAGACCCTAAATCCATTTAAAAACTTTAACATTTATAAATGATCCCTTCCTAGTTCATACAAATATTGGCATAGGTCTCACGAAGCAAGATATTAAAGGTTAAACATGACTTTTCATAGAACCACCAGAAATGAAACATGTAATCTTCTTTAAATTGACCTTCCAATCTCAGTTTCTCCTCCTACACAAAAAATTATATATAAATTGTAATAAATAATCATACAGCCAAAAGCTGAATACACACGCAGCTCTTTAGTATTATAACGAACTACAGAGTAAACATTCACCAAGAGTTTAAGGAAGAGTAACATTGCATTCTAAGGCAGAAAATACAAAGCATCATGACAAGTTTGCCAAATCAGAAGTTTTTATTTCTTCTCTTTCATAAAAGAATGAAACTAATATGTAAAAATGCAGGGACAATTCTGTCTACCCTGAGGCATTCCAATTTATCGTTGAGACTAATTGGAGTAGTGGTTTTCCATGTTTCCTGACTTTGTGACACATTTTGAACATTTCTCCTGGATGGGAAGAATTTCACATTGTAGGAGAGCTGCATCCCCATGGAAGGAAGTCGAAAAAACTTGCTTTCTCACTTTCCCTTCATATCTTGGCTTTGCCCCGTTGAGTTTTCACTTTGGAAGAAGAAACAGGGAGCGACTGGGGCCATACAGAGTTCATTGTTTCACAATACTCTTGTGAGAGGTTCCTGGCTCTCTAGGATAAGAAATGGAAGTTCTACAGTCTCACACACAACAGCAACAGTGGCAAAAGCAGCTAGCTGTCCACACTAACCGGGAGTGGCTCTTCTCAGGAATCACTCATTCGTATGCTTGGGTGGTGTTCCTTGCTTTATAGTCTCCAAGCCTAAATAATCTCTGGTCCTTCCTGTGAGTTCCCTAACTTCATTTCTTAGTTTACCATTGCGGGTTCAAGTGTGTCCCCTCCAAAAGATAAGCTGAAATTCTAACTCATGGTACTTGTAAATATGACCTTATTTGGAAATGGGATCTTTGCAGGTGTAGTCAAGTTAAAATAAAGTCATGGATCATAATCCAGTATGAATGGTGTGCTTATAAGAGGAGAAAACAAAATATACATGAGGAGAATGCTATGTGAGGATGCAGAGACACATAGGGAAAATGCTGTGTGACAATTCAGGTAGAGATTAGAGGCAGCTGTAAACCAAGAAATTCCAAGGATTGATTGCTACCACCAGAGGCTGGGAAGAGGCTAGAAAAGATTTTGTTACGGCTTCCCTAAGAAACCTCTATAGTTGGGTTCCTTAGAAGGAGAGCCTAACACAAGGATTTGGTACAAGTGACTTTTAAAGTTTATTTGTTTTGAGAGAGAGAGAGAGAAACAAAAGGAGCACAGAGGAGAAGGAAAGGGGCAGAGAGAGAGAGAGAGAGAGAGAGAGAGAATCCCAAGCAGACTTGCACTGGAGCCCAACAACTCAGGGCTTGATCCTATGAAAGGTGAGATCATGACATGAGCTGAAATCAAGAGTCTGGCACTTAAGTGACTGAGCCACCCAAGTGCCCCACTACAAGTGACTTTTAAAAAAGTGCTTCTAAACAAACCAGTATGGAAGGAGAGAAAACATGACAGGGAAGGGTATAAAAGCTAAGTAAGTACTGATCTCAGGGAAAGTCCCAGCCTCTGTCCAACCCTGCAAGGTACTCCAGAGTTTAAATTACATCCAGAATTTATCCCAACTGCAGGCAAGGGAGCTGACTTGTATCCTTCCTATGAAGTATATGAGGGGAGGCCATCAGTCATTGGCTGAGAGCTGCCCTACCACACCTAATCTCCCTGGCACTTCAGGCCCCCAGTGCAGCAGCAAAAAGTAGTCTTGGGACGTGAAGGCATGTGAAGAAAGTTGTGGGTGCCAACCTCAAAAAAATTTTACTGACGTATCTGTGAATCAGCACACAGAGTAAAAGGAATTTGGGTGTATGTGAGCCAAGCGTGGGTTCTGTCCACCATACCGATTAGTACATTTCTTTTCTGCTCAAACTTCCCAGAGTGAAGTCTGTTGTTTGCAACTAAAAACAACCACTGATGTGCCACCCAACAGAAGAAAATCATCTGTGGATTTTTAAGCCAAAAATAATAGCTCAAAGTCATTCATTTTTTAAAACATAGACAGGCTCCTGGGGCGCCTGGATGGCTCAGTTGGTTAAGCGTCCGACTTTGGCTCAGGTCATGATCTCGCAGTGCGTGGGTTCGAGCCCCGCATCGGGCTCTGTGCTGACTGCTCACAGCCTGGAGCCTGCCTCAGATTCTGTGTCTCCCTCTCTCTCTGCCCCTCCCCTGCTCATGCTCTCTCTCTGTCTCTTAAAAGTAAAATAAACATTTAAACAAACAAACAAACATAGGCTCCTAAAATGTTGTAGAAAAAAAAATCCCAATTTTTAGAAAGCAAATGATGTTTTAAATGCATTATGGGGAACCCAGTATTGAATGAAAAACCTGTGAAATAGTGAGTAAAGTGAAGACTATTTCTATTAGTCTTCAAGTATCAATTCTGTCATTACATGCTTCTATAAACCTATTATCAACAAATAGGCCCCAAGTACTTCTTAGATAGACAGCACTATTCTTGGGATGATAAAAAATATGTAAGCTATACTTCCTGTTTTAAAAGGTTCTTAAGCTAGTATCTGTAGGATCTTTGGCCAAGTGTCTTAACATTTCTGAGCCTCTGTTTCCCTTTCTGTGAAATGTAGATGATAGTGTGAACTGCAATGGAGATCATCACATAACTTATATAAATGCCTTTTGTGAAAGTAAACAATTATAGCAATGTAATGCTATTAAGAAACACATTAAAATATGGTATACACTGTCAGTCCCACAGGAATTCCAAGTGAAAAAAAAAAATCCAGTTCATGCGACCTGTTGATTCCTAATGGCAGGTATATTCCTCTTGAAGCTACAGGTGAACTTAACATTTGTCAGTGGGTTCAAGAAACCCTTGAGCCATTCATCGCAACGTTCATCTGCTGAGCTGAATTCCAAATGCCTCAAGTACAATTCTAATTATAACTTACCTTACCACTGAGCTTGCCTGTGAGGAGACACTGTGCCAAGCCAAGAACAGGAAAGTCTAAGGCCTAGACAATTAAATTTATCCTAATAATTTGAGAACTTGGTATTCTGATGAGTAAGCGTGTGTGTTCTGAATTTGGTGGATATGAGTTTGGCCTTAAAACGTGCCTCCGTTCTTAGTGAACAAAATCAAGTTTGTGAGCTTTCCCAGTGATACCCAGCTCTGAAAATTTTTTTAAGTCACTAAGATACCCTAGGTCATGGCTTGGGGGTAAGTAGCCAGCATCTTCTTTCTTAAAATTTTTATGTTGTTTGTTACATTTTAAATGAAATAAATACCACGATTTTCTGTAGGCCCCTTTAATTCACTCTGCCCAGAAGCCTATAGAATTAAAAGGCCAAAAATAAACAAATACTAAAAATTTAAAAATAAAAAAAATAATAAGGTATTAATAAGGTATTAATAGTCTTAATAATAAGGTATTAATAATAAGGTATTAATAGGTATTAAAAAATAATAAGGTATTTACGGACTGCTGGTCTGTAAACCAGAAACTATACAAAGCTCTCCATTTCTTTCTCTTTCGGATATAATCTCTTATTTACTGATATTTCAAATGTGTTTATGGTCTTTTTATGCTTGTTTGTTTTTCGTTCTATTCTCAGTATAAAGGAATGACAGGAATTTAAACACTTTCTACTTTTATATCTGGGCAAGTATCACTGAAAATTTCCATTCAAGTTCAGTTAAGATATTATGTTGATATTCTGGCCTGGCCCCGCTTGCCTCAGAGAGAGGATTATGTACTCCCTCGTTTTTCTTCCTTCCTCGCTTCCTTTCTTTTTTTCCCTAACATTTGGATCATATTTCCTCTGTCTTTATCACTTCAATTCTCATTCGCTCTCTCGGGTCTTCAATCTCCATGAAACCACAGACCTGTCTTTCCTTATCCATGCACACATAAGCCTTCTCTTTGATGGAAAGAAAAGATAAATAGAGCAAAGGTGACAGGGAGAAAAGGCAAGGAAGGAAAAAACAAAGGAAGGACATAGAGAAAAGAACTAAGCACTTTTAAGTCCATCACGAACACACGCCTACATGAAAAAGTTTTTTAAACACCTGCTATGTGTAAGACTTTGGGCTAGGTGGTGGAGAAATGAAGATAAATGAGATGGTCATTTTCCATCTAATAGAGTAGACAACACAGAGAAAAAGGGAAAAAGATGACAGTCACTTAACCGGGGGACGTAGAGAGCAGAAAGTCTCATGCAAAGATGGCACGTGAGATTGGCCTCTGAGGATAAATAACATTTGCTTTTCCTTCCAATTTCTCCCATCAGTTTCACTCCACAGTTCTGCAAGCAACTTCTCTAGACCCCCTTTCTCACCGTTCACTTTCGAGCTAATCTGCCTTCTACCCTTACTCCATCCCCAAACTCATCTTTAAAAAAAATTTTTTTTTAACGTTTACTTATTTTTGAGACAGAGAGAGACAGGGCATGAACGGGGGAGGGTCAGAGAGAGGGAGACACAGAATCCGAGACAGGTTCCAGGCTCCGAGCTGTCAGCACAAAGCCCGACGCGGGGCTTGAACTCCCGGACCGCGAGATCATGACCTGAGCCGAAGTCAGCCGCTCAACTGACTGAGCCACCCAGGCACCCCCCCAAACTCATCTTTAAAAGAATACTTCTGACACTTGTACATTCAAACCCCACATCTTGGATTCTTTTGATTTTTTTTTAAACATTCTTTAAGAACAAAGCTTGTTCTCTTCCTAACTTCTGTAATATGGCATCATCCTGGGTTTCTTCTCACCTTTGACCCGAGGCCACATACTTGACTAAAACTGCTTTGCGATTCACCACTATCCATATCAGCAATTTACCCTTCTGGGAAGTCTTTAAAGACCAACTCGGAGACCTTATTCAAGACTTGTTATACTCTTGTAACTTAAATGTGATGCAATCCCCTCTGAAAATCTTGTTTTTTGATCTATGCTTGCCTTCCACCAAGACTGAGCACATAAAGGCACCTCTGAAAAGTGTATTCCCCACCAAGCTACATTAATAAGAAAAATGGATATTTTACTGAACATGATGAAGCAAGATCATGGGATTTACACTGCCCAGTACTCTGGAGAGCCACTCTACTCATTATGGACTATTGTTCTTCAAATAAAATATCTTTCATTGGCTGCTCAGATCCCCTTTTCTATAGACAGAAATAGAAGATTAAATGATCTTTGCAGAACAGAATGAAAATTATGCTAAGTGGCAAGGTGAGATGTGGTATTGTAACTAGGAATATAAATTAGAAAGTGAAATATTGTAGAGAGAGAATACCTAGGCAGAAAAGAGGAGTACTGGTATTTTTATCTTATGTTGTTGGGGGTGCTGAGAGTAGTCAATGACCAACAAAACAAAACTATCAAAAAGTGGTATTAAGGGGAGAAATGGAAGTTGGCAGGGTAGTATAAATGAGGCAGTGTCATCTTCTCATATTTTACGTCCAATATTTATTATTTCAATTTCATAAATTGTGATATAGTAATTAAGCATATTATTTGCCTTTTGGAGCAATCGCTCCAAAGGACTACATCGGAAGCCATTAAAATTGATTTCCCCAGCGAGGAAGACTGATTGTACCAAGGAATGGGGTGGCCAACCACTGCTTGCATTATAAGCCCTGTAGCCCGTTTGATTTTTTTTTTTTACCTATGTGCATGGATTCCTTTATTAACATTTCACAAAGGAAAAATGTTATCGGGAAAAATATTTTTAACATCAATTACTTGAATGAAGAGTTTTTATATTCCATGGTTAAAAGGGCCTAGCCTAAAATAACAAATCTTTTTATTCTTAATATAACCCACCATAGACTTTCGTGCTCAATCTAGATGTTAGCAAAGGTAAGCAGATGCAGATACAAAGGTTTAATGAAGAAATAGGAGGGAGAACAATCTTCAGAGAGACATTGCTTTATTTATGAAGTATTTTTTTCAGTGTGAATCGGATCATTTAAAAATATTTAGCTTCAACTGCCCACTGCCAGGGCATCGTTTGAGAATCAATGTCCTAAATATTCACAACTGGGTATGTCTCGCCTAAAAATAGAGAGCTTCTATTTCATCAAAATGCATGTCCCTGTGGGTGGTGGTGTCTGTTAGTCTTTCTCTGCTTTTCCTCTTTTCTTCCCTTTCTCTATGGGGCGTTCTAGTCCGTCAGGCGGTTTGCGGTCTCCCTGCCTGTCTGTTTTGTTCCTTTTTTATTTCCTTTCCTTATTCAATTACTCTTTCTCTGTTTGCCATCCATGTAACAGTGCCTGGATAGGTTTTAAATTGTTACACAGAGTGAACAATTTGTTATCCTGTGCTCTAAATTCAAAGAGCAGATCAAGGTACTGTGTTTTTGTATTTGATATTAAAATAATGAATGAAGGCAAAAAAAAAGAAGGAAGGAGGGAAGACAGAAAGAAGGAACAGAGAGAGAGAAAGAGGATGAAGGGAAGAAGACACAAATATAGGTAGAAAGAAGGCAACAGCTTTATCTTAAGTAGCCTTTATTTAATTTTTCCCCTTGTGCTTCAGAGGCCTTAGTGGAAAAGAACTGTCATGACTCTGGTTGACATGGTCTAAACATTGTTAATAATTCTGGGGTATGGAAATATGTTTTTTTCAGGTTTATTGAGATATAATTGATAAATAAAACTAATAAATGCAAGGTGCATAAAGTGAGGATTTATACAGAAACTGTGAAAAGACACCCTAGGAGATGGAAATGTTGACAAAGATATTGAACCCAATATTCAAAGACAGGCCATTGTAAGGAAGTTAAATCTTCATTTCTCAAACTTGGGGTAACTTGAGAATTCAAGTTGGGTACATGAAGAAGGGATGTTTAAGCCAATCACTACCAACATCAGGCAGGCTGAACCTGTCTTTCGACAACGGTCTACAGAGGGAGCTATCCTTGGGAGAACATAGATCTTTAAATGTATTCTCACATGCAGATAGTCTGAACACAGAACTAGAATCCTAGTTTGGGCAGGGAATGTAGAAACAGCCTAATCCCTTATCACAGATGAAGTGTTTAAAGTCCACGGACATTCCAAGATTTGCCCATTGTGTTACAGATCAGTATCAGAAAGAGGCAAGCTATGGAAAAACCTATCTATTCAGAACTTACTAAATGGCACACTTAAAAATAGGTGCATTTTATTTTATGTAAATTCCATCTCAATAAAGTTAATTCGAAATCATTGTATTCACTTCTTGTGTCATGTCATTGACTTAACCAGCCTGATCCTCATTATCCTTTCATCAAACATGTATATACCCCAGAGAACGTGCTAAGCAGTGAGAGTAAATGATGAACAAAACAGATATGGTGCCTGTCCACATGGAGCTTACAGGCTACTGGCAAAGAGACACTTAGCAAAGAATCACACCCATAAAAGATAACTCAACTATGCTGACAAGTGCTTAAGGAATAAACACTATGTGTTCCCAGTAGCAGGTAGTAGGGGTGTTCAACCTATCACAGAAGTCAGGGACCCATTTTTAGAGAAGAAATCATTGAACTGAGATCTGAAGACATTGAACCTAGGACAGATGTGGGGCAAGAAAGTGAGGAAACATGTGCTCCGGGCATGGGGAAGAATATGTCCAAAGGCCCTGTGTTGGTAGAGATAAGTACTTTCAAAAGTCAAAAAGACATGAGGAACCCAGAGACTGAGAGGGAACATGGTTGGAAAACTTTTATGAATTTTGTTAAGAAAAAACTAAGTTGGGCACCTGGGTGGCTCAGTTGGTTAAGCAATGGAATCTTGATTTCAGCTCAGGTCATGATCCCAAGGTCATGGGATCGAGCCCCATGTCAGGCTCCATGCTGAGTATGGAGCCTGCTTAAGATTCTGTCTCTGCCCCTCTCCCCTGCCCCCTCATGTTTGTTCTCTCTCTCTTCCTCACTCTCTCTCTCTCTCAGATAAAAATAAGAAAATAAGTACATAAAAAAGTGGAGCAAGTTTGTGTTCCCATCATAGAATTATAGAGATCGAATAACCCAAAATGAAGTTATTTTCCTTTGGCATATTGACCTAAAGTAGTTAACCAATTAAGTTAATTCATTGAGTGTTTCTATCAGTGATGCCAAAAAAAGAAAAAAAAAACAAAAACAAAAAATAAAAACCCAACAAACAGATTGGACAAATTTGAGTAAGTTCCTTTCAATTCATTCAGTGGCACACAAGTACTCTATTAAGGGATTGATTCCTCCCAGCAGTTGTTTGACTGCTTTAAGTACTTATCTGAAAAACATTCTGTCTTTGACTAAAATGGTAAACTTTAATTGATTGTATTTTTTACTTGAAAGAAATACCCATAAACACCAGTAACTGGAGTAACTATACTTTAGCATACAATTAGTCAAGTCAATCAAGTTGAAAAAAAATAAAACCAGCCATACTGATCTACGGGTCACTTTTAGACCAAAATTTTGGATTAAAATGGTTACTTTTAACTTTTTTTTTTTTTAACGTTTATTTATTTTTGAGACAGAGAGAGACAGAGCATGAACGGGGGAGGGGCAGAGAGAGAGGGAGACACAGAATCTGAAACAGGCTCCAGGCTCTGAGCTGTCAGCACAGAGCCCGAGGCGGGGCTCGAACTCACGGACCGTGAGATCATGACCTGAGCCAAAGTCGGATGCTTAACCGACTGAGCCACCCAGGTGCCCCTAAAATGGTTACTTTTAAACCAGAGGAGCTCATTAAGCTGCCTGTTGGGAGGCTTTAATTATTGAGATTCAGAAGCCCAACTCTGGGACATCAGGGGGAGCTGGGAAATGTAAAACCTCAAGGCAGTGTTGCCCAGCAGATAAGGAACTCAGTTCCGGATGTTTAAAAATCTGCTTTCACATCTGGCTATCCCCCTTTCCAGCTGTGACCCCCAACCATACCCTCAATTCCTTAATTTTCTAACCTGGTAGTTGAGGACGATGATAATTCCGTTGCCGATTGCTCGAAAGATGAAGTGACACAATGTGAGTAATTTACCTAATGCAAACAGGGACACTCCCATCTTAACCATTATGACTGGGTGATGCAAAGCAACTCTTCACATTTAACAAAGTCAACAGTCTACAACACTGGACTCCTTGGCATCATCTCAAAATCTATCAACTTCAACATCAAATGAAGCAGCCATCTGTGTGGCTATGATGGCCGAAGTCGAAATGAGACGTGTGCGCAACAGTTTTTGATCAGTAACTATCTGGGTTAGAGTCGTGGAGGCAAAAAAAAAATCCCATCTTGTGTAGGAATGTGGACATTCCCTTACCCAGCTTTCTGAAGGCCGGCTGGCTCCCTAGACAGGTGGGAGTACGCCGGGTCTAATCTGTTATAAGGCTGTTTTAACGAAGTTGAGTGCATATCATAGATCACTGTCTTCTATTTTTCCACACTAGAATGCCTTTTGAACAAGATGTTTTATTTTCATGGTAATTTAATCATTAAATGTTATTAAATAGGGGTTATAAAAAGGCAATTGTTCCTCAGGAGCTTGAAATTGAGGATTTTCTTTTGAGCTGCCCCTCATTCCCCTTTTCGTTGTGACCTTGGGATTAGTTATTTAGCTATTCTATACTCTAACTTTTTATGCAAAATGAGAAAAATGCCACTTTTATGAGCAGGCTGTAAATTCCTAACTGATGCTTAAAGCACGCTGTAGTTCCTTTCATCTGAGAAAATTAAAGTAAATGAAAATATTTCATTATTAATAATCTAATTCTCTTTGAATCTTTGATTAATACCATTTTAATATACGAGATTTTCAAAATTGGGTCATATTCTATATACATTTTTGAAGGTGGAAGCTATATACAAATAGATAAATTTGAGTTAAGAACAATTGTAAGAAGCTCGAAAATGCACACAATACGTCGTGAATTAAGCAGAAAATAGCAGGTGCAGGTCGAGCCTTCCCTCAAAACCTACTAACACAACTAGCCACTTCCGGGATTTTATTTTCATTAGTGGTGAGATGATCACTTTAGGATTTTGAAATTTTCAAAAATGTAAACCATCACCCATTATTTGACTCATTTCTTTTAAACATCAATTGAGGTTGTGTCAAAGAGGCATCACGCACCCACCGGAAATGGCACATTTAGGAACAGATTGTCATTGGGGATTGGTGAAGTTGCTCCCCACTCTTCCCCCCACCCCCGCCCAAGTCACTAATTAGAGAGTAGTGTGAAGATTTTCTCACCACTCTATACGATGCTCTGTTAAGGCTTTCAAAAATACGGCGATTTAACAGGAATGGCTATTTTCAGGGAATCTTAATGAACACTGACATTTCAGTTGGACCTCGTTGTGTCAGCCTAAACTTTCCTCACATCCTTCTATTCAATGTGTAAACCTACTAAACCGTAAGGCACCTTCCAAAGGGAGGGTCTGAAAGTGTTAAAAAGAAAGTGTCAAATATGTTATAAAGTTCTGCCACTGAACTCTGCGTTACCCTTCCCCTTTAGTATTTTCCAGTTAACATTCACACAGCTGCTCATGCCATGTAATCAACTGATTGTTACACAAGCATTTTCTGAAGCTATGACAATCTCAGATTTATGAGGTCAAGAAGTGCAGACTTAATCCATTCAATAGCTGCAATTTATCGTCTGATTATAATTGTATACACAAACACAGTAATGATTTAGATGACATAGTGTAAAGATGAAATCCGTTTATTTTAAAAGGGTTTCTAACCTTTAAAATATGTTGCCATGAACACCTTTCAATGTCTGCTTTTAACAACACAATTATTATTGTTTTATTGATCAGGGTTTTATTACGGATTTGACACTTATATTTCATGCTAATCGAAAAAGGTGTAATTTTTCTGCACAATTTTAACAAGAATATGACTGTAATTAATTATATCACTATTATGTTTTCAGTGTCTAGAAAGAAGTGCTTAATTTATCACACATGTCTTCTACAGCATATGGAAACCTCTTTTAAAAAGACAGGGCGCGTGCTCCTTCCAGAGATGATAGGATATGACATAGGCACTATATTTATAGATTTCTGCTGCCATGCTGACCTGGTTTTATAGTGACGGTTCTTCTGGAATGCGATTGTACATTAGCAACTTAGATAGCTGGGATGGCAACCAATATTACCATCGCTTGGTCTTACACCATCGCTAATTAGTGGTCATTCCCTAATGTCTTCATAGATCAAGAAAACAACCTGCAGACAAGGCTAAAGAGGTGTGCTGAATAACACAGCAATGTATGTTTCAGATATTTCTTCTAGTTTGCAACTTTTAACAAATGATTAAATGTCACTTGCCAACTTGCTTGGCTATATATGGCGGTTTTGTTCATTTAATACTCACCATTATACAACGTCACTGGTTGTCAGCTTCGTAGATACCCTACAATGCACATACACGTGCACGCACACATCCTTTTGTATATTTGTATTATTTATATTGATCTCTAGTTTATTTTTAATGATCTTATTACTTTTCTAAAGTATCATGGCTCTGTTGTCCAAGAGAATTAGAATCTCTGCCTAGAGCAGTATAATTTATGTTCCACACAAGATTTTTTAAATAATTTGCATCACATGCTAATAAAGCCAAGCTTTTTCTTGTTCAATTTTTATACACTGTTCAATAACAACCTTATTAAATCACATAAATTTACATTTCACTTTCCATCTTAACTTCATATATGAACTACATTTCATTATATACTGCTGTCCTATAGTCACACCATTAGAGTTTCTATTATATTAACCCATAAATTCTAATTAATACACATAATTTGACACATTTAATATTCAGGGACATGGTTTTGTGTTTTCTAAAACTCCTTATGTATTGTAAGGTTTGATCTATCTCTGTATCTATTTCCTAAATTTTCAGTATGATGCTGATTATTTTAGCCCGTTACAAATCATTTGATTTAAGAACCTAAATGCAAAGGCATTAAATATTTAAAAGAATTTATAAATATGAAATTATATACTGAGCATTGTGTAGAATGGATGAAAAAGTATATAATCTATTATAAGATGGCAAATGAAGTAAGATCAATAGTTGAATTGGTAGCATGTTCTCCTGTAATTAAACAGCCTGCTCACTTGCTTTTCTGCCATATTGTTTTAAATAGCACAATCCCAGTGGAAAAACACAGGCTAAGAGTTTTTCTTTCACCTTTGAAAGAAGTCAATCAATATTAGTATAATCAATACATTTTATTTTTACTACGAAGGTGAGGGGAAAACGTCCCAAATAAAAATGGCCATCTTCTAGTAATTCAAATTTTAAAAGACACATTATATATGTTCTTTCAGCATCTCATCTTATCCACACTCACTGATTTTTAAATTTTATTAAAATTTTTTTTTCTTCATCACTAAAACCAGTGTTCAGTTGTAGTGTCCATTCTGGGCTTACTTATCACTCTGAATGTTACACAAAAACAAACAAACAAACAAACAAAACTTGGCTATCTATGTCATCATTATGCTTCTAGTTTTAGGTCGTCTGTGTTGTTAGTGAACTTTGAAGTCATTAGAAATACACAGCTGAAATAGTAGAAGGACTTGTAAAATGTTCACTAATGGTCACTTTCATTCAATAGTATTTCTTGAGCACTCACTATATTCTTGACACTCTTCTAACCCTTGCTGAGCTGTCGGTGAACAAAACACATAAAGAGCCCTGCACTGACAGAGCTTATGTTTGAGAATGGGTAAGAAAGCCAACAAACATATAGTAAAAAGTAAAGTACACAGCAGGTTACAAAGTGAAGGTGGTATGGAAAAAGGAAAGGGAAAGATGCCCACGGTGGAGAATGGACAGGGGAGAGTGGGGTTCACATGATCAATAGTGTAGTCTGGGTAAAGGTTGTTAAGAAGGGGTCACCTGAAGGAAGATTCCAAGGAGGGGAAGGAAGGATCCATTTGCTATCTGCGGGGATGATGTTCCAAGAAGAGGAAACACCCAGGGCACCAAAAAATGGGGCAGTACTTACGGACCGTAGGATGCTCGGCAAGTGGTGAGGTGGGAGTCAAAGTGAGAG
The DNA here is from genome assembly GCF_018350215.1 of Panthera leo. Lineage (NCBI taxonomy): Eukaryota > Metazoa > Chordata > Mammalia > Carnivora > Felidae > Panthera > Panthera leo. Next base: position 37,587,950 of record NC_056680.1, on the reverse strand, counting down.
TTGGAGGTGGAGGACACAGAGTCAGAAATGTAGGGGTAGGTATGAGAGGTAAGAAGGATGGAAGCAACAGAAAGTCATTGGTGTTCTACTCTGAGTAAAATGGTAGACTACTGTGGCTGTTGAGCAGTGAGGAGCGTGAGCTCATTCAACTCACACAGTGAGAGGGTCCTGTGAAGAGGGTGTTGTCATGAGAGCAATCTGGCAGGAGATATGCAAGGAGCAGGGAGATGATAGCAGGAATCTGATGGAGAGAGGAGGGAAGGTCAAACCAGGGTCTAAGCAGTAGCACTGTGATGGAAACACAATGTGGGTTTAATTTAACACCATTCTTCACTGTTTACACATACCTCAATGTTTTGCTTAAGTACAGCTAGTTGGAAAGCAGAGATTATTTATGGTGACGCTTCTGTTTTCAGATCAAACTCAAATTCTGGAGAAAGAACTTTCTTAAAAAGCCTAATTTTCACCAAATTCTTATAGGTTCCTCTTTCTGTTCCACCCAGCCAAAATAATTGTTTCCCTATTACTGTTTCATTATTTGCTAACAATACTACCATAATATGTGGTATTGTTTATTGAAGATTTTCTCCTCATCTCTGAAATTCCATGTTCTTTGGGGGAGCTGAGATGACTTACACAGATCTATGGGCTACCAATTGCCTTTAGAACCATTTATTTTTATTCCTTCTTCCAATATTTTGAGGACCTACTCTGATCCAAGCACTGTGCTTGGTAGTTTGGTGTTAACACACTTGGATTTTAAACAAACAGCTGTTTTTCCTTTTAAACTTTTCTATTTCTCATTTTTAAAATTTGAGAGAGAGAGCATAAGCAGGGGAGAGAGATAGAGGGAGAGAGAGAGAATTTTAAGCAGGTTCCACGCTCAGTATGGAGCCTGATGTGGGGCTCAATCCTATGACGTTGGGATCATGACCTGAGCCAAAATCAAAAGCCAGACACTCAACCAACTGAGCCACACAGGCACCCCGACATTTACTTTTCTTTAACAAGTCCTTTCATCCCAGTTCACCTAAGGTGATCTCTTAGATCCTTTATTTGTAGCATGACCCTTCCAGTTGCACACCATGTATTTTTTAGGATTTGCACCCTCCAACAAGCTGTAACAGAAAATAGAGTTTCTACCCTTAGACTTTAGTACAAAAGGGCAAACGGGATAAAGGACAAGGTAGAGCCTTGAGCATAGTCCTGTGGTGGTAAAGAGAAAGGTTTTGGAGAATGAGCAGGACTCATAATGCCAAGATGTGAGCAGGGGGAGGTAGGGAGAGAGAGAGAATTTTCTCCTTCCTACTCCCTTAAGACAGGAGTGGTGACAGATACTTGCTGTAACACATACACCTCCTCTTTTCTATCTTATGATAATTTCTGCTATGTTAGGTTCAGACTCTGTTTGGGATATAGCTTCTTCATGAGTAAAATGATACACATCAGTTCTTCTATAATGTAACCTAGAAATTCTTACAAATCACCACATTATTTAAATTCACATGATAAAGACCGCAAAGCTTACGTGGAACATAGGGTTAGGGGGGTAACACTCAAAAATAGTGACACATAAAAATAAAAATTCAAAAAGGAGCTTAACAAAAGCAGTGGCATAATCATACACTTTTAAGAAATACACAAATAGGACAATAAGCATGGAACTTTACAATGACAACAACAACAGAAGTTTGCTCGTGGATGTGAATTGGGTGTTACAGGGTTGCAGCTTCTAAGATATTGCAAATGGTGGAATGAGTGTTATCTGGACCTGGTTCAATGCTGTAATACCAGGCGTGAGTGGGTGTGCTGTGTACCACATGTGGTGAACGGAGGCAGATGCTTAAGATACACCTGTGTGTGCATTTTCCATTTACCTACGTGACCCAGTTTAGCTACGTCCTTTTCCTGCATTTACCTAGGGTGTCTTGCTTACAAAATCACCCACATGCAAATGGACAATTCATATGTTGCTGAACTGTCCCCCTGCATATTATTCATGGTGTAACAAATCACATTTTCAAAACAACTATTACAGCAGAACTGCTGTGGTTTGCATCGGTTTTGAACTTAAAGATTTAAACACGCCTTCCCCACACAAGTGGATTTTAAAAGGTTTGAGTAAACGCCCTCAGAACTGGTGCAGTCTCACTAACAGGCTTACATGAAGGGTGGGACCTTTGGTCGATTAGAAAATAATGCCCCTACCTCCATCGGTGCAGAGGTACGGCTAGATTTCAGGTTCTACTTGCTTCTCAGCCTGGCTGGTATTATGCTAAACTAAGGTGAACTTTGAGAGGTTAACAAGCTAGAAATTCACTGATTGCTTTGCCAGAGGGTCTATGGTTCAATGTCAATGTTCTGTTTCTTTTCAATTACTACAGCTGTTAAAAAGTCTTAACCTATTTACTACTGTTTCATCATCTAACGATAAAAGAGAACTCATTAAAAAGAAGCCAAGGAAGGAAGGAAAGAAGAAAGGAAGGAAGGAAGGGAGGGAGAGAGGAAAGCAGGGAGGGAGGAAGGAAGGCAAGGAGGGAGGAAGGCAGGGAGGGAGGAAGGCAGGGAGGGAGGAAGGCAGGGAGGGAGGAAGGCAGGGAGGAAGGAAGGCAGGGAGGAAGGAAGGCAGGGAGGAAGGTAGGCATGCATGCCGGCCTCCCAGAAAGGATACAAAAAGCCAAAACCATAAAAAAAAAAAAAAAAAAGACCAATGGGACTTGATGCCAAATAAAATGTCTGCTTATGAAAAAACAGCTTAATTGAAAATCTATTAGTGTGTGTACGATCACATCAATACACTAAAGAAGAAAAATCATAGGGTAACAGTAGATAAAAACATTTGACAAAATCCAATACTCAATGATGATAAAAACTTTCAGTAAACTAAGAATGGGGGGGACTTACTCAGCTTGGTAAAGAATACCTACAAAATAGCTACAGTTCACATTATAGTGATAAAAAACGACATACTTCTCTGCTGAAATTAGCAACGAGGGTATCTCCTCTTACCAGTCCAATTCAACATCATACTAGATGTCCCAACTAATGTAATAAGAAAAGAAGATTCAAAGTATACATATTTGGAGGGAAACATTAAACTATCTTTGCTCACAGATGATTTAATTGTCTATGTAGAAAATCTCAAATCCCCACTCCCAGAATTTCTGGAATTATAGCAAAGTTGCAGGATATAACATCAATGTGTAAAAAATCAATTGCTTTCTTACATACCAGCTACGAACAATTGGATTTGAAATAAAAAACCATAATACCATTCATATTACCACTAAAAAAGGAAATACTTAGGTATAAATTTGCAAAATATGTGTAAGATCTACATGAGGAAAACTGCAAAGTTTCGATGAAAGAAATCAGAGAGCTAAGTAAATGAAGAATATTACATGTCATGGATAAGAAGACTCAATATTGTTAAGATACCTGTCTTTCCCAACTTGATCTATAGATCTAATGCACACTCAATCAAAATCCCAGGAAATTATTTTGTGAATATCTACAAAATGACTTTAAGGTTTATATGGAAAAGGAAAAGACCCAGAATAGCCAACACAATATGAAAAGAGAACAAACCTGGAACACTGACACTGCCTGACTCTAACACTTACTGTCAAGCTACAGTAGTCAAGACAGTGTGGTATTGGTCAAAGAATAGATGAATAGGTCAAGAATACACGACTAGACCTACCCAAAGCTAGTCAACTGGTATTTGACAAAGGAGCCAAAGCAATTCAATGGAAAAATACTAGTCTTTTCCACAAATGGTGCTGGAGAAATTGGACACCAACGTGTAAAAAGACAGAAAAAAAAGAAAAAGAACATAAACATAGATCTCACAACTTCACAAGTAACCCCTAATGGATCACAGATTAAATGAAGAACTATAAAACTCTCAGAAGAGACCACAGACGATCTAGGTGAACTTGGAGTTGATAGTAACTTTTTAAATACAACACCAAAAGCAGGATCCATAAAAGACAAAATTGGTAAATTGGACTTCATTAAAATTAAAAACTTCTTATCTGTGTGGTGCCTGGGTGGCTTAGTCTGTTAAGTATCTGACTTGACTCAGGTTATGATCTCATGGTTTGTGAGTTTAAGCCCCACGTCGGGCTCTGTGCAGATAGCTCGGAGTCTGGAGCCAGCTTTGGATTCTGTGTTTCCCTCTCTCTCTCTGCCCCTTCCTTGCTCTCTCCCTCTCTCCTTCTCTCCCTCAAAAATAAAACATTAAAAAAAAAACAAAACAACTTCTTACTGCAAAAGACACAGTTAAGAGAATGAAAAGGCAAGCCACAGACATGAAGTAAATGTTCATAAAACATTTATCTGATCAAGGACTGATATCCAAAATATACCAAGAACTTTTAAAACTCGACAGTAAAAACAACCCTGTTAGAAAATGGACAAATGACCTAAACAGACACCTCATCAAAGATGCAAATAAAGATGGGAAATAAACATACAAAAAAATGGTGTACATCTCATGTCATCAGGGAGTTACAAACTAAAATAACAAGATACCACTGCACACTATTAAAATGGCTGAAATGCAAAACATTGAAAACACCAAATGCTGGCAAGGATGTAGACAGACCAAGAGGAACTTTCATGGCTGGAAGAAATGCAGAGTAAAACAATTGCTTTGGAAGACACATATATGTGTGTGTGTGTGTGTGTGTATGCACAGTACATGTGTTTGACAAAGGAATTGTATGTAGGTATATAAAGAACTCTTAAACGTCGACAATAAAAGAGGAATAGCCTGAAAAAAGAGTTTTAACAGGTACTTCATAAAATAAAATGTATTAAGGGCCATTTATCATATGAAAAAAATTCACAGTGAGTTGACACTTCTAACCCACTAGAAAGACTATAATAATAATAATAATAATAATAATAATAATAATAATAAAAAGATGAAACCACTTGTTAACAATATGGAGAAACTGCAAGTCTCACATATTGCTTCTGATAAGGAATGGAAAATTCTGATAAGAATGTAAAATAATACAACTTCACTGGCACACTGTCTATTTCTTACAAACATTCTTGTCTCATGACCGCCATGACCAAGTAATTCTACCCTTTGGTATTCATGCAAAAGATATAAATACGTATGTTCCCACAAATATTTTTATCTGAATCTTTCTAGCAGCGTTATTCAGAATAGTGAAAAAGTAAAATACATTGTGGTATATCTATACAATGTACAACTGCTCAGTGATATAGGATGAATGAACTACTTTTTCATGCAGAAATATGCAAAAGTATCAAAAACATTCTGTTAAGCAAAAGATGCCAGAACCTAAAGAACATATATTATGGATCCAGATCCATTTATATGAAATCCAAATACAAGTGAAATCAACCCATTGTGATAAAAATTAGATAATCATTGCAAGGGAAATTGCCTGGAAAAGTGCATCAGAGAAATTTCTAGGAAACATTCTTTATCTCATTTGGGGTGATCATTACATGGATGTATACAAATGCCAGAACTCATTGAACTGAACATTCAAGACCTATGTATTTTATGGTATGTTAATTATAGCTAAATAAAAATGCCCAGATGCCAGCACAATAAAATATATTCACATGAATTAAAATGTTTCCTACTATAGAATTTGGGCAGACCCTGTTCCCAAACTAATCATTTTCGAGACAGACTGAAATATTTTATTATATTCCTATTACTCCCAAGGATTCTTATCCTAAGAGAGTTTCATTCTATATTAAAACAAGCAAAACTCAGTATCTCTCGAGAATCATGTCATGCTCTCAAGTATAAAAGACAAACATGGGTTGTACTGGATGAGGTGTCTCAAGGATTTTATTTCAGCCCAAACTAAAACTCATGAACATGTGTAGTTACTAAGGCCGTATTTCTGATCAACTCCATTACCTCAACATTTGAAATTTAAAACGCACAAAAATCAACAGCTGAGTGACGGTTTTATTTCACTGAGAAGGGATACTTCAAAAATTTAAAGCATTTTGAGCTTTTCTGAGGACTTCATATATATTTTTGTACTTTTTTTTTTGTTCTTCTCATTTGAGCTTTTTTGAGAGTTTCTACTCTTTTCAACAAATAACTCAATAGACTGTCCAAGCTATTCTCTAAAAAACCAGGAGCTTAAAGAAAAATTCAGTAATCATCCGTCCAGAGCCAACCACTGAAAAGTTGAAATATAGTCTCAAGTGAAAAAAAAAAAATGAACAGGAGCCCAAGTAATGAATTAAATGAGGTATCCTCTTTGTTGAAAATCCTGGTGGAATTGTCTCAAAACTGCAATGTAAAGATAAAATAAGAAGGAGTAGAAATTATAACTATACTGTGTTAGGCACATATGCATAACCGTATTTAATAGTTTCTGTCAACCAGATTCTTGATGACTGAGGAGATGAAGGAGATTTTTAAAACCTCATCTTGTCTGAGTTTGCGCCTAGCAGACAGCCACTGGTGCTGCTATGAACAATAAAAATAATGGCCTTTAATCTCATGAATTCAAAAGTAGAAGATTACACTTTAAGAACTGTGTTGCTTTTTGAATTCTGTCAATTCACAGATTCCAGTTATGGTCTCCTGCATACTCTGGCTTGCTATGTCCATTCAGGTCTCAAACTCATTCTTTTTCTCTAAGAAACCTTTACCAACTGTGCCAGCCCCCCACGTTTTTTACTAAGTTGATATCAAGTCACAGTGTTCTCTTAACAACTTGTATTTTTCAATTCAACTTACTATGATTTCAGTTACAGAACTAGCGTTGTAAGGATTTATTGATTGTGTCTCCATTGCGTACTCTAACCAAAGGTCCCTAAGAGCAGGGATCTATGCTTACCCTGTTCATTACCGTAGCATCAGTCTGTGGCAGTGTATAATTAATTACTCAATAAATATTTGTTGAATGAATGAATGAAACATCATTATAAGATAAAGGGAAGACTTACATAAAGCCTTCACAAAATCCTACACTAGTGACCTATCACATTTGTAGATTATAGTATTCCCACAGGCAAAAGCCATTAAATTCCAAGTTCATTTTGTTGAGGGTGGACACCTAAATATCCAATGGTTCTGGTGCCATTTACTAAAAGCTCTCTCTCTGTGCATTGCTTTTGTACCTTTGTCAAAAGCCAGTGGTCTACTTGTGGTGGATTTTTATCATGTATTCTTTTCCAGTGATTTACTTATCTGCTTTGAAGCCACTTTTATACTATTTTGATTATGGATTCTTGCAATCAGGTAATTTTATTCCTTCAATTTTTCCTTCCAAACTTTCTGGATATTCTATGCCCTCCGCATTTCTATATGAAGTTTACAATCTGTTGCCAATTTCTACACAAGCCTGCTGACATTTTGAATGGACTGCCTCCAATCTATAGATCAATTTGGAGAGAACGGATCTTGACAATGCGGAAGCCTTTGGCCTATGAACAAGTATGTATCTCTGTCCCTTTAAGTTTTTACTAATTTCTCTCAGAAATATTTTATAGCTTTCAAGGTGATGATTTCTCACTTATTTGCTCAGAATTATCCCCAGTATTTCATATATTTTCATGCCATTGTAAATGGTGTAACACTGTTTAGTTTACAGTTTTTCTGATGGTTTTATTGCTAGCATACAGAAATAGTTTATTTTAAATGCTGTGTATTTTATCCTTCAACCTTGCAAATAAAAGATATGACTCTACGTTGATTGATAAAGATGTCCTTGAAACTAACACTTAAATAAAGACATTTCACAAGTATTTTCAAAGCCAGCATTTTATAATTTGTATGAGTAATAAAGATCGTTGGGACATTGTCATGAGAATTGATTTCGGGATGTTACTATACTTGTATCACTCGAGCATTTTGTTCCGTGTTTTTCCCTGAGAAAACATGGAATAAATACACACCGTAAGCCTCAATACTTTATAGAAATACTCATTAGTAGACACGACTGACAAATCCCATTTGAACAAATGAATGAATGACTACAACAGTGCACGGAAGATCAAATCTGAACACAGAAAATTCTCAACTGTCTCCCACCACAGTTTTAGGATGTATTGCTCCCTATCAGTAGAAACTCAAAAACCAGAAGGCTTTTCCTAACTTCAATCTGATCACATTATATGATAAACAACTTCAGGCACATGTTTCATTTTTGCCTTAAACCTTGTCTGGGGTGAATGGCCAGTGGAGTAGCTTTCTGAAGAATTTAAACTGATTACAAAGTATTAAATTCTGTATCCTATGTGCCTTTTAGCTGGGTGATCCAGCTAGTTAAGTGTGTTCCGCTTTCTTCCTATTTTCACATTTATCCTTTCTGCTGTTAAGTTCTCAAAGATGCCAAGAATCCGAAACAACAGTTTTGTGTTGTTCAGGGCATATGAGTAATTCCACTCTCTTGTGAGACCTTCAGTCTATAAATGACTAAAAGCTCTGTCCACTGGCATGGAAGTTATTCTGATGCTAAAAAACATTGTTAGGGGGAAAGAAGTTTAGATTACCACCTTTGCCACACTTAAGGAGAAGCAGAAGAAGATCAGAAGAAAAAGAAGGGAGAGGGGAGGAGGAGAGGCAAACCAAAAACAAAATCGCTGCTTTTTCATGTTATGGGTCGAAATTCACAGCCTCAGAATCCTCAACCCAAGCATCCTAGCAGATTGTCAAGTACTTCACAGGGGAGATTTCCTCAAGGTGGGGTACATTTAATGTCTGTAGCTCCTCTTCCAATCTCTGCTTTGGTAATCACAGTGGTTTTTGCAATACACGGTTGTTTCCAATAAAAGATCTGCTCTGTTGAGTTCGAGGAATTTGGGGACAGGAACCTCCTCCAAGCTGTCACATTTGGTCTCTTCACTCTCTGGCAAATGGTCAGGATCAAAAGCCTCAGCCTTGAGAAGTGAGCCTGTTTGATAACACAGGACACAGGCTTGCGAAGTTGCTTACTATTTGTCCCACTGTTCATGTTCAACAAATCCCCCTGATGCCACTGAATTAGTGAGTGTTTATGAAGGTTTGGGCACGTAGTTCTCAAACAAGGAAGTATCCCAGATGCAGTATTTATGAGCCATTCTTCCCAATCAGCATCGCTTCTGTGTTTAACATGAAGTGTGTCTGTAGCCCAACATAGGTTCCTGACGGTATCATGGAGGTTAAAGAACCCTGACTTCAGATGGCACAAAAATAACTTCAAAAATATTTCTCTTGGACCTGATCCCAACAGAATTAGTAGAAATATTTCCTTTCAAATAACATACAACCCAATTTTAGAGGTTACTCATCCTGAGTCCTCACACGGACCTCAAATAAGAGGAAGTAATTCTTAACAGCTTATGCCAATTGCTAACGTTCATAGGTATTTCCATCCAATAGCATAGAAAATAGCTTAAATGAAGTCACTAGCCTGCTTGTTGACAGAATATATTATTAAACGTTGAAGACCTGTTAGGGAGGTTCTTGGTTCAACTTCTTTTGTGCTAACAGAGTCTGGGTGTACGAAAAGGGATCCAGTGGAGACCATTAACTTTAACATTCTTGTTTGACAAAGCAGCAGCTGAGAACCAAAAAAATGAAATGACATGACCACATTCTCCATGTTTATTCCAAATAGGGCCGTGATGATAGCACTGATCTATTGACACATGGTCTAAGTTATTACTAAGTAATGCTGCCTTCTGCAAAGTTCTTTATTCTTCTCCTTTTCTTCTTCCCTCTCCTCTTTATTCCTTGCTCCCTTAGTTCAGTGCTTCTCAGATGGGAACAATTTTGTCCCTTGAGGGATAATGTCTGGAGACATTTTTGGTTGTCACTACTGGAGAAGGAGTATTAATGGGACCAGGTGAGTGGAGGCTAGGGATGCTGCTAAACCTTCTACAATGTACAGGACAGCCCTCTGCCCTGACAAAGATTTACCTAGACTGAAATTTGAATAGTGCTGAAATTGATCAAGCCTGTTCTAGTTACAGTCTGCAGTGATTACAGGTGGGTACAACCTAGAATAGATTTTTTATTTATTTATTTATTTTGTTAATGTTTTTACTTATTTTGGAGACAGAGACAGAGCATGAGCAGGGGAGGGGCAGAGAGAGAGGGAGACGCAGAATCCGAAGCAGGCTCCAGGCTCTGAGTTGTCAGCACAGAGCCCAATGCGGGGCTCGAACTCACGGACTGTGAGATCATGACCTGAGCCGAAGTTGGCCCCTTAACCGACTGAGCCACCCAGGCGCCCCTAGAATAGATTTTTTTAAAAGCAGAATCTTCTATATTCTTGATGACCTCTTACGCATAACTCCAGTAGGCAAATAAAAATAGTGTTCTCTTATAATATATTTGAGCTCAAATCCAGAAGTTTTACATGTTATGAAGTCATGCAACAGAAAATTCAGTTCCTGTGTAACATTCAGTGTGAAAAAATTTGGCATTTAACCTATTTTAGTCAATTTGTTGTTTTTCAAGATCACTTGAAAAAAATACATAAAAATGTTTAAAAGTGAAACCCAAATCAAACATTTGTAAGATTCTCAATTACCTCTACAGAGCATCAGAGTTCTGTGGACCACCTTTTGCTTTGATCTGTTTGTTATAAATCCCAAATAATGTATTTCAGGTGTTAAGACAGGATTTTTCAAAAAGTAAAACAGAAGACTTTTATACAAATATAAAATTAACAGGTGTCAAAAAGTAATAAATTAATGAGGAAACCAGTAAAACATCAGAACTGGTTCTGAGATTTCGAATACCACACACACACACACACACACACACACACACACAGAGAGAGAGTTAGAAATGAAGACATGACCCAACTAGGCACTGGGCAATAAGATACACATTTGGGGTCATCTTTTCTACAGGATGGAAATTTTATCTCCACTGAACAAAACTCATTCACTTCCTGATGAACCAAAATCATTGCAACTTAACCTCTACCCCAAAAGAGTTGTAAATGAGCTTAGACCCGTCAAAGGTGCATACCCCCATAGAGTCTAGGAATCCCAGACCAGAAAGGTGAGCTCAACAGTGCCCAGCACTCCACTGAAAGATACCTAGTGATCTCTTTTGCCTGGATTTCCCATTCTGTGCTAAAGTTTCTGTATTATGAAGAACTCATTTAAGAGTTCAGAGTCACTTTCAGGTTTTACTTAACGATCTTACTCCTCCTGCATCCTACCCCACCTCACCCCTAAACACACACACACACACACACACACACACACACACACACACAGCACTGTTTCTAAGAAGCCCTATACAATTAGGTCAGCTGAGCCTACACTTTTTAGGCCTCCCATTATAGAGAAGAAAATGTTAATTACTTAATGTAAAAATAAACCAGGAGAACACGTTTTTCTCACTGATTGCCTGACTGTATCCTGGTACTTACAGCTGAGAGGGAAATTAAATTATCATCACTGATTGGAAGTTCAATGCTTGTTTTTATTTGGGGAGCAATCTGGAAAGGAGATGCTATTAGGTAGAAGGGTAAAATGTGATCTCCATGTCGAGAGCTCGGCATGCCTACCTGGAAGGATGCAACAGAATTTCTAGAATTGAAATTCTTGTGGGTAATAAAACCATGGTGGTCCCATTTCTCCATGGAAAGGAAAAGAAAGGGAACATTTTTTCAAACATTTAATCTGAGTAAAAGAGAAACCAACTTGTGCCAGAAAATTTATAAAATAGAGAAAAGCACAAAGAACACAAAATACACCTGTAATCCCCAGACCTAGAGATAAACCTTGCTAATCTATTAGTATAAATTTCTTTCCTTCTCATATAATTTATCTTTCTCAGTCCATTGTTCTTTTTTTTTTACATGCACATATTTAAACACCTCATTTTTAGTACACGTTGTATACATAATTTTTAACTTGCTTTTTTATGTAATGATACATTCGTCCCAATCCCTAAAAAATTTTGCAACTCCATTATAAGTGGGTGTGTGAATTTTAGAAGTAAAACATGGTTTGTATTAACGTTTGTCTAAAAATTATAAAAAAATATAATTGCTTGCTTTTAGGTCTAATTTTGGATAAATAAAAAGACAATTAGGATTTTTAATATAATTATTATGCATCTATATAGATTCCAACAGAAAAAAAAAACATACTGTATTAATGAAATTTCCCAAAACTGAATTTTGTCTTAAACTTTCTTAAATAAATCTTTGGCTTTATTTCACCCTTATTAGAGTTTTATCAGGTAGATCCAACAGAAGTGAAATGAGAAAATCTTACATTATGTAACTTACAGAAATTATATAAGAGGCACAGTACAATGTGGATAGGATTTCATTTTCTGAATTTGGATGGTGTCACACAATACATTTGTACCCAAGTAACTCAAATTGTGCTTTTGTGTTCTTCTAGTTCAAATTCCATAATCTAAGACTGGTGCTTTTTTTTTTAATCAGAGATTATGAAGTAATAGGTTCAGAATAAAATATGGATTAATATGAGAAAAAGGGAAAATTTACAATGCGTGATAATGAAGATCAAAACTACCAACAGATTCCAAAAACATATTTGGCGTTGATGACCTCTTTATCAGGGTAAACCCGAAGTTGAGAGGTTAGGAGTGAAGCAAACAGGAATTGAGTAAAATAACCCCAAAAGAACAAACAATATTTTATGCTTTTCCTCCTCTGCCCTCCTTCAGAGTAGGAGTTTCCCCACCTACACCCTTCATTAAATACACAAAGTGCCTCAGATTTTTTTTCCACTTTCTCAGTTGAACATCATACTTTATCTAGTACAATACTGCAAAGTGAACAGTTTTATAATGTTTAGCATACAAAATACAAGGTTTATCTCAAAGAGTTCACACTGATTTTCTCCTTTGTGGTATTTGTAGGTTGCATTTTTTTTTTTTTAATGGACCAGGCACGAGTCAATTCCATCTACATTTTTCCTGGTTATAAAATACCGGCGTAATTTATTTTAATCAATGTAGCCCTCAGCCATTTCAAATATCTTTAGGGAAAGGAATGGAAATCTCTAGAGAACAAGAAAACTGAAAAGTGTGAATCACCTACATTTCTCATTTACCCATGCTAATTAAGACCAAGCATTTGAAAGTTACCATCTGAAGGAAAATTAAGCCAATTAACCCACTGATGAAGATAATTTTCAATATTCTATCAAGAGGCAAAAATCTTCACCAGCCCTTCTTATTCCTACTGTGGAGATAATTTTCGAACTGTCTCTGAGTGCTAAGAACTAAAACGAGTGTCATGCCAGTTCTGTGGGTTCTAATTGCAACTTTTATTTAAATTCTGATTTTCTGCCCCACAGCTCGGTTTCTGATTGGTTGGACCTGATTGCTTTCCGCCTTGATTAGGTTTTATTTGTAGGCCCTTGGAAACTTGCATGGATGAACATTCTCTGAATTTAGAGGGGAATCCTCCTAAGATCTAGCTTTTCTAGGTCAACTGGAGCATAAGAACCACTAGAGGTTCTGTAGGAAAGGGATTAATTTGAGAGCATTAATTACCCAATAATTACAGCCTATGTATAAATGACTCATAAAGATGTATTTCCAGATCTAAAGCTGTTCTCAGATTAATACATTTCTATTTCACCATATGCAGCCTTTTGTCATTTATGTACGCATGTATATATGGATGTATGTATTTATTTATTTCTGTGCTTGTAATCAGCCAGGATGGACAGCATAAAAAAAAACCCTTACAGTAAAAATACCTTGACTAACTGAAAACTGAACCAGTCATTTTGCCCATTCCTTTATAAGACCTTTTTTTGCTTTGGGGAAGGGAGAGTGAAGTGATTAAATTTTATATAATAATTTATTATTTATCATATACATCACATATATGACCTATATCATACATATAAACCAGGAGCCTTTTCAACATAAATGAGAGTTGTGATTTTTATCTAAATCTTTAAACACTTTCATTATTTTAGAAAGCAATAAACTGGCTTGTACAGAATAACATGAAATAAAAATTGTTATTTTACATATGGCCCTGTTCATGCTTTTGCTGCCTGCAGGCTTCTCAGTTTATGGTGCTCTCTCTGGTTTCTCCATGACTGGCACACGCTGCCATTTAGTCCTGCCTGTTTCCACCTCAAATAAGTTTGGGAAAATGTTGGTACCTTTCTTCTATGAGGAAAGTAGCCAACCATCTCTATCTAAGTTGCCATGATTTCCTCCTATATGTTATTTCTGGAATGAGACCATCTTAAACTTCCCTAACTACAAACAAGAGGAGATAACAATCCCATGAGTCTCCTTGGAGATAGAGGTGACACATTTTATGATGTTATTTTTTTACACACAAAAAATTTTTACAGCACAGAGCTGACTTATAGTCATGTAATATTTTTACAATACATTTTAAAAAACCAAAAGCACAAGCAATTTATAATACTACTATGGAAGAGAGGTTCAAAGAGACTTTAAGAAAACTTTTTTCTTAATATTATGATATGTCAGTGCAAGTAACTACACATTTCATTCAACTATATTTACCATTAACAATATGAGATTAAAATAGTTGTTCTCACTGTACATTGAATCTGGGAAAACACAGATCAAGACAAAAAATCACCCTTCATTTTAGTTACAGCACAATCAAATCATGGCAGCAACGTCCACGAGCACACCTCCAGAAACAAATGGTTCCTTCTCCTAAAAGCATTCAGTGAACAATTTTGTGGTGTGTTTGGAACGTCTAGAGGCATGTCTTTCCTGGTTTGGGCTATTACAATGAAATCTGTGATACTCCGGGCAAACAACTGCGGAAGCACAACAGAAGCCGTCAGCTCCATCAGAGAACATGTCAAACAGCTAACTGTTCTGTGGCCATTTACCTAAGACGTGGACAGTGAGCCATGAAATCCAGGTATCTTTCTCCAGAAAGGCTCTTCACAGGGGGTTTACACCTCTCTTCCGTCTCTCCTGCTTCTCTTTCCAAGGGTTTTTGGAAAATTCTGAGTCACTTTCTTCAGTGAGGAATGGGACGATAAACCAAAACAGAACAGGCTTTGTTAGGTATAATTTCATTTTACAGAAAGCATAATCATGGTAGGGTTGCAACGTGCAAGGGAATCTTTCTTCACTTCCTGTATCATCTATATCCTGAGATTGACTTTCTCAAACCCTTCTCATCGATGTCACATTGGCATATACAGAGATACCTAGTTGTAGCACTAACCCAGAGGAGTGCTCTGACAGAAAGAGACCCGTTTGGGGATAGTATCTATGCTGTAGGGTAACATGTGGAGGTCTTAAATGAGCATTGCTACCTTCATGTATTATCTCCCTGACTCCATTGAGAGTTTACCTAGGCCACAGAATCAGTCTAACACTTGGGCTCCCTTGTAGTTTTTTGTCATTCAAGAGAAACAGGATACTTTTGACCTGGGCCACATGAGAGACAAAAAACAAAACAAAACAAAAAAAAACATCATGCTACAAAATCTTAAGAGTGAGCATCAAAAGCATGTTCTGGGGTGCCTGGGTGGCTCAGTCGGTTAAGCAGCTGACTTCGGCTCGGGTCATGATCTCGCGGTCCGTGAGTTCGAGCCCCACGTCAGGCTCTGTGCTGACAGCTCAGAGCCTGGAGCCTGTTTCAGATTCTGTGTCTCCCTCTCTCTGACCCTCCCCCATTCATGCTCTGTCTCTCCCTGTCTCAAAAATAAATTAAAAAAAAAAAAATTAAAAAAAATTAAAAAAAAAAAAAGCATGTTCTGAAAAATCTGACCATGTCTTGTGCTAGGTTCTTTGGAAACAGACTCCCACTTACTAAGTTGCCTGCAGAAGGTTTATGGGGGAGCACTCTTGAGAAATAAAAAAGGATTCAAGGTCCTATTTTAACGACAAAGTTACATACAGTGGCTTCAAAGTGACCATTGCCCAAGGGAAAGAATACGTAACACACAGTTCAGTACCACCATGACTTAACACTTTGTTCTGCCTAGGGCTCCCTAAGTTAGTACATGATAATCTGAAATTACTCCTAAACCACTTTCACCTGACTGATGTCTTGGTTCTAGGAAGGAGGCTGACCAAACCCAGTGATGATTGACATTGGCAAAGGGAACACATACTCTGAGGGGTAAGATCTTCTCATACTGGAAAGGATGCTGGATTTTACTCCTGTGCCAAGCTATTTGATGGCTTTGTTCCAGGTAGCTGCCTGGAACAATGGATAGAAAAGCATTCACTGAGCTCAATAGAAAAGTGGTCTCAGACTATTAGTGATGTCTGTCACAAGAGTCAGAGGGGGAAATGGTAGGATCTCTGCCAGCTGTTTTTGCTATTCCTGCTCTGGCTATAGAGGCTCATTTTCAAAAGCAGAGCCCTTGAGCAATGGCTTATCTAACACGAATTTCCTGGGCCAGTGAAAAAATTCAAAAGCTCTTTTAGCTTATTTACATGGGCAGTATCAAACGTTGCAACTAAAAAGATTTAATCCTTGCTCTATAACTTTCTCATGGAAGATTCTCATGAATTTCACTCAGTTGAAAGAGTTCTTTCTGATGGTATATATCCCTTTAAACAATTTAAAATGAGGCTAAGGGGTATGTGTGTGCATATGTACGTGTTAGAGGCAAGAGTATATACCACACAGATGAGTAGAAATTCTATTTAAATCAGCCATAAAATTATGTGTCTGGTTAAAGAAAAGAAGAAAAAAAAAACTGACCAAGGTCTGCACAATACATGCAGAAAAATCACTTTATATTGTATTTAGATTGATTTGGATGACAACAGAAGGAGAAATGTAATGTAAAATGCCATAACTTTTACCACCCATCCGTGAGTAATACGCTGCTAAGATATAGCATATTTACAGTAGAAAGAAGGAGTCCAGATTTGTCCCAATTAACCTTGTAACTAGATGTACTCCAGTGCTTATTAATGACAGTAATGAGATGCAGACAAGACAATGCATTAAACATCATTGGCATATAAATTAAATTCACATACAGTTTAAAAGGAAGAGATACCTTTATGTACTGGACACGAAGGGAAATTATTAAGAAGCTATTTCATAAGAAAAAGCTAATTAGAAAGAAAATCCAATACTTTCTCTAGTGCTCATCTCCATCAGTGTTGGAAACAAGTTTGACCACGAACTAAGAAATTGTTCCCATTGAAATTACTGTGCAAGGTATGAAATTAATTTTATGATTGTCCCAATGGAAGCTACAGTAGCTACAAATACTTATATGCCCATTATCATTTTCCTCTATATTGGCCTACATTTTAATTTGCTTAGGTTTCTATCTAAAGCTTATGAATAATTAGAGCTTCTGCTGTCTTTACAGCAAAATAATGATAGATAGAAGAACAAGATAGACATTTTGCTGTACACAGAATTCAAACTCGACAGCAAAAAAAAAATGTGAAATATATTCAGGAAGATTGTTTTAAAGGGGAGGTATAAGACTCTATAATACAGGGTAGCTCAGTATCCAATCTTTGACAAAATGACCATGGTTCAAAATATTTGGTAATTAGCCAGAAGGATTCCAGACAGGATTGGGGTGTTCTATGCTAACTATAGAAGCATATAGTTATATATATAGCATCAGAAGATGGTGTTCCCTATATTAGGAGGAGAATCTACATTCTTTTCAAAGCTCCAACAGTCGAAATTTGATGAGGACATTGACCTCTCCTGACAGTTTTTAGAAAATATTAGCATACTGAAAGGCTGAAAACAAAACTAGGTCTTCCCAATTGTCACAGGCTAATAACTACTGTTCCCCCCCCCCCCCCCAGATCTAACTAAAAACCAGAGCCAATCTGACAAAAGCAGCAACCAAAAAGGAGGGGGAACTCCTCCCACTCACCTATGTAATAAACATCAAACAATCAGGCTGGCACTGACATTAAGTACAATAGTGTCAGAGTCACCATTAGAAATCAATCAAAGACATTTTTCTTTTGTGAGTTTTTTTTTCTTTTAATTCACAGCAACTCAGAGAACCAAAGAGGAAAAACAAGCTTCTAAACAAAAACGAAATTAGTAACAGCAGACCCATTGCCAAGGGCAACATGCATTTGACAGAAGAGGAGATGACAGATGAGTCCTCATTCCCAGCCTACGTTTTGTCTACAAAATGAATTCATAATATCTTAAATATTATCAGGCACGCTTTGCTCACCTTTGTTCTACAGAATGGAAGGGGGCTGTATAGGCAGAAGTCAACAGAGGTGTAATTTCCTCCATTTGCCCACTTGCGATCCTCCCCAGTTACAGTTGACCGTAATTGTTGTAGTTCCTCTACCCACCCCCCACCCCAACCTCTTCATCTTGTCTCTGTATTCATAGATCTTTCTTTCTCTCTTCTTCTCCTCCACTGTAAAGTCAGCTGCCATTGTCTAGTTTCTGTCACTGGGACCAGGAGTTTTCAAGAATCACATGAAATACTCTTAATCAATATCATGCTTGAAGTCAATTCAAGAGACTTCATTGTTTAACACTAGAAGTTGCCAGGGTTCATCCACAGAAACCTCCTTGTTTCATAAACGAGAAAATTGCAATCCAGAAAGTTTACATGGTTTAATCAAGGTCACATTAAATATGTAACATTGTTGAGCAAACTGTTTTCAGTAGTATCGCAGTCTGATTTTGATTCTCTCAAAATCTCATGGGAAGACCAGGCATTAGTTATCACCACTTTATAGATTTAAAAAAATGCAGGCTCAGAGAAGTGCATTAATTCACCTAAGGTCACACAGTAATGACAGCTTTGCTGACTGCAAGTATAGCCCTACAGTATGCCACTCTGGTATGATAACACAATAGGTAGTTTACTCACAAAAAATGTAAATATCTATCTTTATATTCCATGGGAAGTGTTAGTTTCACTTTCAGTAATTTACCCCTAACTCCAAAGTAAACTAATCAGTTTGATAAAGACTGTCATCTCAGTGTATTTACAAGCTCTATGAATTTAATAAAAAATGGGCCAGGGTTTACTTCTCAATACCTTACATCATGAGATAAGCTGAACTGAACCCATCATAATGGGTTTATATGTGTTATTGATCAAAGCAAATCAGTCTTACACTTTACAAAATTTGGGCCTGTCACATAAGACTTTATGAATTGTCTAATGATTACAAACTAGAGATTTTCAGAGAGCTCTCTCAATGGAACAAAATTATCTAAGACAAATGTAGGACAGATATCAAAAATTATTCTGGTACTCTACATATTAAGCTCTTTGATACAAAAGACTGGATTCTCTCTTCTCCCATTTTTTTTCTTTGCCTGATAAGCTTCAGAACAGTTTCTATAAAGGACTAGCTAGAAAACAATATCGAGCTTTCAAGCACACGATGTTTAGACAGGCTGCAAAGGTAACAAAAGGTACAATTAACAGAAGCTACCGCAAACTAATAATGGCAGAGCTATTTATTATTGAATCATCTTCCTCTAATTTTAGAAACTGAAGAACCTTCATTCCCTATTGTCCATATTTTAATTAATGCCTATTATTTTCCCTAAATAGTGCCCTCTTTTGACATGCTATTTATACACACAATTTCTGAAAATATACAGAATATGCATAGCAAGCAGAATCTCCACAAAATGTTTTGTACGAAGTATTTGGGTCTTCTCTTTTGTCTCAGGAATGTCTTGAGGACAAATTAGTAGTGGTGCCCTCTTGGGGGTATTCAGCTTTCAGTTTCTTTTTATGTAATTTTAATATTTGATGTTGTATTTTGATTACTCTGCGTACATTTTCTGCTTCGCTATTAATTTGGCTTCTGCAGGACAGGCTTACATTAAGGCATTTCAGTTGGGTGCTGATTGGACTTTTTCTGGTCCTTTTCAGGGTGACTTTGGACAAACCCACTGGTGTGATCACACATAGAGTGTTTTAAGAAGGCTTATTCACATAGAACAACTGACACAGGAATATTTGTCCAGACTAAATGAAGTGTGGCCTAAATTTCTACTGAAGCAATAGAGTTCAGCTTGACATAGGGAAACAATAGAGACTGAACACCAGAGCAGATTACTAAAGAAGGCTAATTAATCCATACTTGTGGATATCTAGAATTATAGTACTTCAAATGTTTTTCAGGGTAGAAGCTTCAGAACACAACAGATATTTGACATATCCTCCATTTGTTTGATATTTTGATTCCTTCTTTCTCAGTTATCTTAAATTAGTAAAAAAGAAGTTTTAAAGGCTTATTTTTAGGATATTTTCTTAAGAAATGCAGACTCAATGTTTTTTTTTTTTTTTTTTTTTTTTTTTTTTAAATAACCTGCCAAGTTGAATAGGCTGTCATTCCCAAAGTCAGCTTCTCAGGCCTCAATTTGCTTATACTAAGCCCAACCCCGCTGTGCTCTGGTAGACTGCCCTTCCAAGTCAGGCTTGCCTCAGTCCCAGCAGAGCAGGCGCCTCCTCCAGAAGACCAGCACAACCTCCTGCCCACACCATGTGTCCTGACCAGAGAGTTCTACAGGGCCTCAGTTCTGGTGGAGTTGGTGTCAAGTCTCATTTCACAAGCAGACCAGAGCACACCTAGTTAAAACTTGTCACATTCAGGTCAGGGACCAAACACTGCCCACAGCAGGCAAAGAGAGCCTCTGTAGATGACTGACCTGAAGGACAGAGCACCCAAAACACAGTAGTGGAGCACACACAGCACACACTGGAGATACTCCCTGAAGTGCTGATCCTTGGGCACACCTGACCTCTTCTTCATAAAGCCTTTACTTTCAGGAGCAGGAGACTGAAGTGACTTCTCTAACATAGAGAGGAAGACAGAGACTTAGATAAAACAACAAGACAGAGTAATTCATCCCACATGAAAGAACAAGATAAGATCAAAGCGAGATAACTAAGTGAAAAAGATATAAGTAACATGCCTGATGGAGAATATAAAGCAGTAATCATAAGGATACTCACTGGAATTGAGAAAAGAATCCAAGACATCAGTGAGACCCTTACCACAGAGATAAAATAATTAAAAAATAATGCAGAAGAGTACAATAAATGAGACTGGAAACCAGCCTGATGCAATGAACACAAGGCTGCAAGAAGCAGAGGAACAAATAACTGATATAGAAGACAAAGTAATGGAAAATAACAAAGCTGAACAGAAGAGAGACAAACCTCAATTATGACTTGAAATACTTTGTGGTTAGTTGAACTGTGTGTGTGTGTGTGTGTGTGTGTGTGTGTGTGTGTGTGCGTACATATATATATATGTAATATATTAAAAAATTTTTTTAACATTTATTTTTGAGACAGAGAGAGACAGAGCATGAATGGGGGAGGGGCATAGAGAGAGGGAGACACAGAATCGGAAGCAGGCTCCAGACTCTGAGCCATCAGCCCAGAGACCGACGCGGGGCTCAAACTCCCGGACCGTGAGATCATGACCTGAGCTGAAGTCAGACGCTTAACCAACTGAGCCACCCAGGCGCCCCTATATGTAATATATTTTAAACATAAAATGTATCTACTTGTACAATCTCTAAGAGATGCAAGACACAAGCATATTGGTGATATATTAAGAACACCTTTACTCAGCATCCTTACTTCATTCAGGATGTCACCTATGCTTGAAAGCCACCAACTATATTCTGTTTGATCTCTGCCACATCACAGCAGGTCATCTCTCTGATATCAACACAGGCAAAAGAGACACTGTGTTGAAACACCATGAATGTGCTGTTGATCTGTGCTTCTTAAGAGTTCATCAGAACCTGAGAAGAGACTTTATTGTATCTCATTTCACATCAAACATTTCTGCATCATTTGTTACTGGATGCACAAAGCCACCACTTGGGAAATAGACAACGCTTCCTACATTTTATTTGTTCTTTTGCCTTTGTCACTTTGCATACACCAAAACGTTCCTCCAGGTTTAGGGAAAAAGTAAACAATCTAGACAGTTCATTCTTATGTGTGTTCCACAAACTATTTTAAGGATCAAATATTTTGTTAAATATGCCATGTATTAAAAATTAGTAAACACATTGTTACAGGAAGGTTGTCAGCCTGGTATGTTTAAACTAGAAGGGATATATGATATAATATGGGCTTGAGTCCTACACTCCATCACACTTAAAGATGTCTGTCTAATCACTTTGGTAAGTTAAAATAAGTCCATAATTGTTAATATGTTTTTACATATTCAATGCATGAAGTTTAACTGCTTCTTTTAATTTCATCAGTGTTGAATTAGTCCTTTAAAAGCTTCCCCTCATTAACGTAAAAGGAAATTGAGAGGAAAAATGAATAGAATGAGTTGTGAGATCATTAAAATTATTCAAAACCAGGAGAAAATGTCCTTCTTGCTTCCAAATATCATAAGCACTTTTTGTTAGATATTTCATGTGTTTATACATTTTCCATCATTCCAAAGCACAAGCAAAATCATTCTCATCATTATACATATACTGTCGTATCTACTTAGCCCAAGAACCAAAGCTTCCAATGTCTAGAAATAAACAACAAAAAACGTTGCTGATTCTGTTATCATGAATGGACAGGCTGAATGTTTCTCATCTAATGTTACTGTGGGCAGAGGAAAGCTCTGAATGAAATATTCAAGAAGAGTCTTCTATAAAAGGCATTTTCTGTCCACAAATCAAGAACTAGTTCATGTATTTAAAATCCTTACCTCTAGAAAGACTCAAATCTAAGCCACCCAAACAGACTGAATCTGATAAAATGTAAAAATCTTCTCTGAAAATAAACACTGAATCTCAATCTCCCTCCATTTTAGCCTCAACAATTCTGCAATATTCTGGTCTCTGTTGGCTTTAATGTACTACGATGTACCACCTTTCAGACTATAATTGTGCTACTTTAGGTAGATCAATGGTGGCCTTCAAAGGAAAGGAAATCCAATTGGGGAAATGCAAGAGACAAATGTTCATCAGTAATAATCTCAAATGCTCCTGCCTTCTTAGATATAAGAGTGAATGAGATAGCATCTAGGCCTTCACCAAGTATATAGCATAGTGAGTGGTTACAGTACCAAGAGATTTTACAAAGAAAAACGAAAGGTGCACATTTCTTAGGAGTTGAGAAAAGAAACATTATTATTGGTGAAGTCATTCCTCGGCCGTGTCCATCTCAAAACAAGCCTTTACAGTAATTTTTAACATCAGTTTCATGGTAGCTTTTTCTGTTTTATGACAGTAGGGACACAGTTAAATTATAATTTCACAGGGTGATTTTGTTACCTTATTTTAAGTCACAGCCTCATCAAACTTGAATGTTAGTCACAAATTTTAAAATTATGGAGCTTCAATTTTATTGCCCCTTTCCGATCCTCATTACCATATGGAAGATTCTAAAAAGTCCTATAGTCAAGAAAACTGCATTGATTACCTATCTCTCTAACTTGTTTGCTTCTGGATACCTTTTTTTTTTATCCTTCTTAAGTACCCCCCCCCTTTTTTTTAAGTAAGCTCTACATCCAATGTGGGGCTCCAACTCATGACCCTCAAATCAACAATCACGTGCTCCTCTGACCAAGCTAGCCATGTGTTCCTCTTTCTCAAGTATCTTCTACTTAGACCTTTGGGAGTTAAGTTCTAAACATATCTTAGAAAAAGGACTACATTTTCTAGGTTCCTAGTGTTGACTGTCAATGTCTTGGGTCTTTTGTGGTTGTTGTTTGTTTGTTTTTTGTTTTCTTGGTTTTGTTTTTAGATATCCTAGCTGACAAGAAGCTTGGGAGAGTGATTAAGAACTAGGGGTAAGTGGCAGCCAAAGGATCAGGACCAAGGCCTGCATCCTCCTCTTCTTTGTAGCTGCAGAACAAACACAATACCTGGTCTACCAGAATATGTCATTTAGCTTGGTGGAATATAGGTTGTAGAAAAGATTCACAAGCAGGATCTAGTGAGGAGGTCAAACATGGATGCCAAGAACACAAGGAAAATGGTGAGATTCAAAGACGTTGAAAATGATATGTAGAGTAGTTTAGGGAGCAAAGAGTTTTGAGTTCAGAAGTCTGAGGGTTCATATGCAAAGCCACATCTCTGAAGGACGTAAAGACACAAGGGTTAAATATATCTCACTCTGTGAGGCTTTTCTTTTCTAATTTCTGAAGCCAAAAGGGGTAATAAAAGCAGGGGTACATTTTAAAAATAGTAGGGGCGCCTGGGTGGCGCAGTCGGTTAAGCGTCCGACTTCAGCCAGGTCACGATCTCGCGGTCCGTGAGTTCGAGCCCCGCGTCAGGCTCTGGGCTGATGGCTCGGAGCCTGGAGCCTGTTTCCGATTCTGTGTCTCCCTCTCTCTCTGCCCTTCCCCCGTTCATGCTCTGTCTCTCTCTGTCCCAAAAATAAATAAAAAACGTTGAAAAAAAAATTTAAAAAAAAAAATAGTAGATCATCACTGATATGTTAATTGTGCCTTGAAAGATCTTTGGCCCCAAGACATCTTAGTAATACAGACCACCCCCTCATTTTACAGAAGAGGAAACCAAATGTGAGGAAGCTTAAATGACACAGACAATGTCTTGGGGCCCATTTTGTAATCAGAATACATGCCTACACCTACCGTGGTCAGCATTCTTTCCCAATAGGAAAAAAATCTTAGTCCATTGAGAACTTTTTTCCTTTAAGTGATTTTTGTTTTGTGTGCAGTAACGTTTCTTACAAGTGATATTTAAGTTTCATTGTATTTCATGAAATTAATCTCCAAAAAAAAAAATTAAAACGTCATTCCCAAATTTTTTTAACACCAATAAAATCACAATCAAATATATTTTTGACAAAATGTCACACAATAGTTGTTGGTACCAATAATTATATTAGCTCATCACAAATAGTTTCACAGGAAGATTCTCAATTATCTGACCATTTATATTTAATGTTACAGTACTCCACGGGGTCTGTTGTGTTAATGTTTTTTTGTTTGTCTCATCTACTCTTTGTCCTCTTTTTCTTCTTCTCCTATCTTCTTTTAGATTGAGATGTTTTTAGATTCCAATTAATCTACCGTATCAGCCTCTTGGCTTGTTTAGCTATACTTACTCGCTTTATTTCTTAGTTGTTGCTGTAGGATTATAGCAGGCATGCTTTACTTGTCACCATGTACCTTCAAATAAGACTATATCATATCCTGTAGACTATAAAATCTTCCATTTCTCTTCTCCCATCCTTTGTGTTCCTGTTACTATAAATTTTATTTCTATATCAGTTTAAATTTTCTTATTGCCATCTTTAAACAATTGCCTCTTAAATTTTCAAAGCCACTAAAGCAAAATGTTTTACATTTGCTTCATATGGATACCATTTCTAGGCTTCTTAAACATTTCTTGAAGTACAGGTCTGTTGACAATAAGTTGTCTCAGATTCCTTCTAAAAAATTACAGCACTTTTATTTTTAAAGCATATCTTCACTGGATACAGAATTGTACATATATTTCTGTTCTTTCAGAACTTTAATGATGTTGTTCCATTGCCTTCTGGTTTTAATCACTACTGAGAAGCTCGTAATAACTAGTATCTTTGTCTCCATTGTTTAATACAATTTTCTGTTTTTATGATTTTTTTTTCCTTCATCACTGGTTTCTAAAATTTTATTATAATGTGCCTTGGCATAATTTTGTGTTAATCCTGCTTTTGGTTCATTGAGCTTCTTGGTTGAGTTTATACTCATAAAATCTGGACAAATATTTTTTCTGTCTCGTTTCCCTCTTTCCTTCTGAACAACAGCATGTGCATTGGACTGCTTGACACTATCCTACAAATCACTGAGTTCCATACATTATTTTCATAGTTTTTTTCTTCCTTTGTGCCTAAGTTTGGATAGTTTCTATTCTACTGCAATGTCTTCAAGCTCATTGACTTTTTTCCCTACAGTGTCTAATCTGCTATTGAAAACAACCAGTGAATGTTTTATATTAGCTACTGTATTTTCACTTCTAGAAGGTACATTTGGCTATCCTTACATAAATCCCACTCGTATACTTTTATGTTCACGTTTTCCTTTAAGCCTTTGAACATATTCATAGTAGCTATCTCCAAATCCTATCATCTCTATCTTTGTGGGCCTATTTTTATTGAATGATTTTTCTTCTGGTCGTGGATTACATTTTTCCTCCTCTCTTTACTACACTAACCATGTGAAGCCATTTTTAGTTAAATTCTGATAATTTTCTTGAGTGTTTGGATTTTTACTTCTTTAAAAAGTATCAAGGATTTTTCTTTTTTTTTTTTTTTTCTTTCAGGCCAGCATTAAGCTTTATCCTTGGAGTCTTGTTTTAAAACTCTGCTGGAGCAGAAGAATTAAAGGAGAATATTTAGGGTTTAGCTTACCTACTACTATGGTGTGACCTTTTTTGCTATCTGCTAAATGTCACAGTTTTAATGAGATTGTGTCACCTTACCCTGTTGGAATTTCATTATCTCCCACCCTTTTGAGCTCTGGGAATTGTTCTACTTAAAACTACCTGGCAGTTATTCTTTCACTGGTGTTTTTTCTTTGCTGGCCTCAGGGATTCTCACCTTACACCCGAACAGTTTAGTATTTTGCCAAAGACTCAAGGTGACCCTTTATAGATTTCTGGAACTTTTTCTCAGTGTACTTCCCTTCTCTCCTGTACTCTGTTCATCAAACTCCAGATGTTTCAGGTTCACCAAACTCTGAACTCTGTGTCCTCAACTCAAGGAGACTGTTGTGCTTTGCTTAGGTTCCCTTCCCTACACTGCTGTCTGCAAAGTATCTCATATAGAAATCCAGGGAAATCATAGGGCTTGCTGCCTTTTTTTCCCCCTTCTCTTAGGGATCACAGTGTTACGTTGCATTTTATTTGATTTCATTTCTTATCTTTTGATCAGATCTGGTTGTTTATGACCTAAGTACAAATCTAATACCACCACTCCATCATTCTTAGAAGCAGAAGAGAATCATACTTATTTAATAAGAGAATATCTAAATTAATTCAAACTATATACAATCCTTACTATGGTTTTTATTCTTATGCTTGAATCCCAAGAAGATTAATTATATCAAGTCAGCCTAGCTCCTTCCCATCTGGTCCTCTCTGTCTACCGGGTATCTCTGAATCTTGACAAGATCAAAACTGCCATATGGAAGCATATCTACAAGGGTCCAGGTCAATATAAGGTTCATTAATGTCTTATATGGGTTACATTTGATGCACAACATTCCTAGGTCTCAAAGTCATAGATAATGAGTTATTTCTCAATTGCATAACTTTAAATATCAACAAATCCTTCCAAAATATAAGCAAAGCATTGTGATAACGATGGTAAGGATACTGGGAAAATAAGAAGCTATGTAATATCCATGATGAATGCACGCCCAATCAGCTTAAAGGTAATAGCAGTAAAAAGTCTTAATCACACAGATATTTAAGATATAACCAAAAAAATTCATTCACAACTCATGAATGTTTCAATAAAGTCACTATTTTGAAAGTTGATGAAAAAAACATTTGAGACTGCTTCCAAACATGGACCTTGTATTTTGAAAACTATAAGCTATTTGTCAAAATCTGGAAATTTTTTATAGATGCTATGAGTGAAATTGGATGGAAAGCATAATATCTGTTCTGGGTCAAGAAAAATCTTTTAGCAAATTTAAGGAAATTTCTGCGAAAACACACACACATACGTGTATATATATGCATTATATACACACAGATACACATATGTGTACATTTATCTATATATCTTTATCTATGATCAGAGGATCCAAATGAGGACATTTGGTAATCCTATTACAAGATTTCTTTACAGCAGGAGTCAGCAAACATTTTATGTAAAGAACTCTATCATGAATATTTTAGACTTTGTCACAAGTGCTCAACTCTGCCATTGTGGTGGGAAAGCAGCCATAGAAAATAAGGAAATGAATGGGTGGGGCTGTGTTCCAATCAAATTTTATTTACACAAAAGGTGGTGAGCCAGTTTTGGCTTGTGAGTAATAGTCTGCCAATTAGTGATCTATAGTACAGGAGAACCAAAAGACCTAAAGCCACTTGCAGATAGATGCATTATGTAGAGTCAGCTTTGAACCATTAAGACAAAGTATGTGCCCATCTCTTGTATAAGCACAATATGGAGTCAGTGACATTCAAGGGCTAGAAATCAACCCAGATGCGTATCTGTCTGTTCACATTTCAATCCATGTATGTGCTTGTTTCCATTTTCCTTTTTGGCCCCCACTCCTGGCTTTGGGGATTTGTTTGGTCTCGGTAGCAATTCTCCAGGAAAAAAAAAAATTGACTGGTTTTTTTGTCTCTGGCTTTTTCTGCTCTTGAGTCCCTGAGGCAGGATACCCAAACTTGATTTTGTCTCTATGTCGCCAAACTTGGATGGGTCTACCTAGACCAAGGTGTGGGATAGGCATATGGCCTCTTAAGCCTGTCATTTGAATTTCACATATTATTATGCAGAATAAGGTTATCCAAACCATCTTTTTTTTTTCTGCACCTCCCTAAATTAACCTCAAAAACACAACGCAACTGACTTACGAACTGGGCATCTGTGACTATACATCAGAAGCTCTGACTTCTATCAGGTTGGTTAGGCAGAAATGTCCATCAGACACATGGTTTATAATTTTGAAATAAAAACCTTTAATAGATTTTATTTGATACTCCACCAGTTTTGGTATGTAGAGCCTTCAGAAAAATATGCCAACCGAAACCACGTATGATCGACTTCATAAAACAATGAGTTGCTGTGAGATTTTAATGCAGACAATGCATATAAAGTGCCCATGACAATACGCGTCAAATGGGAGACATTCAAACATTACTTCCAGGACTGCAACATAGCAGACATGGGAAAAAATACCACCTGAACTAATCCAATTCAGTAACAGGAATGTCTATTTTCAGATGGTGGTTTAGTAAGAAATACGTGTTTTATTATTCCTCCATTCAAGTTCTAGTACTTTAGAATGAATACCAACTGAAATTCTAAGGAACCAAGACGCTGCAAACAACCACTCATTCCCCTAGAAGGCACTCTATATAAATATACATATTACCTCTATAGAATAAATCTCAGGTGATGGATCATATTCAAAGACAAGAACATAATAGACCCAAGATTTTAGCAGAGTGTATAGGGTCACACTTTTATGTAACCCTGGAAAAATGAGGCCAGTTAATTATCTGTTGAATTTTGGTAAGCACGAAAGACATACTCAAGAAATACGATTAGCGAGAGGAGAACAAGAAGGGCTTCAGCCAAGGTTTATAAAAATAAACTTCAGTATAAAGAAGAACCTTGTAAATGTTTGCTCATGACTTTCTTCAAAAAAGCAAAATAAAATATTTAATAATCTCTTTCATATGGCATAATTTCACTAGTTTTTGCCTTAGGCAAAAGGAAGATATTTGCCAATGAATTTGCTTTGAGCTTTTTCAAAAAGGAAACCTAAGCTAAAAAGGTACATTTCTTTGAGCAAGAAATAGATCCTCAGACTAAATCTTAACCACATTTTCAATAATGTTTTTGAATTGCAAAAACAGTGAAAATAAATAGGAAAAAAAATCCAGAAAAAAATTGGAACAAAATTATGGAAAAGTTAGAACTGAGAATTAGCAAAAAATTTTATTCTTAGGAAATAAACTGATTTGTGATTCTGTTTCATTTTCACATTATTCAGGGGAAACAGTAAACTTACAACTGAATTATTTTATCCAAATGACCAAGAATTATTTTTTATTCAAAAACATTAATGAGAATCCTTTAACCCAAAGTACTTGAGACTGCCTTATGTGAGAGCAGGGCAGGAGCCTACACTGAAACTTGCATTCTGGAATTATGTAGACTTTCTCAAGCATCAAAGAATTCAGAATTTACCTAAATTATTGCCTCATCTAGAAAATGAGAGATCTTCATTTTGGCTTTCCTATCTTGAGGTATATAATGGATACAAAGACAGTCCCCAAAAAACCTTGATCCATGTGGGCTCCACTAAAATGTAATGGCAGATCCATCTTTTGCCCATAGGGAGAATGTAAATATCTATTATATAAATTATGAGTGTGAACAATAAAAGAATTTGGCTTTAAGAATGAAGGGAACAAAAGTAAAAGAATAGACCAGCTTATAGCACTGATGAGCCATATTTTGACAATAATCCTTAACTGTAATATAAAGTGATATATTCTCTTTAGAGATTCACAGTGACAATCATCACTAACTCCCTCGAACATTCCCCTGACTCAATGTTTTCTACACCAGAGATTCATGTACCAAATTCCTCATTCTTTCCAGGTTTGTATGCCATGTCTACTAATTGCTTTTAACCAACCAGATTTTTTTTTTCTTGATTAAATGCATTTAACAAGAAAACTTAATGCCACCATAAAATGAAGGCTTTGGCATTCCAGTAATATTTTGAATACGTATTAAATTCAAAAGTGTTATTAAAAATGTTTATCAATATTATCACATAAAATCATCACATACTCTCCTTAGTCCACTTAAAGAAAAAACTACCCTATATTAGAAATGTGTAATTCGAAATAATGAGAACACTAATATCCATGAAAGTGTTTTTTAATCATAAACATTTTGGTAAAATGCTATCAATAGATTTTATATATACACAGACACACACACACATACATATCCATATCTATATCTATATCTATATCTATATCTATATCTATATCTATCTATATCTATTTAATTACCTGGACCTCTAGTTGGTCTACAGCCTGGGAGAAAGCTAACAGTAAAGAATAACCAAGTCCTTTTATTAACCACTACCATATTTGCTAGCATTTTATCAGGCTCTTGAGTTAAATACAATTTATTCGCATGAGAGCTCAATGACTTGGGTACTTTTGCCAACTCCCCTCTCCACCCTCCCCCAGTCCCCACCTTATTTTACAGATGAAAGAAACTTGGTTTCAAAGAATTTAAACAATTAAGAGGGTACAACTGGAATGTGCCTATTATCTGTCCTATTGCAACGTCTCTCTCTAAAAACTAAGACAATGAGGATGTCGCGGAATAGGAGTTGATGGGCTGCTTATTACAAGTAAAAACATTTCTGTCTCTATTTCCATTGTAAATTTCTCTAAGACTAAAGTCGCAAGATTCATATATTGTCTTTCAGATGCGTCTAGCTCTAAAACAGAATTCATCTAAGACCCACATTTTCAAATGATCACTCAAAGATGAATTAAGGTATATTTCTCATTAGCTCAACTCCATTTTTTTTCAGTCTATTAACTTATTTATATGGAAGCCTTAGTTTCATAAAGCAATATAAATCATATTTTGTCACATGCTCATAATTTTGGAGTTAAGAAATTTTGGCTCCCAAAAGCCATGAGGCTGACAGATAGCTGTAGTAATTCCAACAAATCTATATTTATGTGAGTCTCAGCAGAGCATCGAGCATTTACATTTTTTACCACACACTCCCTATGTTGTTGATGAAGTGAAAAGTCAAATTTGAAGAGATGAGTATAAAATTTACAGGACATCTTTAGGATTCCACAAATTATGAAGAGTTACTTCAGGTCATATAAAAGCTATTTTGTAAAGTATTCCTTTAATATTTAAAAAATGCTTCAGAAACATCTGCTATTTACATAAACTGGTCAAACAAATGGCTTAGTCAAGGATCACAAAGATGTATGCTACTGAGAAAAAAATTAGTAATGAGAATGTGCTATGTTTATTTGAATGTTAAAACGAATCCATTGCTTCAGAAATTTCTCTATTTGTTAAAAAAAAACAGGTTTGTA
Organism: Panthera leo; assembly: GCF_018350215.1. NCBI lineage: Eukaryota > Metazoa > Chordata > Mammalia > Carnivora > Felidae > Panthera > Panthera leo. Next base: position 37,556,229 of record NC_056680.1, on the reverse strand, counting down.
AATTATGGAAACATAGGAATACATGGTGGGACTATGTGTTAAGATATGATCTACAAAAGTATTTTGAATCCGTTTTGGATGAAAAGTCTTTAATTTACTTTAGTCCAAAATATACAGAAAACCTTGTTCATTCTCAAATGAGATCAGTAAAAAATGATCCTAGGATAAAACCAATATGAGTAATTATCTCACTTTCTTCTCAAATGTTACACGTATTCAAACCACTCAAACACCTATGTAATTTTATAGTTTTCTTTTAAATATCTACTCTATAACCCCAGGCATTTTTTCCTAAGTTGCTCTGGTGTTATTCTTATGTAGCACAGATTGGCCCCCAGACATGTTGCTTCCAGACACTGGCCACTATGACCACTGTTACTCAACATTGTTTTGGCAATTCTAGGTAAATTAGTTAGGGAAGATATAATATGTAACTATTAGAAATGAAAAGATAACGTCATAAATATTTGCTATGATAGAAAAGCTAAGCAAATCAGAATTAAGAAGCTTTACTTATTATTCAACAATATTCATAACAAAAAGTACAAAGAAGTTGGATCATACATTTTGTCTAATCTATTAGGAAGTAAAAACCAAATACTCTGGTGTGGGTACTGTGAGACTAGCTTTCTTTTCCCTAATGTTGAGAATGTAAATGGTATTATCTTTCTCAAGGTAATTAGATCATAAATATTAACTTATTTATGCCTTTGATCTGATCATTTTACTTTTAGGATTTTTTTATAAGAAAATTAAATGAAGTTCAATATATTATTATAATTGTGATAACTATGTTATTATCATAACTATATATATATATATATATATATATATATATATTCACACACATAAATCAAAAAGTTGATTTTCAACAATGGAGAAATGATTATTCTGTAATCCCTCTCAACATTTACCAAACATTAAAAATCATTTTCCTAGAAGAGAACAAATGAAAAATCTTCTGATACAACAATAAGCTAAAATATGCAATACAAACGTGAGGAAATATATCAATGCAACACTGAACGTTTCTTCCTGGTGGAATTTGTGGCGATGGCTGTTTTCTTCTTAATCATATTAAATACCAAAGGGTATATAACGATTTGGTACACTTTCTTGTTGTTTTCTGTTTTTATGTAGTGGACCATAGTCCAAATAAAGAACTCATTAAGTATTTGCTAAATTTGCTTTTCCATTCAAAGCCAAATTAAAATTTACACAGATAAGCAAGTAATACCATTTTTCTTTAATTAGATTAGCTTCTTAAGTCCTCCTGAGCTACTTCCTTTATCCTTCCCCAAACTCTTCCCCCTCTCCCCTAACATTGAAGAATAAGACATGATACTTTTGCTTTCAGGTTCTTTGTGCTGACTTTTTGTAATACAGATACTCTGATTATTCTGGAAGTTATGTTTCTAAGCCAGGTTTCATTCTACAACTCTAGAATCACATAATCAGCTCTCCATTTGAAATCCCAATTTGGATATCTATAGGCTTTTCACTCACTGTATCCAAAGTCTACAATATTCTGGTTGTGGTTTGGTCACTGCCCCATATCCTTAGAACAATGGAGGAACCATGGCTTAGACATAGTAGATGCTCATTAAATGTTTGCTGAATGAATAAATGCCTGAATTATTACCCAAAGAGCCTGTGAGCTTGTGTAATAGTCACAGAACAACTCAACATGGTTGAGGATCACTGAAGGAGTTGATTTCTTAAATACTCTACAATTACGGTTATTAGTTACTGAATGAGACCTGGAAATCATTGCAAAAGAATCCTGTGTTTCGGCCTAACCTTTCATAATATGTAACGTCATTTCATATTTTTTTACATCACTTCAGTCTTTCAACAAACTATGAATCAGCCACAGTAGATAACCTTTTTTTTTCCTGTCATAAATGGAGAAAATAATAGCTGTCATTTTTGAAACACCTACTGTATGCTAGGCACTGTGCTTACTGCTTTGCATGCTTGATCATGTTTAGCCCTTGGTGCTAAACAGGTGTTTTAAAGGTGAGGAAACAGGCTTGGATAGGCTTAGCATCCTCGTGAGCTAGGGGCCTTATAAGCTGGGAATTACCAGGAAATTTAAATAGATTTAGGGATGAAATAACACCCCAGTGTCTCATAGGGGACATTGGATGAGCCAAGATTCAGACCCGGGTCATTGGATTCCCAGACTCATGCCTTTAAACACCACACAATGCAGCCTCCAAGGGAAAAGCCTGGACCTTCTTGTGCTGGCCTCAACAAGAAAGCAGACTGTTGACTCCTGCCTCGGGCACTTTATACTTCGCCATAAGCTTATTTAATTTTACTTAGTAGGATTATGATATTTGAGCTATTATGTGGCTGTCTCTGCCACTCCAGGTTCCCTGAACCCATTATATCCTCCTAATCGTTTAGTTGCTTCAGGGGAGGTCACATAAAGCCTACAACACAGCCATCAAATACACTTCTGGACGGATTTCGTGAACCTATGGCAGAGGATAATAACCTGACAGCTAACTACTTTCCGAGAGAAAATAAAGGAGTTTTGCTGGCATTCCTACAGCTTGGTTTGAATATTCATATCACAACTTTAGAGGTCCCAAAGCAGAGAATCCAAACCACTGACTGTGGGTTTCATGAAGTCACTTTCTCGACATATACAGACAAGATAAAAGTCCTTATGGGCAGGTTAGAGGCATAGGAGTGGATGGTAGCAAAGAGAGAGAACTTCGAAGCAGGCAATGGGTTCCTACCCCTCTCCTGCCTTAGCTTTTGATCTGGGGAGAGATAAGAGCCGGATCGAGGAGCAAGAACATATACCCCTGATAGCATTAGTGAAGTTTAATAGCAACAGGGACCACTGTGTCCCGTTCCCCAGAGTGAGCCTGAGACAAGGTTGGTTTCTGAGACATCATTAGGTCACAGCAAGCCTGCTAAGCAGTGGGGTGATGGTTCTCCAACCATAAACAAAGAGAGAGGTGAATGAGGTTCTGGCCTTGGACACAACAGTGAGGGGAGTCCCTAAACCCCAATATTCAAGATAAATAATATCTGAATGTACGATCTCAAACAAATCAAAATTAGTGCCGGAAACCAATGATGAACAACATACCAAAATATTAAGTAAACATCAACTGGTGTTGGCTCTTTGTTTCACAGCCCTGGTTACTCTGCAAAAGGAACCATCATTTCCCATCACTCTGTGGTTCCTGGCCTCCAACAGTTTCCGTGTCCCCTGATGGGTGTGTTTACAAGGATTGGCAATGAGGCTGGCAAGACAGGGCAACACAAGGCTTTATGTGTATTTTCACTTTGGGGGGCAATTTTAAAAATTGCGGCAAAACGTAGGTATCAGACAATATATCATTTTAAGCGTACAGCTCAGTAGCCTGAGGCACAAATTGTCGTGCAATCACCACCAACACCATCCATCTCTGGCACTTTTTCATCTTCCCACACTTGAAACCCTGTACCCCTTCAACGTGAGCTCCCCTATTTCCCCCACTCCTCCAGCCCTGGTAACTGCCATATAGTCATGTTATTTGGTTGTTGAGCTGTTACTAACTTTTCCCACTTGGTTCAAAATAGGGGAGAATGTTTGGCTAAGTGTATATATGGGCGAACTTTTTTCCTTTTGGCTCCAAGAGATCTGGCAAAACCCTACAAAGGCTGTTGCAGGCTATGACCTGCTTTTCTTTTTTTTTTTTTCCCCTGCATGCATCACTTCCGGTCAGTAATCAGAGTATGCCAGACAATACTGAGAAAAGCCAGGATTCGCCCAAATGATCAAAAACCCCCCAGTTCCCACACATCAAAGTTGACTCGACACACTTTAAACTTAGACATTTCTCTCCAGTGATAATACATAGCCATCTCTTCTATAGGTGGTAAAAAAAAAAAAAAAAAAAAAAAAAAACCAAAAGCCTATGATCAGAAAGGAGTCTCGGGCACATCCACACACCCAATCCATCTAGAAGTCCCGTGCATTCCACTTCCAAAGACCCAAAGGTTTTTGACCAGCCCCACCATTAGTGTCTGAACCCAAGCCATTATCACGATGTACCTGCACTCACTTGCAAACCCCTCCCACTTCAGCACTTGTCCACCATGCCTCCTCCGATCCATTCTGTCCCAAGTGCTACCAAAGCCATCTGGAAAAAATACTCAATGGCATCTCTACCCAGCAGAAAACTCACGAGTGGCTATTCTACATACACAGAATAAATCCAACTCTTGAGCAAACCTTCTACAGCCCACCTAGCCCACTTCCCTGCGTTCAGTCCCAACTTCTCTCAGGGTTTTGCTTTACTCAGAGACCGAACGGTGAAGCTCTTCCCCACCTTCAGAACTTTGCACCTAGTTTTGTGCCTAGCTCACTCCTTTCCATCTCTCAAAACTCAGCCCAGGTATCATCTCTTCAGAGAAAGGCACCAAATTATCCTTTCACCTCGGATTGTTTAAGCAGCTCTTCTCATGAACGTGTACTTAAATCATTCTATTTAATGGCTTATATGTTTTTCTCTACCTCTAAAAAGAAGGGCTATTTCGGCAACCACTCTCTCCCCACCCTTTAGCGTTGCTTGTGGAGTATAGTAGGTACTCACCCAACTTGTTGCAAGAATGATAAACAAGTGATAAAGGTTTTATGAAAAATAGTAAAACAGCCAACCATTTGTTGCGATCAACTGAGCGCTAAACATTGCACAAAGCACTTTACATATACTATTTCATATTAATGTCCCAATTTAATGTGAAAAAACGGAGGCTCATAGAGTTTTATGGACTCGCCCAAAGCTGAAACCATGTTAAGTTGAGCTTTGTAACGTGAATTAAAAACTGGCGTACCAGTTTTTTGGAACCCAGAAAACGTATCAATACCGAGTGAACATAAAAATTTATCACAGATATTCACAGCACAGACCATAAAATGGCGTACTACTGAAGAATCTATCACAGTAATACTCAGATATTCAAGCTTTTCTCAAACACATTCCACTCAGTCTCTACTCCGTTCCTGCTTGAATCACATTTCATCAAAAAGAGATAGGAATTACCTTTTCTAAGCAAAAGCTTCAGTGGAGATCCCATAACGTGCAACACGAACGTTGTGAAGGGAATTCAACTCTACCCAGTCCCAAAGCCTCTATCTCCTCACCACCCCATGCTCCCATGACTTCTGCTACTTGAATCCTTCATTTGTTTGTATTGTCTTCATCTGGTAGGGCCCCATTATCACCTGAACTCAGTCAAAATTAGCACAGGTTTGATCTTCTTTCATCCTGCAACAACCCTGTGAGATTCATATTGTCATTATTTCCACTCCACAATGAGGTAATGGGAATTGAGTTTTTAAGTCAGGGTCATGAAGCTGGCAGTGAGTCAGACTACATACACGGGTATAACCACGCCAGAGCCTCAGCTTTTAATTCTTCTGTTTCCCCTCACACATTCTTCAGGATGGTTCTGTGAGTCTTCTGGTGGGGGGCAGAACCATGCTCTTGCAAAGTGGGAATCTTCCAAAGCTGCAAAGCCCCAGATGTCTGCCATTAGTGAATCCTCCCTTGAGGGAGGCCATGTGCACATTATTTACTTGGAGGGGCTTTGAAGCCAGATAAACTTATGCTTGTGTCTTCTGTGATGTTCTATCTGTGTGACCCTAAGTTATATAACCTCTCTGAGCCTCCAGTTCATGAAAATAAAATAGTACCTACCTCCATTCAGGATGGGGAGACGTTGAAAGAGATCCAGGATGGAAAACATATCATGTGGTGTTGGTCACAGAATAATTATTCAAAAACCAGAGCCATTATTACGGTTAAGATCTTCAACCTCTTTTAGTCCTCTTTTTAAATTTCCAGAAAGAAGACACAAGTTTCCAAGATAAAGTCATATCAACTGGCAACATGTCAAGAGCTAGCCTAGATGGTGATGTACCTACTTCTTTCTAGACAGAGGACAGAGGGAGCTTGATATTTGTGAGCAAATGGGCTTAGCACTCATGGAAAGGAAATACTAGGGTTCTCCGGAGGCAAGAGGAGAATATTTGGCATGTAGTAAGAACTAACCAGTAAATCTTATATTGTCTCATTGGTCTTTTGGGAATTGAAAAGAGATCACTATTTTATACAAAATTTGTCAAATTCTTGCCATGTACATTTGTCACAATGGGTCAGTGAGGTTGCTTTTGTGTAACAAAAATAAAGTGCAATTTTAATTGATACCGTTAAAAGTCCCATACTTTTAAAGGGGATACCTTTTAGCTTAATACCAGGAAACTGAAACAAGCAAGCTTGAGAAAAACATGAGTCACTGTTCCAAGTCCCCTTTATTAGAAGGAAATGTAATTAATTATTAAAATAAAAAGGAACCAGAACATAATCCTCAATACTGCTGACAATCAAACTTTGGCTATAGTGAACAGAGACAATTATGCACATATCATTGGACGACAGACAACTTCCGCCTTGCAATTACAAGAAGAATATCCCTACAAGTACCATGAAAGACACACATTACTGGCACTTGCCTAAAACACATGTTGTGCCATTGAGAACCCAGAACAGGTGCCAACATGAAATGAACCTGAAATTGTTCACAAAATATTACAAAATATTATGCCAAAAGGGGCATAATTCTAAAGAATGTATCAAAATGATTATAAATATTTATTCAGTTAATTTGAATCTTTTAAGTTCAAAATATTCTACTCATTTATCCATTCCTTTTTTAATACATTTTTGTCAAAAGAGCAAATAGGATTGACTTTTTGAAACTACTGTCTTCAGAGGCGATCTCAAACATAATAAAAACAGCATTCAAACATGTAATTCCTAGGATATGTAGTTCCAACTGTAGACGTGAGATGGTTTTTCATTTACATTGGCACTTAGCCTTTCCAGTCTAAATTACTACCAGTCACTCTACCCAAGATATGGCCTGACCATGCTAAAATATTTTTCACAAAGTGCAGTGGCATAAACAGGTGAAGTTAATAAAAATTAATTAAAAGACTATCTTGATGGAATATAATAAACAATAAACACGTGTATAGTTTTGTTTTGAATATTTTCGTCTCCCACATTTACTCCTTCCATTCTTTAACTTACATATTCCTCCAAAATTTGAGGAAATCCCAAGAACGAAGAATTACTTTTTTTTTGGTTTCCCTTACATATAGAAAAATTGTATTTATTAAAATAATGTTTTTTGACATCAATTTTTATATCTTCTACCAAGTTCAAATAGCACAAGCTGCAACAATGAGAACTATCAAACTTAAAAGCACACATGAAGAAATTTTATCAGGGCAACTGTTCTATAAAATGATCATTTGTGTTCATGTTAGAAATGAAGACACTGAAATACAAGGAGGATAATTTGCCAAGACATCACATGCCAAGCATTAACCTTGCTGTTAGGAATTATGTTTTCACAGGGAGGCCATACTGTCTTAAATGGTGGGTTAAATCTAAGAGTTGTATTACGAGATTTAGATAAATTGACTCTATTTCTGCCACCTTAAAACAACCACTCTCCACCTATTATCATCCCTCCTTCAGTTGCTCTTGGATTTTCATGAAAAGATCAGAAAGTTATTTGTACTCCTTTCTTCCCATTTTTTCTTGAATATACTTTCTATCAGGACTTGACTCTGAAAGCTCTGCAGAGATAGCTACAATCCAGGTCATGAACGATGGCCACCTTACTGCATCCAATTGATAAGTTCCTGTTCATCTTCCAACTGGATCGGTCAGCAGCATTTGAGCCCAGTTGAGTATCCCTCCCTCCTTGAATCACTTTCTTCTTTTTGCTTCAAGAAAGATCTGCCAGTCCTTTTAAGGCCTGGGCCTCGCAGGTCCCAAAATGTTGATTCCGCTGCATTTAATCGGTCAAAGCAAACCACAAAGGCCAGTCTAGATTCAAGAGAAGGCAGTCCAGACCCCACTGTATGAATGCACAGGGAAGGAAGGATTCGTGGGTAGCCATCTTGGAGACTAGAGCAAAGGCTTCGACAATAAATACAAGTCAAATAGGTGAATGAAGGAAAACGGTATAGAAGGAGATAAAGGGAACTATGTTCGTTTACACAGAATAGTCGTAATTTAGCAAAATGTGTTTGTCATGCCCACTGCCTATTTTATTTCAGATTGAATTGGGGCAACACTCCTTCCCCTGCTCTCTTTTCTGCCCCACCCCCCAAAGATAAGATTTACAAGAGTTCAAATGACCGTCTTATATTAGATAGGCTTACTTATGACTGATTAGCAAAAATCGAAAATATCAGGACTGGTATTTTTGCTGTTTCCTGAGGCTTTCCCACACGGATCAATACAGTTGCCCCATATCAAGGTTTTATGTTCACATTCAAGGCAAGAAAGTAAGCATACGGGATGGTGCTAGTCATGGTTGTTCCTCAGAATTCCACAGCCAACTTTGATTTATATAGCAAGGACTAGATTTTTAATAAAGAAATTAGAAAGTGCGCGAGTAGATTTTCTCAGACTACATTTTAGAGATAGCAGTAGAGAGGAGGGTTGGACTAAACTGCATTCCTGAAATTATGGCGGTTTCTATTTAAAAGAAAACCCCCCAAACAAAATAAAACCAAACAAAAAAATCTGTCTTTGACAGCATGAGTTAGAACAATTCTTCTGTCGGGGCGCCTGAGAGGCTCAGTCAGTTAAGTGCTCGATTCCAGCTCAGGTCATGAACCCACAGTTCTTGAGTTCAAGCCCCACATCAGTCTCTGTGCTGACAGCTCAGAGTCTGGAGCCTGCTTTGGATTTTGTGTCTCCCTCTCTGTCTGCACCTCCCCTGCTCACACTCCATCCTCTCTCTCTCTTTCTCTCTCTCTCTCCCTTAAAAAGAAATAAACATTAAAACAAATTTTAGAAAAATTCTTCCATAGAGGTTGAGAAATATTTTAGACTTTGGAGGTTGGATATTTCTGTCACAACGACTCAACTCTGCCATGGTAATAATGCAAAAGCAGGTATAGACAATTGTAAACCAATGGGTCTCTATGTTCTAACACAACTTTACTTACAAAAGAAAGCATCCATCACTGCATTGCTTTTGTGGGTAGGGAATTAACAAACAAGCAATAACAAAACAGACAAACAGAAACAGGCTTAACTGTAGCAAATGTTAAATGAGGATTTCATTACAGAAAAAGATATCTTTTTTATAATACACTTCAGTCATGTTCTACAATAAAATTTCCTACACACACTTCAAGTAACTCCTATATCTTGATGATATTAAGTCATTTGAGGTAGGCAGAAGCATTTCATATAGTCCTTGTAGGGCTCTTAGGATGGACCTCATAGTCATAATTCAAGAAAGAGCATATCCCTAAAACCTGTGTACTCAAAAACTGTAGCCTGGATAAAACAATTTTTGGTGCTATTTTGAAGTTCTTCGCGTGACCTGATTGTTACATTTTGCCCTCAGTTAGTCAGAATCTCTTCAACTCAACAGAATTTTCCCAAGTATGGTATCATCATAATAGCTGAAAATGAAAACGATTCCCAAAATAACTTCGAGTTCATTGTGCAGGTGAGAAAAATATATCCACCTACACATCAACCAGTGCCAAACTGTCTGAGTGAAAAAATAAAAATCTGGTAAGAGAGCAACTAAGCCCCAATACAAAATACGCCACGATAGGATGAGAACACTACTTACAGTTACAAACAGCATCATTTCAAGTATTCTATACGAAGTTTCCTTTATAAAAATTATATGGGAAGACTTTCCTTTTTGAAGTATGCAAAAGACAAACTGATTTGTGCACATTCCTCTATCCACTAGATTATTTCCCTTGTATGGCACGCCACATTCATGATTCGATTTTGTCTTATATCAACCTTCCAACTGTGACAATAACTGCTTAAATCTTTTTTTTTTTTAAAGAGTTTAATTCTTATGCTAAAAAGAACTCTATTGGTGATCTCATGAGACCAACTTCTGGCCAAGAGTTAGATACAATCTCTACTATTTCCTCTCGTTGCCATGTCCCCCTACTTGTTTCCAGAAAATCTATAATATGTAATGATTTAGAATTAATACCCCAATTCCCTAGATCTTTTAATGAATTCACTTACACTTGGGGATCTGACCAAGGCATCTGTTCATGAATAGTGGAATGGTTACCAAATCCTGATGGGGAAGGCACGGTGCCATCTTTTCCTGAAATACATCCCAAATGAGAAATCAAGTGCCTCATGCCTGGATTTTTTGTGCGTCAATTTTTTTCATTAACTAAAAAAAATGCTTTGGACATTTTCTTCCAAGCTACCTCCCTCTACCGTAGTATATCCACTACAAAGATTCAGGATGTCAAACTTCCCTCATGCACCTACACTAGGACTTTCCATGAGAACGGAGCATCTGAATCAATTAATAGCCATTGCTACTCCAAATTTCAGAAATCATTTTTTAATTACATGGGCTTAACTGACACCTCCAAATTCCCCATCTGCCAAAAACTTAACATGAGATGAATCATAGTCTAATTCCTGCCGCACCTCTAGTTAAAGTAGTTGGTAACAGAGTATACTACACAATCTCTATTTCATTGGTTTTCTCCTCATTTATCACATATTCTACTAAAGTTCCAGCAGAATTTTTTTTCATTTCATATACTTAAAAACTAAGTTAAATGCCGTCACAAATAGAAGATGGCCTTAACAGCACATACTTTCTGTTTCCAGTGGCCTGAAGTAAACCCCCCAGGGGGTAGAAGTGGCTGATAAACCAACTCCCCTCTTGAAATGAGAGAGCCAGACAGAGCTGTTGACTTTGAAATGGAAGACAGGGCATGCCAGGGACCTTGACAATCGGTGGGGCTTCTGTCATTGTATGTCTGGCTTGAATTTAAATTGTTGACCTCATAGCATAAGGCTGCGATTTTCACTCACGTTTTCCAGGCTGTTTCAAAACTCTCTTGCCAATGGTATCGTGCGGTTCTTCTCCCTAAGCACAGAGGCAAGCAGCCAGGGTGATTCTCCACGGTGAATAACCTTCCTAACTCTTACAGATTGTGACCCTGGGTCTGGATGTTTGTTTAAAAGCTTACCTCGTTTTGCCTGGGCATCACACTGCTAGTTCGAAACTCATCATGGAAAAACACGGCTCCAAAGAGACTATCACTGGTGTCCTTCCAGAATTGTTTGACACTTGTTAGTCTTTCCCATTATCCATAGGAATTTTTCAAAACACAGAACGTCAACTCCGCCACTATGTAAATCGAGTTAAGACACTGTATCTGTCCTTCAGGAGCTTAAGATCAATAAGGGACAAGAGTGAAGAGAAAGAAGATACATTGAGCTATTGCCACTAATGAGGTAGCTCTGTTTTTGACACCCATTACCATGTAGATCATGCCATTAGTCAAAATTTTCACGATTGACAAACCATGGCTGTGGCCTTCCAACTCACATAATCACACAACTGTCTTCAAATACATACCCCAAGAACTCAAAAGCCAAAAGTGCTCTTGCTACATCTCTGTCACCGTCACAGTGCCTACCAGAGCGCTGTTTGCAACCTGGCCCCGGACTGTATGTTAAAGGAGTAAATGGAATAAATCGAACCTCTGAATGACTTTACACATTTTGGCTGGGTTCCCAGGAGACCACCCACACCTGCAACAATTAAATGCTCTCTGGATAATGGCTGTGCCCAGTTTAGGCCCAGGTCTTCCATCATGAACATCTTTGCAATGACTTTGTGGAAGTATTAATATTTGATTAGCACCTCTTAGACGGCAGGTCCTTTTCTAGTCGTCCTAGGAATGTTTTCTCCATTAATCTTCCCAATGGATTAACAAAGTAAGCGTTATTACTCCTACTCTACAGGAATCCAGCCTTAAAGAAAAAGTTATTCAAAGGGTGGACTGTCAGCACTTGAACGTAGATGCTCAGACTCCATTTTCCCTTGCTCTTATGCATGCATCACCTTGCCTATCACGGTGCATGGCTCAGCCTTTCCTTAGGAGAAGCGGATACCGTCTTGGTTGGAGATGCCCACTACTTTGGCTAACCTATTCCCTGATGCCTGCACTGTGTTCGCCCATATGTTGGCCACTATTAAAATTGTGCGTGGTGGGGCGCCTGGGTGGCTCAGTCGTTTGAGTGTCCGACTTCAGCTCAGGTCATGATCTCATGGTCTGTGATTTCGAGCCCCATGCCGGGCTCTGTGCTGACAGCTCAGAGCCTGGAGCCTGCTTCCGATTCTGTATCTCCCTCTCTCTCTGCCCCTCTCCCACTTACACTCTGCTCTGTCTCTCAAAATATGAATAAACGTTAAAGAAATAAATAAATAAAATTGTGGGTGGTTATTAAAATTAATTGAAATTGCATAAAACTAGTTTCAGAAGCGCTCACTAGCCACATGTGGATAGGACTACCTCATTGGATGTAGAACATTTCCATCAGTATAGAAAGTTCTAGCAGATCACAATTGCTAGTGGGAAAAAAATATCCTTATTTTCTAGGACCCTAATTAGAAAATCTGAATTCTACCACCTTTTGCTGAGAGAGAAAAGATAACTTACAGTGTGCTTGTTCCTTATTCTGACTGGGAACGGGGATATTTCATGACCTATTGATTAAAATGTGTCTTTTGTTTAGAGTTATTGTTGGCCCCCTGCTAGACAGAAGCATAAGTGCTTCTCCTTGCCAGTGACACTGGAAAAGGACTTACGATAATTTGCCCACTCCCTTTTCTCTGCTGCTCACTTCCAGTTTGAGAGTGAGCTGATTGCTTTGTGTCCAGAGAACAAAATTATTTGATCCTCTTGGAGATGGAGATCAAAATACCACAACTAAAGGTCTGGCCTCAGGTTATCAGACTGACCCATATTTACCTCTCTGATTGCAAGGAGGAAAGCATCCAAGGCTTCTATATTTTAATAGACATATAGAACTACGAACAGGCTTTGATGCATACATACCATTTGGTTTTCCTTTTTTGAGAGGTTTTAAAAGGTACACTAGCCACCGTCAGATCATTTTCATTCCCCATTAAGAACAAAAAAGTCCCAATGCATTTTATTAAAATTCTTCATCACACGTATTACGCTCCGATTTCTATTTTTTAACTGAAAAGGATTGATTAAATCAGCAGGTAGCAACAGAATCGTGTTAAAGACTCAGTATGACTGGAGTAGATTATTTTATTCCTAGTTTCTTTCTTTCTTTCTTTCTTTTTTTTTTTTTAAATCTCTGGGCAAGGCTTGCTATCTGCTTCTTTATTTAGTGGTACCCAAATGGTGTAGCTTTAACCAAGGGTTTTACTGGTCATTTCACTCCCCGTCAAGGACATCTAGAGTAGAAAAAAAAAATCAAAATGCCTCAAATTATGTTGGTTAATAAACATGGACAGGTAGCGTTGATACAGGAGAAGCAAACGGTTACAGGCGAAAACCTAAGCACAAAGCAGGTCTTGCTACAATACTGTTGGGCAGATTTTATAGGCTTGTTGCAACTTGTAGCAAACTTAAAATCATAATGCTTTCGTAGTAATAATACCTTACATATCTCGAGTGCTTTTCATCTACAGTTAGCCCAAGGCTTTTTGCCTTCTATATATAGATACTGCTCTCAACTCCACTGAAATCCAGCTGCCTTTGGGGTGGAACCAAACATCCTCTCTCTGCCAGCAACATTACACAACAGTTTTCAGGAGGGAAAATGAAGAATAATTTCTCCTGTTGAAACACCAGGAGGAATTTCTGAGTGGGAAGAATGTAATTTCTAAGTTAGAATTGGCACTGACACCAGGACTTAACACCCCGATTCATACAGAAAGTGGGTGTGGAAACTTGAAAGAACATGAGGGGTCACCGCCATAGTTTTATTCCGCAAATGATTAATGATAGCATTTATAAAAATGAAAGCGATTTCCCAATATGACTTCTTGCTTTTACCTGTTAGGCTTGAGAGGACCATAGGGTTGGGTTTTGTTTTTTTTTTTTCACTTTTTTTTAAGGGAAAACAATTATAAAAATACACCTACACTTTAAACCAAGCAGAATGGTCAACAGATGTAACAAAGGTACATTACGCATTGTAGGCACCGCAGGAGTAATAGAGCTCTGCATGTAATTGATTATTTTATTAGTTTATGATTTTCAGAGAAGTATAAAAACTACACGTAAAAAGTGTTAATGAAAACTATTTAAAAACATAGCAGGTTTACTTTGGGATTCCCCCTGTCTAATCTTCTATGGAAAGGACTTATCAAGGGAAGTTACCAATTGGAAAATAAGCATGGAAAAGAGGGGCTGGGGATAGGTAAAATAGGAAAAAGCAAGAAGGGTCCATTTTCACATGTTCCGAAGTAAAACATAAACCAACAAAATAACAACAACCTTCATGTCAGAAACTAGAGAATGGTTGAAATACTCCTTTTTTTCTCCGATGTTCTCTCAAATTAATTTTCTTTCAAATTAATCCCTCTCAAATCTTGTGGAAGAAAGGGCTTCAACATCTATATACTTTAGACCAAAACCTGTATATTTGAACTAGCCAGTTCCTAGAAGGGAAAAGGCAGGAAAAAAATTGCTTTATTTCCCACTGTTCAAAGTTGGGTTTTGGTTCCTATATTGTCCTAACGCAACCATGTTAATTTGGGAAGAATTCTTCATACAAGAATGCTTCTTCATACAACAGGTTCCTCAAGGAGCTCCAAGTTCCTTTTAGAGAAGAATGGTAGGTAGAGACCATAACCTGAACAGTTAGTACTCATGACAACTAGCCTGTCAGTTTTTCTGGGGCTTTGTAATGCATAGAACTAGAAAAAAAAATTTTTTAATGAGCCATTCTCATACTTCCATTTCAAATATAATGTTGCAGAATATTTACTTAAATTCTTTGATTTTAGTGATTGTGTCTCCTTTTTCCTCACACTGAAAATTCAGGTTCTCAACAATAATAGCATAATTATTTATCCTGCAATGTATGTACTATAGTCTCAAATAACGATCCCGGTAATAATGAAGTTTAAAATATTTTGTAGTCCTTAAAGTTTTTGACCTTAGAATGCCTCCAACTAAGGTTATATAGTCAAAATCCTATTCTAGAATGACTTGAAGTAATTTTTGTCTCTTGGTTATTATGTCTCCTACGCTTGATAAAGATTTACTTATTTCAGTTTAACTTTGTAGGTCTTTTTTGCTTCGTGTCTATAATTTCATTTTTTGATAATATAAAAAATTTACAACCAGAGTCAAAACTATTGAACAAAGTATACTCAGTGATGTCTCTCTTCTATTGCCCTACTCCTTCTTTTTGCCTTTATTAACCATTTTTATGAATGTGAATGCACATTTACTATTAACTTTCACAAAATATAATCAAGTGCCCCATATATTGTGTTTTATGCCTTTGAAAATCAAAGGGAGCATACATTATATTTTTTGGCATTTTGCTTTCCTCATTGTGAGGGAAACAGAAATGAGTCACGTAGATTCCCCTTCAAAACAGGACCTTTCGCTTGGCTGCTGGGAATGATATAAATAGATGATCTTCAGGTGTCTGCCCCTTTGGGGGTGCCTCAGCCATAGAAAGCTGCCTTGACTATCCCCAATGACTGAGGAAGAAGATAAAAGAGACCTGCCAATGTCCCAGTAGAGCATACCAATGGATCATTTTACTTTTAGAGCTCCTTGTGGAATCACCTGAAATTGTTGTTTGGCTTCTCAGTGCGTAACTTCTTCCCCTGCCCAGTCTTTTCCTGTATTCACAGGTGCTGATCTCAGGGACGCCGCTATAAACATTCTGCACACTAAATTCTGGCTCAGAGTCTCCTTCCCAAACAGGGTCATCAGATGTAGCAAATAAACATACGAGATGCCCAGGTAAATTTGAATTTCATATAAACAAGATTTTTTAGTAGAAGTATGTACCCTGTAATATTTGGGGCATATTGACACTTATCCTAAAGAATATGATGATCATTTTGCAAAATATTCTACAGATCATTCTCCATTTGTATATTTATCTTTTCTTCATTTCTTTTTGCTGGCCCATTACAAGAATTTACACTTTTCGCCATTACGTACAATGTGACAGAGAATAACTCAATGCGTACATCATTTCATATTTGTACCATTGTACTTTGGGGTACGTTCTCAGGAATAGGATTGCCAGATTAAAAATAAATGCATACGTAATTTTGTTAAATATTGCCAATTCCCCCTCGATAAGGACTGTGCCAGCATGGTATGGTGGAAAAGACAGAGATCAAAATTTTAGCATAGCTTTTGTCTAGATCAGGGGGTTATTCATTACTTTTACTACAGCTTGTCTTTTTTATTTCAATGCATTGCAAATTTAAATAATTACAATTGTTTTTAGGTGTGTGTATGTTATTATTTGAATTTTCAAAATGAGAAACTCCCCAGAAAATGAAAGAAAAACATGATCAAGTTAGAAACTAAGAGAGGAGCAAAAGTAGGCAAAACTTGGAAGCAGTGTTCTCTTAAAACCTGAGCAGTATGGTAGAAATAATTTCTAAAAAGTATTTGGCAACATATATTGGGAAATTTCAAAGTGTTTGTGTGTTTTAGTCTTATACCTATGCTTTTGAAACCATTTCTAAGAATATGGTCTGAAATGTGGATGATTTACATGCAAAGTTGTTCGTAGCACAAATTTTGGACACAAGTAAAACACTGTGTGGTTATAAGAATGAATATTATTTTTAAATAATTTAACTCAAACCTGCTATCAAAATAACAATGACAACCCAAAGGAAAATTCTCTGGAATTTCATCACCCAATCCACATTTCCATTTGTACCAACAAACCTTTAGTACTTTTGCATGCATATGCAATTTGTACAAAGTTACAATAAAATAGAATTTGATAGTCTACATTTTATAAAACATACAATCAATATGTTTCCATTTTGTTACTGCCTTGGGATTTCTTACCTCATTCTCACCCCCCTAAGATTAGCCTATTTATTCGTGAGTCCTCACCTTCCCCTATACCCAGGTAATATGTGCAAATTCACATGCAGAGATCATTTTGGTCATTGCTTATTTTTACATAAATGTGATCATTCTTTAGACATTTCTCAATAAGCGGCTTTTCTCACTGAACATCCTATGTAACGGACTATGGGGCACCACATATAGCTCTCAATCATTCATTTTTTTTTTTTTGCTAGCTGAATAAAATGATGAAACATACTTTATTGTAATCATTCTCCCATTTATTGGCCTTCAGGGTGATTACAAGTCTTCTTTTTTGTGGGGGGGGGGGGTTGCCGCAGGAGGTTTTTGTTTTTGTTTTACCTCTGTGTACTGAAAGAAACATCCTTATACGTATCACTACATAGGAGTGCTTTAGATAGGGAGGATCCCCACAAGTAAAGTTACTAGAGCAAAGGGGATGCTGTTTTAATTTGGAATGCAGATTTCTATATCACTTTTTAAAGGTCTATACCAATACACTTTCCCACCAGCAAAGTATAAAAAATGCCCTCCTCCCATGTACTCAATAGCAGTTTATTCCATTTTTTGCCAGGGTGATAGGGTGAAAGTAGTATCTTATTGTTACTAATGAAATAAACATCGTTTCATATACTTATTGACCTTTTGAATTTCCACTTCTGTCCATGGCTTATTTACATTCTACGAACATTTTCCTATTGGGGCACATACCTTTTGCTCATATAATCGTAGGTATTTTATAATGTTATGGCTAATACTCTTTTTTGGTTGCATGTGTTGCATTTCCCTCAAGCTTATCATTTTTTTTTTACTTGGTTTGTGATGTACTTTATTTATTTATTATTATTTTTTTTAATATAACTTTATTTATTTTGAGAGAGAGAGAGATAGAGCACAAGCAGGGGAGGGGCAGAGAGAGGAAGACACAGAATCCGAGTGAGGCTCTAGGCTCTAAGCTGTCAGCACACAGCCTGATATGGGGCTGGAACTCAGGAACCATGAGATCACCACCGGAGCTGAATTTGGAGCCGAATTTGGACACTTAACCGACGGAGCCACCCAGGCGCCCCAATATTTTTTTTAAGTTTATTTATTTATTTTGAGACAGAGAGAGAGAGAGAGAGAGATCGAAAGCAAGCAGGGGAGGGGCAGAGAGAGGGAGACACAGAATTGGAAGCAGGCTCCAGCCTCTGAACTGTCAGCACAGAGACAAATGTGGGGCTGAAACTCCTGAACCCCAAGATTATGACCTGAGCCGGAAGTCAGACGCTTAACCGCTTAACTGCCTGAGTCAACAGAACCACACTGGCGCCCCCTGTGGTGTACTTTAACATGCGAAAATACCTTTCTAGATTTAAATGTTTCTTCTACAGCCCCGAGTTTTCTGTCTTGCTTAAATTACTTTCCTTCACCCCAAGGTTATAAAAACATTTTCCTAAATTTTATTATCAGGTTTTTTTTTAATTAACCTTTTGATCCTTCAGGAATATATTTCTGTTTATTGTATAAGACGGACATCCAAGATCGCTATTTTTCCAGATGGATAGCCAGTTGTGAAAGCCCATTTAGTAAATAAACCACTCTGTCTCTACTGAATCAAAGAACCAACTTTATTATAGTTTAATTTTCTAAGTATACACATGCATATTTTTCCACATATATATTTGTCTGTTTTATGCTAATATCTGAATATTTTGAGCATCATACAAAATTACAGTATATTTTAATTTCTAGAAATAAATCACCTCTTGCAATTTATAATGCCATTTTAGATATTCTGAACATTTTTTCTTCCATGTGGATATCGAGAGCATTTCACCTTTTTTCCTTCACTCCTTCCAAAAACACTTTAAAGGAACTTCTGGACTTCTGAGATTATCATTTACTTACATATTAAGTTTTGGATGATTGACATTTTTATGACACAACTTGCTACCCAAGGGTGGCGCGTCTTTGCTTTCTTATTGTCTAGCTTGTGTGTTTTCAACCAGATTCAATAAGAATTTTATGCAATCACTTCAAAGATATGTGTAACGATTTTAAGTAGCGTTTAGGAACATTTCCTATTAAACCAAGTAAAACCAAGCAAACAAAAAATTACACAGAGAGCATGGTGCCAATTATGCACAGAATGCACAGAAAAAGACTGACTGGAAATGCTCTAAAATATTAACAGTGTGGCATGAGTGAGGAAAAAAAAACATGTGTAGATGACCTTTATCTACCATGTACAATTTTCTATAGCTTCCGAAGTTTTAATAGTGGGCTGGACCCAGAGCATAGTCGTGGATGAATAAAGCGTATAAACTCTTGTATTTTGCCCCCTGAAAGACGTAGGGAAGTAGCAATCCTAGAATCAATAATGAAAAATAAGTGGCACCTCTTGATGTGTGCCAAAGTCCCATTTTGTCACAGAAGGACCTATAAAAAGCCCTCTATGACAAGGTGTCTGATGGATTCAGTCAAATTACATAGCACCATTATATGTGTAGAACGTTTCTTTCCTTATAAAACAGAAACTCTAAAATAAGCACACACCAGTTCAGTCTTCCAACATAAGCATTATGTTGGAGTTCATGAGAAGTAATAGCAATTAGTGTATAGGGCATTTATAACTTCATTCCAACATATAATAAATGCTTCATGTGGAAATTTTGAAGGCGCTTTACCTGAAATCACCAGCTAGTCAAAGAATGAACTGGAGACAACGCCTAGTTAACTCGCAAAATTTTTCTGTGAATTTTCTAGAAAGTATTTTGATGAAGGCTAAATTGCCAACTGAAAATTGTTACCCCTGAACAAACCCTATCAACATGTTCTTTGTTGTCTCCTCTTCCAATCTACATCTTCTTTTGATCCTTTTGAAGTATGAAAATGAAAGATTGAAACATTAGGTACTCAATAAATGCAGGTTGGAAATTTCCACTAGGAAAATGTCTCCCTAAGTCAGCACTTTTTTTTTTTTTAACCTTCTCTTCTTGCAGCTCATATAACAGCAAGACGAAGACAGGGAGGAGGGTGGAAATGTGTGCAAACTCCATTTTCAATGAAGCTAAGACGTCGATATAACCCTGAGACATATATTTGATCTGCCAAAAACAGCTTACAGTGGGAAAAGGTGAGGAGAGTTTTAAAAATAAAGGCGTTCCTGAGAGGCCTTGGCAATAGTAACTACCAGAAAGGGTTAACAATAACACATTTCCTGAAAAGGAGAGCCTCACCCTGTGGTGAAAACAGTTTCATATCCTGTATAAGCAGTAAGTGGGCAGAAAATGAAATAGACAGGACTGGCAGTAGAAAACTCTGACCTGGTTTCATTCAGAGAACGAGATGAGGTGGGCCTCTACCCATAATCCCACTGATGTGTTACGTGTTCAGGAAGGGTATATTTGCATATTTGTCTCTGTGGCAACAGGGGAGACAGCTTTCCCGTTGTTGTGAACCTGGAGGACGTCCCCATCCTGACCTCTCACACCACAGCGAATCTCTTGCAAATAACCACTCAATTGGTGAGGAGTGATAAGAAAAATTCTAGAACGGTATCGACACAAAGATGTAACATGAAATCTCCGGCGAAGAACGGCAAACGGTTCAACAGACAAAAACGCCTTTACCATAAAATATTGCCAGGAAACAGAGAATAATTACCAAAAAAAAAAAAAAAAATCACTGAGTGTTCTGTAAATGTGAGCTAGCAATCACCTCCAAGAAGACCATAAAGAAACATGCAATAACACCCGCATGAATGTGAGAACGTTATGCAAAGCATAAATGCGAGAATTTAGGGGAGACACTGAGATATAAAAAAGAGGATATAAAATGTGGTGTGCATGGATGGTGCCTAGAGGTGAAAGATAAAAACAAAAAATTGGGATGGACTTTTGCTTATGGCAAAAATGTAGTAGATGTGGCTTTCGCTTTTCCTCCCACGAATCACAACGAAAAACTCTGAATATTACATACCTGTGCTACATGTAGACATAGATGAACTGATTCTACAGTTTATGTGAAAAGACAAAGACCTGGAAAAACCAATGCAATACTGAAGAACAGCAAAGCTAGTGGACCCATATTTTAAGACCTGATACAAAGGTGAAATGATCAAGACAGTGTGATATTGGTGGATGAACAGGGACATAGTTCAATGCAATAGGAAAGAGTTCAGAAATAGACCCACAGACGTATAGTCAAATGATGTTAAACTAAGGTGCAAAGACACTTCAGTGGAGAAAGGATAATCTTTTCAACAAATTGTACTAGAAAAATGGAGGTCTATAGGCAAAATAATAATAATTAATAATAATAATGATAAATCTAGAGACCAACCTTCACTTTACACAAAAATCAACTGAAAATGTATCACACACAAACTTTTAGAAGGGAACAATAGAGAGTGTCTGCGTGACCTTGGGTTTGGTAAACGGTTTTAGATAGCACACCAAAAGCACAATCCATGAGGAAATGTTTTGGTAAGACAGACTTCATTATTATTCACATTAAAAACTTCTGCGAAAGATACTGTTAAGAAAATTAAAAGGTAAGTTAGGACTAGGAGAAATATTTGCAGAAAACATATATGATAAGGAACTTCCGTTCAAAATAAACAAAGAATTCTTAAAATCTGACGAGAAGAAACACCTCCATGTGAAGATGGGCAAAATCCCAGAAGAGACCCCTCACTAGAGGAGATATGCAGGTGACAAATACGATTATGAAAAAGTATTCCACATCATTTGTCATTAGGGAAATGCAAATCAAAACAACGATATGAAACACATACACTAGAAGAGCTTAAATCCAAAAAGTTGACAACGCCAATTGCTGGTGAGGATATGGAGCAACAGGAACTCTACTTCATTGCTGGTGGGAATTCACAAATGCCAGACTCACTTCGAAAGACAGTTGGGCAGTTTTTGTTAGAAACTAAAACAGTCTCAACCTATGATCCAGTGATTGTACTCCTAGGAATTTACCTGATTTGAAAAGTCCTGCCCTCACGGAAGTTTGCACAAGAGTACTTACAGCAGACTTACTCATAATTGCCCCAAAGTGGACACAACCAAAATGTACTTCGGTAGCTAAGTGAATGAACAAATGGTGGTCGATCCATACTGCAGAATATTATTCTGGGATTAAAAGAAATGAGCTACCAGGCCAAAAAACAAGGACTTGGATAAATCTCAGTCATATGCTGTTACATGAAAAAAGCCAATATGAAAAGTCTACAGATATCACGATTCCAGTTATATGACAGTTTGGGAAAAGGCAAAACATGCAGAAGATGAGGACTTGTGTTAGAAGGAGGAGGGGGGACTGAGAAGGCACTTTGAGACTGAAAAATGAAGCAAGCCACTTCATATTGTTTACACAGTTAACTTACTGAGAGGCGATCAAGCAGACAAATGACCTGGGCACAGCGCAGCTATTCTCCACTGCCCAGGCAGTCCTCAATCCACAGGTTTCCTAGAGCAAAAGGCATCGTGGTAAGGTCAAAATGTAGTTATCTAAAGGGGTGCCACCCGTGCTCGAGTTTTATCTCTACTCGGTGTTTCAAGTGGAGCCTTCTCCGTGCCACTTTAGGGAAGATCAGAACAGGCCGTCCCATTTTCCTGTCTGGGCATACATTAACCTCCAAGAGGCCTGGAACACCCAGCCCCAAGGGGGGGGGGGGTCACTGCACTGACATGAACTAGATGGAGGGCTGAAGACAGAGTAGCCGGCACACTATAGCTTGCCAGGTATTTATCTTTTATTTATTTATTTAAAAGAATTTTTTTAATGTTTTTACTTATTTTTGAGACAGAGAGAGATAGTGCATGAGCAGGGGAGGGGCAGAGAGAGAGGGAGACACAGAATCCGAAGGAGGCTCTAGGCTCTGAGCTGTCAGCACAGAGCCTGACACAGGGCTCGAACTCACAGACCGTTACATCATGAGCTGAGCCAAAGTTGGACGCTTAACCGACTGAGCCACCCAGGCTCCCCATAGCTTGCCAGGTATTTAACGGGAAGCAGAGTGAGATGCAAAAGCATAGGGGATTTTTACTCTGGCAAAACTACGGGATGATATTGTAATGGTGTGTGTACAACACACTGTATTTTTCAGAATACATAGAACTTTGCAGCACACACAATGAACCTTATTATATTCAAATAAAAACTCATTTAGGAGGTCAGTAAATTACAGAATAGAATGAAAAGTGTGACAAAACACTCTGAGTACATGGCAAATATATAAAACAACTCACAGAAGGGGTTGGGGGAAGACATCGATCTTGGCAAGTGGAAATGAGTGGACTTCTTAAGATGAAAGACAAGAGGACTTGTATGTAAATGTTATACTCTAGTTGATAAAGTTTCCTACACAGGTACTGGTTAATAATCCTGATACCCCATAAATGTTTGCTAGAATTAACAATAAAGTAAATGGATGGCAATGGATGGGAGTCAGGTTTCTTAGTGTTGCAAGGAGATTTTAGAGATGAGGAAGGGCAGGGAGCTCTAATGATATATGTGGTGATGAATTAGCATTGGACACATTAGTGTGAATTCATGTTTAGTCTAATATAGATACAGATAGTTATATGTAGAAATGTCTTGAGATATATGTAGTTATAGGCATTAGCATACACACATATGTATTTCCTTGGTTTGTAAGCTGAGAGGACTTAGAACCAATAACCTCAGTAGCAACAAGCACATGTACCTCCCAGATCTTGGTTTTTGGTGCCATTCTCCAATAAAAGGAACCGGGGATCTCGGGAGGAATAGCTGATTCTAGAACTCAGGTGGGAAACAAAAATATTATCCTGGAGCATCTTGTAATGTTAGAAAGTAAGGAACTGCTATTAACTACACCAAACCAAAACAAAGCAGACCTATCATGATGGGAGACATGTCAGAGGGATACAGGAGCCACCTGAACGAGCTTCCAATGGCCAACACAACAAAATTAATAAGGTTGTAGAGGACTGTAATTCAAAATATAAAATAAATATCCTAGAGTTCATACTCTTATACATAAATCACGGAATAAGTAAATAAACACATAAATGAGGGAGAAGACACAAAGCTCTCATGCACAAGAATTCCCAATAATTTGTGCAGATACTCAGCTCTCAAGGAGATACTCAGCTCTCTGTGATCTTCCCACCAAAGCCCCACAACCCTTATCTAATTGCAAGAAAAATATCAGTCAAATCCCAATTGTGGGATGATATATAAAATATTTGACCGGTACTCCTTAAAACTGTCAAAGTCATCAAAAATAAGGAAAGTCTGAGAAGTTGTTATACTCAGTAATAACCTAAGGAGACATAAGGACTAAACATGGTATCTTGGATCAGATCCTGGAACAGAAAAGAGATAGTAAGTATAAGCTAAGGATATCTTGATATAGACTTAAGTGAATAATAATATATCAATATTGATACATGAATTGTGACAAAGGTACTATAATAATGAAAAATACCCAATAATGAGGAAAACTGGATGTGGGGTATATTGAAACTCTCTGTAACATCTTTGTGATTTTCCATGAATTTTAAGCCATTCTGAAGTAAAAAGGTTTTTAAATGGGCAAAAGACATGAACAGGCATTGTACTGAAGAGGACATGCAAATGGCAAATGAGCACATGAAAAAGATGTTCAGTCTCATCTGTTAGGAAATGCAAAATAAAACCACAATAAGAACATAACTACACATCTATCAAAACAGTTGAAAAAAAATTTTTTTAAACAGTTAAAATTAAAAATATATATACTGACAACACCCAGTGCTATAGAGTGAAACTGGGTCACTTATACATTGCTAGTGGTAATATAAAATAGTACATCCACTCCGAGAAACAGTTTAGCAGCTTCTTAAGAAATGAAGAATGCAGGGGCGCCTGGGTGGCTCAGTCGGTTAAGTGTCCGACTTTGGCTCAGGTCATGATCTCACTGTTTGTGAGTTCAAGCCCCACATCAGGTTCTGCACTGACAGCTCGGAACCTGCAGCCTGCTTCAGATTCTGTGTCTCCCTCTCTCTCTGCTCCTACCCTGCTTGCACTCTGTCTCTGTCTCTCTCAAAAATAAATAAACGTTAAAAAAAAAAGGAAATGAAAAATGTCATAACCATAAGACCCAGCAATTGCACTACTGAGTATTTATCCTGGAGGAGTGGAATTTTATGTTTATACGAAAAGCATACATGAATGTTTTTAGGAGTTTAATTTTTTTAAGTTTTTTTTTGTTTGAGTATAGTTGACACACAACATCAGTTTCAGGTGTAGAAGATAGTGATTCAACTTCTCTGCATATTATGCTATGCTCACCCCAAGTGTTGCCACCACCTGTCACCACACAGTGCTATTACTGTATCACTGACCATATTCCCTATGCTGTGACCTTTATACCCATGACTTATTCATTCCATAATTGGAAGCCTTTTCCCTCCACTCTCCGTCACCCATGTTGCCCATTCCTCTACCCCTCCTTCCCCTCTGACAAGGATCAACTTGTTCTCTGTATTTATAGGGCTGATTCTGCCACTTGTTTGTTTATTCATTCACTTTGGTTTTTAGATTACACATTTGAGTGAAATCATATGGTATTTGTCTTTCTCTGCCTGACGTGTTTCACTCAGCATAATGCCTTCTAAGTTCATCCATGTTGTTGTAAATAGCAAGATCTCATCCTTTTCATGCCTTTGTAATATTCCACTGTAAAATATATACATAAATACATCTCATCCTTTTTATGCTGGATAATATTCCATTTCTAGATAGATAGGTAGATAGGTAGATAGATAGATAGATAAATATCACATCTTCCTTAGCTACTTATCTATCAATGGACACTTGGGTGCTTCCATATCTTGGCTATTGTAAATAATGCTTAGCAGCTTTATTTTTAATAGCCCCAAACTGAAGCCAACTCAGATGCCCTTGGGCAGGCAGATGGTTAAGTAACTGCAGTATGTCTGTATGCTTGCATCTGACTCAGCAATAAAGGGGAACAAACTACAGATACATGCAACATCTTATTTCCAGAGAATAAAGCTTAGTCAAAGAATCCAATCTTAATAGGTTACGTGCTGTATAATTTCATTTATATAATATTATAGAAACAACAAAATGATAGAGAACCAAAAGAGGTTAATGATGACCAGGGTTAACGTCAGTAGGGGGGTTGGAGGTCAAGAAGGATGTAGGTATGGCTCCAAAAGGGCAATGTGAAAGATTTTTGTGGTGATGGAAACTTCCTATATCTTAACTGCATCTACGTTAATATTATGGGTGTGGTATTGTGTGGTTTGATAGTCTGGTATCATACTGAATTTCAGTTCTGTAACATGTTATCGTAGGGGGAAATCTGGGTAAATGTTAAATGGGAATCTCTCCGTATTATTTCTTATGGTTGTATATGCATCTGCAATGATTTCAAAAGGAAAAGTTTCATACAAAAGGAACCCTGACACAAACCCAAATTACAAAAGCAATGAGCAAAAAATCGCAAAGAATGCACGGAGAACAGCCTCTGTGGAAAACGTGGTAGAAGATATGGACAACCGAGAGAAAAAACCAAACAAAATTAAAGAAACAGGAAGCTTACATTAGAAAAATAACAGCTATAGTATGTAGGAAAAGGACATGCAACATCTATATTCGAGTCCTCAAGAGAAGATCAGACCAATGGAAAATTAATATATTTAACGATGTGCTGCAAGAAAAATGTCCTGGGTAGAGTGTCCTTAAAGAAAGGCTATACCATGAACCACAGATAACTAGCCAGAAACAGCGAACATTAAGACACGTCTTTGTAAATTATTTGAACTTTTTTTTTTAATTTGAGAGAGAGAGAGAGCATACATGAGTTGGGGGAGAGAGGCAGAGGGAGAGATAGAATCTTAAGAAGGCCCCAAGCTCAGCACAGGGCCTGACGTGGGGCTCGATCCCTTGACCCTGGGATCATTACCTGAGCTGAAATCAAGAGTTGGACATTCAACCTATTGACCCACCCAGGTGCCCCAAAGTTTTTGAATCTTAAAGATACATATTTGAGAGGGGAATTCTGGTGAGGAGTAAAACCAAAAGGTCAAGCCACTTTTTAAAGGGGAAAGAAATGCAGTTGGCCTCAAGATTTCTTCACAGTGACATTTTTAACACCAGAAGAGGATCGAGCAACATCGACAAGATACAGAAGTGAAGGGTGAGCCAAAAATTTTATATCCCTCCAAGCTGCCCTTCAAGAATAGTGCTATTAAAACACACACACACGCACACCCAGTTTGGAACACTGAAGAACTCAAGATGATTCTTCCCCTAAGCCCTTCTTGGTAAAACCACCTAAGGGCAAACTTCCTCTAACAGAGAGATCATTGGGGCAAAAAGACAAGAGTGGGCACTGAATAGGTTTAACTGTAAAAATAAAATGGAAATGAATACTGAAATTAATTATAAATGTTGTATGCTCTGTAGGATAGGAATGGTGGAAATAAGTATTAGGGAGGAAAGTGGGAGAGAGTTTTGAGATACCAACAGAAAGGAGCCCAAGGAAACGAAAAACATTTATACATTTTTTAAAAGCCCATAGAAAACTAAATAGAAAAAAAATAACCCTAGAAATATATGTGCAGCTCATACTATATTACATGGCCCATGTAAAACAATAAGAAAATATTAAAATTTCAAGAAATATATGGGAAGAGGTCAAAGACAAATCTCTCTCTCTTTCTTTCTCTCATGCACTCAATATACAATGCAATGATGTAATGTAAAATATCAACTTCTTAAAAAATGATAAAATTACACATGCATATGAGGGCCAATGAAATGGACACTCTCAAACAGTGTTAGTGGCATTGCAAATTAAAATGAATTTTTGAAAAGCAATGTATCACATATACACATACACAAATCTTGTACTAAGACCTTCAAAAAAATTTTTTTTTTTGCAAAAAGAATGTTCACACACACTGACCCAGTAACTCCTTTTCTGGGCGTCTGTAAAAAGATGATTCTGAGCTTAGAAAAGGGCATATAACAATGCTATGATTTAATGAATACTGATGAGTGCCACTCATTCTATTGAGCTTTACATGCACTAAATATTTTAATTCTTGTATCTCTTTGGTAACGATAGTAGGTACTGTGAAAAGATACATAACGATATAGAAATGCTTATGAAATAATGTAAGAGACAAGGTATATATCAAACATATACACACACATATATATGTAACATACACACACACACACACACACACACATATATATCTACATACAACATGATTGCTGCTACATAAAAACATCTAACAAAGGACCATGTAGTACTAAAACTCCAGAATATGTTTTCCAAAAACTTTGCAGAATTTTCTTTATAAAACTTGGTAATGTCTTTAAAGATAGTTAAAGAAATAAATAGGGGGAGGAAATGAAGGAAAGGAGGGAAGTAGGTAGGGAAGAGGGGGGAAAGGTGCAAACAGCTTGATTAAATGCTTGTAATTTGAAAAAAACATACCTATTGACTTCTACAGGTTTCCTCTAATTATTGTTCTAAAGCAGAAGTATCAACCTGGCATCAGTTTCACCATGTGGCCTGCGAGGCAATTTTTGTTGGCATTTTGTAATTAGCACATGCTCTCCTGTTCTCTCTTTCCTACTCTACTTTTCCTTTCAATTCATCATTTTATTCTGTCGTCCCTTTGACCGCACTGTGGTCTATACTTTAACCCATACATCTGGTAGATCACTGCATCAGAATCACCTGGAGTGCATTGACATCCATAGAGACCTAGGCTCTACCCCAGACCTGTAGGTATCGGTATCATTGCAGATGGCTCAAGAATCTGCATCTACCGTGTTTCCTGAGTAATTACTGCTCACCCTGCACTATGAGAACCACGGCTGTATTCAACACATAAACCTTGCTATTTAAATATCCATCAGAAGAAAGAGATTAAAGACAGACAGAACAGATCTTTCCTGGATCTCTGAAATTCCACAGAACAGAGTAAGTAGCATATTGGGTTAAAGTCAGTGTTCCTTCGATGCAATCTGGGGGTAAAAAAGCAATTAAAGTGATTTAGGGACTTAAAGAAATCACACACACACACACACACACACACACACACACACACACTTTTTACCAAGTTTAAGGATTTTCAAACAGTACCATGTAGGTGGTCTTTTTTCCCTGTCTCTCACTTCAACCAGATGAGCTCTCTGCTTTTAAGTGTTTTGCACTTAGTATTCCGTGAAATATTTTGTTTAATAAAATGTTCTGTTTCTCAAGGAAAATGCTAGAAAAATCATATGTTTGGTTCTCACACAAACCTCCTAAACTGATCACATCCACAGCACACGGAAATATAAGGTCAAAGAGAGGCAGGTTGAGGGCTTTAATAAATGAAGAAAATGGAGAATCATCTGCCCACTTCTTGTTTTCTGAAATTTAAGATTGATCCCTGCTAAGAAATCCAAGCATCTTAAAATTTATCTGTTAGATCAATTAATTTCTTAAATTTGATCTTAGACTTGAATGTGTGGTCAAATGACCTCTAACTCTCCTAGTGTTTCATTCAAAAGAAAATCCAAACCTCTCCTCATTCTCCAAGAATCAATTCAAATATTATAGCCTAAGTGAAGATTCCCTGACTTCTTCAGTTCTATCTCGAGAGTGCCTCTCATTTTGCTACTCTACCTCCCAGGTGTTTAATACAAAATCGCAAATGACGGTTTACATATCTAAATCCCCTCTAGACAATGGCCAAGGTGTAAACATTTATCTCGGGAAATCCTGGCATAATAAGGTACATTAAAATGACTGCATGAATCTAATTACACAGTAAAAAATTCAGTCCTCTGCTCTAGATAATTCTCCAGTATCTTCAGAACATACTAGGAAAGTGTTACCCATTTAAAATTTGTCTTCTATTCTTGGATTTGTTTTCTTGCTTTCTGACCTTCATTTGTGATGAAAATGTTCGAAGAATGATGTTGCCTGCTGCCGAGTTCATGTTGAAAAAGGCACTATATTGAGGTGCAGTTTGAAACATGACAGCATATGTAAATGTGTTGGTGACGCTAAAAATACACAGATAAATGATGCATGACATCCACAGAGTGTGCACAACTTTGTATTTATATAGTACCTACATGTAGACATTAGGATTCTATTTATGCATTTGCCAAGAAAGGGAAAAGTGTCTACATATGTCTCGTAAATATGGATCCGGGCTCATGCCCAATGCAGATGCTGCAGAGAGATGCGAGTGGAGAAAGGGGCGTGCTGCTCTGGGAGCAGGCTGTCTGTCAGATCACTTCCCCAGAATAGGTTTCTGGAAACACGAACAAAGATGATGGCCCATAGACAACGGAAATTTATCCAAAGAGGATGAAAATTCTCTTCCATAGTGCTTCAGTATTGTGTATAATTTCTTAAAATTCTTTGAAAATTGGTAATCTAGAAATGTCATATGTGGTTGCTGTTAGCTTTTGAAAGAACTGAAGCACCTTCCTTTCCCAAGTATATAAAGACATGAGAATTTTGCTTATTCCTTGTCTATAACCAGGATAGGGACCCATGAGGACACTACGGGCTTTTTCAAGGAAGGAATGATGTTATCACCGATGCAGTATATGTTTAAGAGTTTCGCCCTTGGAGTCAGAAAAAATAGGATGAGAGTTCTGGTTTTACCACATAGTATCTCTGTGACCTTGGGCCTCTGAGCCTGAGTTTTCCAATCTGTAATATGGGCATGATTAAGTATCCCCCTCATTGTGGCATTTTGGAAACCTCAGTGATATAATGCTAGGAAAATGATTAGCACAGTGACAAGAGAACATTCAAAAATGCAATACACTGGACCTATTCATTGCATTCATGCTCTACTAATAATTCTCCTTTGAATAAAACAGAATGGACTTCTTCATTTAGAATGACATCAGATTATACAACATTTTGATATTCTTAAACCTCAAATGTGAACATATAATTCAAAAGAGCTTAGCATGCGCAAACTTTCCAAAAATCTGGATTTTTTGCCCATTTATATTATGATGTTTATCACGATCTTTCTCTGACAAGTGTTGGATTGTTTGGTCCCATTCAAAATTCAGTGCTTGAATTCATCTTATGACACTCAGAAAGTCCAATCAAATTCCATGTCTCCCACCCTACTTTGCCTGCAGGTTTTCCTGAGTTAGTATCAGAAACCTACTAGGTGTGTGATCAGTTGGGGGGGGGGGGGAGGTGGAACAGAGTGCATTTAGTCTGGCGAAGTGAGCAAGTTCCTGTAATTTCCTTCGTTGCCTCTGCTGGCTGGTTTAAAGTACATAACTGTCATTTTCACAAGAGAAAAAATGACTTACTTGTATAGTTGTCAGTTTTTACTGCAAAAGAATTAACATCCATAACCACGTGATTAGCATTGTTTCCAAGAAGGTCCTGTCCTTATTGTACATGAAACCGTAATGGGCAGTGATGCAGAATCCATGTGTTGAATTTGGAAAACCTGGTTTTTTGCAAGCATAACTTTACAGATTCTAATCCATGGGAGGGACCAGAATCAAACAAAATGGTATGTGGAGAGAAAGGGTCTTTTGTCTTCTCCTTCCTATTAGTTCTTTGACTTTTCTCGTCCCCCCTTCCCCTCCCACTACTCTCTAATCACCTGGCTCATTTCTTATATTGACAACAACATAAAAGGAATATGGTGATGGAAATAAAGGCTCCTGCTTTGAACAACAAATGCACTGATAGCGGTCTATTCCATTTATGAGCTCCAATTCCTTAGATGAAGGATTTGATCTTTATAGTAAAACTACTCCACATTAATACTGTTCAAATGTGAACCCCACGGTGCCAATTTCACCACCAACTTAACCTATTTGACAGTCAATCTATATTCTTCTAACTCTTGGAAAGCCTGAAAAATGCAGAGATAAGTATATGCTAAACTAGTACATTGTAAGGTCTGAGATGCCACAGTCATTATTCACTCTAAAATAATTTTTCTCTGAATATCACAGAAAACATATTCTTGTTAAGTACACAAAACCAGTATCTTTGCATCAGAATTAATAATAAATGAGAAACCTAAATATTTTAAACAAGCAAATGAATATTCTTAAATGTTGGGGCTGAGCTTACAGGACAGAGAAAAGGCTCACTATACTTTTAAATAATAGCAATACAATTTTAATAAGGTTGTATTTTTTTATTAGGTATGTTTAAACACTCCTTCTGATCTTTCATATTATACTGAGCAGTTAAGCAGCTTTATTTGTGGAGCTTTTGTAACCACCTCATTTAACATTAGGTATATCTTTTAGTTTAATTAAAGCATTCCTCTTTTTCAGTAATAGTCAATTGTTTTCAGCTCACCCATTATGTATAATTGTTTTCTTTGATCCATTCAAAACCTAGCTATTTTTCATGGCTAATTAAATCAACACTTGACCACTGCATTTAATGCTTAACTCAGTTTTATTTCTAATCTTGCGGACCCGGGCTTCTGCACATAATACGCCTTGAAAAGATTGCTCACATTATTAAGTTACGTACCGCCTACAACTTGTCCCTGTAAGTAGAGGCAAAGTGTATATTTCAGGAATTCCAGCAGAGGGCAGTCAAGCAAGAATAATCACTTCTGCAAGAGGAGAAATTGATGATGATGTTTCCTGATATTTTTTTCAAATCAAATTAACATCAGAGTATGTGTGTGAGAGTATATATGTGTGTTGGGGGCTGACGGTGGGTGGGACAAATGTATCCTTGGCGAGCCAACTCATTTCTCACTTAACCTCTTCCTCAGCTGAATAAGAGCCACTGTGTGCACAAGATAAGAGACAAGATATTTTCAAAACACTCCTCGTATTAAAACCAAAGCCATAAATTCTGTTACTACAACTGACATTTTTATCACTCTACTTTGGCTTCTTTTACATTTTATGGATTTTCAAAGAATAAGTTCACATCATCGAAGAAAGTAACCAAACTTTTGAAGAATACTACTTACCAAGAAATTATTGAAACACATTTTAATTTAAAATAATATAAACAAAAGGAGGATGGATTTAGTTTTCACAAGAAAAAAATTTCAAACATATATTCTCTACGCCTATTTAGGAGACAGGAGGTGGAATCCCTCATTCACAAAATGTTCACGTGGAGCATGATTAACAACTCCCTACCATGCTTGGCCAAGATGTTCACAATTACTTACCATCTACTCCTTTTCAAGGAAGATTCAAGGAAGACTTCTCTACCAACTAAAACGACCGCACCAGGAATCATTGGCCAGGGAAATAGAAACTCATTTCCATTTACTCTTATGTTCCGTGTTGTGCTGGTAAGGGTTTAACGACCACCTCTCCAAGAGGAAAAAGTCCTAATTTATTGCTTTACCCAATTTCCATAGTATAAATACTCCCACCAAGGTAGATTTTGAATTACCACCATGAATCCACTGAACACAGAGCTGGGGAAAAAGTGCACCGTCCAACAACATCAGATTACATTTCCAGCCTACAGACACAGTAGCCATGAGTAGCTTCAAGAGCAAAGAAAATAGTAAAATGTAGCAAAATAGGAAATGGTGAGTTTTGAGGATTTATTACCTTTGTTTTTAAACATAGTTTGATTGTTAAGCTTGTATGATTTAACGGCTATGTTTAACAACTAGTTCACAAAATTACTGAAACTCAAACTCTTGCGACATGGTACGAATTGGATTATCCTCTAACTTTGATAATTCTTTTTTCTCCCACTAGACACATATTTTTGTATTGAATCATTTATAGGACACACTGATTTTTTTTTCCTGCCATATCTGTGGACAACTTTATTATTACTTACGTGAAAAAATCAACTCAACTTTTAAAATTTAAATAATTTTTTTGAAAAAGAAAAATTTCACATCCATAGAGGAGAAATCATTATCATAATTTTATAAATTGGCATTAGCGTGATAAATAAATGGTGAAAGCAAACTGGTAGTAAATTATAATTAGACACTACTGTTTACCAAAATCTTTATATCTGAGGCCTGTTCCCTTTCTGCAAAAAAATACTCCAGCAAAGGGGTGCCTGGGTTGCTCAGTGGTTGAGCATCCCACTCTTGATTTTGGCTGAGGTCGTGATCTCCGTGTCATGGGATTGAGCCCTGTATCTGGCTCTGTGCTGACCATGGAGCCTGCTTGGGATTCTTTCTCTTCCTCTCTCCCTCTACCCCTCCCCCTGCTCACACTATCACTCTTTCTCTCTAAAATCAAACAAAAAACAACTCTAGCAAGGTTCAACAAGGTGTTAAAAACATATTAGCACTCATTGAGACTATCTCCTTGACATAATCCAAAAAAGTGGAACTGAATTAAGATCATTATGTAATTCAGTGTTGTTAGTTTTCTTGTCTACATCCTTATGCTTAAAATCTTTTAGGGTGGGGCGCCTGGGTGGCTCAGTCAGTTGAGCATCCAACTTTGGCTCAGGTCATGATCTCACAGTCTGTGAGTTCGAGCCCCGCATCGGGCTCTGTGCTGGTGGCTCAGAGCCCGGAGCCTGCTTCCGATTCTGTGTCTCCCTCTCTCTCTGCCCCTTCCCTGCTCATGCTCTGTCTTTCTCTGTCTCAAAAATAAATAAAAACATTAAGAAAAAAATTTAAAAAAAATATTTTAGGGTGTGTGTACCCTAAAATCATCTCACCTTCCACTAAGGGTGCATATTCTATGTTCTTAACAGTACAACTATTCCACCAGCCATGCAGGCTTAAAATCCCCAGCATCTAATTTGCTTTCTCCAAATTTCACTCCAATCAATTCTACTTCAAGTCAGTGTTCTTGTGTGAATTTGAGCAAATTACTTCATATCCTCTAATTTGGACTTTCTCACTCAGTTATTATGAAGATTAAAAGCATTTACCATAGTAATTGCCTGGGGTAAATCAAGTGCTTCAAAAAATGGTAGCTATACTTGCTGCTTTGGGTGGAGTTATGATTATTAATAAACTTAGCTATGTGGTTTCCTAGTACACAGCAAATTAAAAGCATTAAATTAGAAACTAGAAGACACTACATGAGATTATACTCTCAGGGCAGAAAGAAGCATTAGTTAATGTTGATCATTTCTGAGAAAACAAGCCATAAGAAATAGAATTGTGGTCAGGTGTTTGAAAAGGAGGAGTAGTGAGGAACTATGGAATGCCAGAGTGAGGAACTGACGTCTCTCAGTAAATCTTGAGAATGTCACTAACCAACACTGGGACTTGTAACCGGGACTCAGAATTATCAAGAAAAATTTATAATATATTCAGTTATCTGTTTATTTAGTAGGTGAGGGGACAGCAAATTTTGGGTGTCATTTATTGACGTGCTTAAATTTACGAAAACCAGTTAATATATATACAATTTGATCATATTCTTTTGTAGGGATAATAAATATTAGAAAGATAATATAAAAAATCTTAATAGCTGCTATTTCTTGATGTGGGATTATGGGTGATTTTTTGTTGTTTTGTGATAAATTCCAAGTTTTCTAAAAAGAGCATGTGCTGTTTTGTAATCCATAAAAGTGTATTTAATATGTATTTTTAAAAAACTTGGGAGGGGGCGCCTGGGTGGCTCAGTTGGTTAAAGCGTCTGACTCTTGATTTCGGCTCAGGTCACGATCTCACAATATGTGAGATCCAGCCCTGTGTAGGGCTCTGCATTGACAACATGGAGCCTACTTGGGATTCTCTCTGTCCCTCTCTCTCTTTCTGTCCCTCCCCTGCTCACATGTGTGCATTCACTCTCTCTCCCTCTCAAAATAAGTAAACATTTTTTTAAAATTTAAGGAAAGAACTTCACATCTTCAGAGACTTCGGTTAAAAATAACCTCTACTTCCATTAAGGTCACTGAGTCATTACTGTCAGATCTTCAATTGGGGCACCTGGGTGGCTCAGACAGTTGAGCATCAGACTTCAGCTCAGGTCATGGTCTCGTGGTTCATGGGTTCAAGCCCCATGTCGGGCTCTGTGCTGACAGCTCGGAACCTGGAACCTGCTCTGGATTCTCTGTCTCCCTCTGTCTCTGTCCCTACCTTGATGGCTCACTCACACGCTCTCTCTCAAAAATGAATAAACATTAAAAAATAAATAAAAAAATAGATCTTAAATCAAGTGTTAGTCATTCAGATTCATGTAAACATGAAGAATACTTCTTTTCATTACTCTTCCCATGGTGAACATTGACTTAAACCTATTTTCAATAATTATGAAAAATTTACGATAAATTTATTAATGATCAGGACATATTTCTTCGGTCATTCTTTATTTGCTGAGTACTCTCCCATGGAATTTTTTCTTAGAACATGTGAAGCAAATCAAAATGCAAATTTTTCTTAGAACATGTAAACCAAATGTAGTAAGAAAACCTGGATTATATAACCTCAAAAGATTGTTGAAAGTACAAATGAAATCATGTCCCTGTGTGTGATTTATAAACACTACCATAAAAACAATGCCAGTGAGTGTTATCATATATTTAGCTTAGCTTTAAAACTCTCCAACTCTCATTTTCCTGTTTCTGAGAATGTTGTCAATAGAACACGTTGTCAGGTTCAGCTCCTTGGATAAGTGAGGTCTTAATAATATTTTCTGTAGCCTTAGCAATATCCGGAAAACCCAAATGATATAATTGAATTGAAAAGTAAAAAACAAATAATATAAATCCTAGATATAAGTAATTTGAGTGGTATTCATATTTCCTAACTGTGGTCCTTCAGTTCTATCTATCTGACTGTCTATCTATCTATCTATCTATCTACTTTTCTATCATCTATCCATCCATGCATCTATCCATGGATCCATTCATCCATCATGGGCCCATTAGGGAAGCTTCTGAAAGCTCTGACTCTCCCTAGACCAATGGATATTTATACAGAAACTTGTAAAACATATCAACTGGTTTGCAGACCATCTATGCATTTGAATAATACCTTCTCTTTATCCTGTAGTTTTCCCTTTTTTGTACATTGTATCTCGTTGGGGTGTTTTAAGCATTAATAAAATGTTATGATTCTATGGTTCTGTATCTGGAAGATGTTAAGATAGTCTCTTGCCAGTTTGCTGGAATTTCACAACAATGTGTCCAGGTGTGTTGTTTACCACTCCCCTCCCCCACCATTCCTCATGCTGGGCACCTAGTAAACACTTTCAATTTGTAGTGTGCCTATCAGTTCTGGAAAATCATGCTTGTGTTATTTATTTAATCATTTCTTTCCCTCTACTTTTCTCTCCTCTCCATTTTAAAGTTACTCTTAAATGGATTCTCATTTTTCTGTTTCTGTTCTTTTTTGGTTCTACTCTCTACAAAATATTTCATCTTCTGATTTTAAAATTGATTGTCTTGGTACTACTTTTCTTTTATTTCCAAAGAGCTTTCTTTTGATTTCTGGTTATTTTAATAAATAGTATCCTGTTTTATAGAAGCAATCTCATGTATATTTTTGAGGATTTCTATTAGTTTTTCTTTTTAAGTGTTTTTTTTTCTTGTTCCTACTCTCTGTATATATTTTATATTTATATATAGCTTACTATATCCAGTTGGCTCTTTCCATTTATTCATTTCAGCATCTTTCTTCCTTGGTAGTTTTCCCCAATAGCTGGTGGTGCTTAGTTAATTTTTATTTAGAAGCAAACTATGAGAAACTGACTGGAAACTTAGCAGAACTTGTTGACCATTAGGGAATGCCATATTCCTAGGCAGATCTCCAGTGTCAATGCATAGATACCTTGCCTTCACAGCTGTTCAGCTGATCCAGAAAAGAAACCCAAGGTCTCCTGTCTGAGGTATTGGGGTCTGGTTTCTGGTGTTCTTTGCATCAGTCAGGGGTGGGTTACTTATTTTCAAGTATGAGATTTCATTTTATCTTTTGTTTTTAGTCTTTGTCTTTGGTGTATCTTTACTGCACTCAAGTCTTTTACTGTCTACCTGGAGCCTCAAAGTCTTGGTAGACCTGTGTGTGAGGTCAGGTCCTCTAAAGAGCAGAAGCCAAGGTATGGTTAAAAGCCCAAGGATTTTTGGGTGGCTCAGTCAGCTGAGCATCTGACTTCAGCTCAGGTCATGATCTCATGGTTTATGGGTTCAAGCCCCACATCAGGCTCTGTGCTGACAGCTCAGAACCTGGAGCCTGCTTTGGATTCTGTGTCTCCCTCTCTCTCTGCCCCTCCCCTGCTTGTATTCTGTGTCTTGGTCTTTCAAAAGTAAGTAAACATTAAAAAAAATTTTTTTAAGGTCCAAGGATTTCTATGATGGAAAACACCTGTACGAGAGTAAAAGGAGAAGGGGTTTGGTAAGAAGAAAGCAATCAGTCCATGAGGCAAGGCTCGTGCCCAGTGAGGGAGAGGGAAGGAAGGGTGAATGGAAGCATTCTAGAATATAGGCAGTCCAAAGAATTTTGACAAGGCTGCTAGGGAGCCCTCAAGACAAATTCGGAAGTTCTGTGTCTTCCTCCACGCTCTATCATTGGTTAGATGCAGCCTGTGAGGAGATAGCCTCACATACATAGCACTGGATTTCCGAGCCCAGAAGCCGGGGCTCTTGGTTAGTTTTACCCCTGCAGTCGGAAGGTCTGAAAGATACATCTTCATGGCCTCCATTTCCATCATGATTCTCCCCATTCCTTAATGAACGGTTGATTCTGCTATTTACTGCATCTGTGGATGACTTTTATTCTATGACCACATTTATTGTCTTTAACCTATTTACAGCCTTTTGACATTCTTCATGCAGTTTCTAATTTTAAATTTATTGGATCTCATCTTTACTCTTCTTTTAAAGGTCTATTTTTTTCTTGAATTTTGAGTGTAAAGCCAGTATTCTCTAAATTTGACTTCTGTTTATTTTAAACTAAACTTTTATCTTGAGACACTTGTAGATTCACCTACAGTCCTAAGAGGTGATACAGAGTGGTGTACCCTTAACTCAGATTCCTCTAATGGTAACATCTTGCAAAACCATAGTACAGTATCACACTCAGGGTATCTATACTGATATGTTCAAGATACGAAACATTTCCATCATCAAAAGGACCCTTCATTTTGCCTTTTTATAGCCACGCTTACCTGTCTTCTACTCCCAAGGCCTCCGGAACCCTGGCAACCATACTCTGTTCTCCATTTCTGTACTGTTGTCTTTTATAGAATGTTGTATAAATGGAGTCATACAGTATATAACCTTTTCAAATTCTCTTCTATCACTTAGAATATGTCTCTGGAGATTCATTCTGGTTGTTTTTATTTTTGAGTTGTATTCCAATAGTATAGATGTATCTCGGTTTAATTATTCACCCACTGAAGAGCATTCAGTTTTTGGTTATAATAAATAAAGTTGCTTACCAACGGTCACTTACAGGCCTTTGTGTAGACATCAGTTTTCATTTCTCTGGGATAAATGCCCAATAATGTAATTACTGAGCCATATGTGTAGGGGCATATTCAGTTTTTAAAGAAACTACAAAACTGTTTCAGAGTGGCTATATCATTTTCCATTCCCACGAGCAAGGTATGGCTGATCTAGTTTTCCAAATCTTCTCCACCATTTACTGTTGTCATTTTTTTCCTAGTCATTCTGAAAGATATATAGTGTATTGACATCTCACTGTGGATTGGTATTTCCCTAATGACTAATGAACACTTTTTCATGTGATCATTTGCCATCTGTACATCCTCATCAACAAAATATCTGTTGATATGTTTTGCACTTTTTTTTTATTGGATTGTTTATTTAATGATGAGTTTTGTGAGTTCTTTCTATATTGTAGATGTTAGTGCTTTATCAACTATGTGATTTGCAAGTATTTTCACCCAGTCAGTAGCCTGACTCTTCATTATTTTTATTTTTTTTAAGTTTGTTTATTTTTGAGAGAGAGACAGCATGAGTAGGGGAAGGGCAGAGAGAGAGGGAGAGAGAATCCCAAGCAGGCTCCAATGCCATCAGCACAGAGCCCAATGAGGGGCTAGAACCCACAAAACTGTGAGATCATGACCTGAGCCAAAAGCAGCACTTGGGCACTTAACCAACTGAGCCACCCAGGTGCCCCTGACTTTTCATTCTTTAAAAGGGCCTTTCATAGAGAAGAGTTTGTGTTTTGATGAGGCTCAACTCATTAATTTTTCCTTTCATGGATTGTGCTTTTGGTATCAAGGCTAAGAATTCCTTGTCTAGCCTTCAAGGTATGATTTACATTTAAGTTCATGATCTATTTTAAGATAATTGTAGTATGAGGGATAAAACTTAAGTAGGGCTCTTTGTTGGTTTGTTT
This sequence comes from Panthera leo, assembly GCF_018350215.1. Taxonomy (NCBI): domain Eukaryota; kingdom Metazoa; phylum Chordata; class Mammalia; order Carnivora; family Felidae; genus Panthera; species Panthera leo. The sequence goes on along the minus strand of NC_056680.1, from coordinate 37,515,981 downwards.
TAAACCTATGGCTAGCTAAATGCTCTAGTACCGTTGGTTGAAAAGACTGTATTTCTTCTACTGAATTAATTTTGCATGTTTTTCAGAAATCAGTTGAACGTCTTTGTGTGAGTCCATTTCTGGGTTGTTTATCCTTTTCCATTAATCTCCGTATCCCTTCCTTCACTGATACCACACAGTTTTGATTTCTATGGTTATATGATAAGCTTTGAAATGGGATGGCCTCATTCTTTTTCAAAATTGTTTTATTCTTTTTTAAAATTTTGCAAATAATTTTAAAGCTCTCTTGTCTATATCTACAAAATTGTGCTTATAATATAGTTTTCTTTATTATTTCCTCTACATACAATCATATCAGTGTTAAGATTTTTGCTCAATGTCAAGCACATTTTAAAAACTTCAAATGGAAAATCAGTTGTATTTACCCATTTCTGCTTGCCATGTTCTTTCCTGACTTTCCAGATAGCTGCTTTTATTATTTTTGTTTGTTTCATTCTCTTTAGAGACCTTCCCTTAGTTAGCCACCTTATGGTTGGTCTGCTGGGGACAAATTCTCTTAGGTTTCCTTTATCTGAGAATGTCTTGATTTCCCCTTCATCCCTATAGGATATTTTTACTAGTTATAAGGTTTCAAGGTGGACAGGTCTTTCCTTTCAGCACTTGAAAAATGTGCCACTTGTTTCTGGCATCCATAGTTTCTCCTGAAAAATCTGCAGTCATTTGAATTGCATTCCCTCCACAGGTAGGTGTCGTTTCTCTCTCACTGTTTGCAAGGTTTTGTTTGGTTTGATTTTTTTGTTTGTTTCGTTAGCTTTTGAAAGTTTGGCTATGATGTTTCTTGGCCTCTATTTATTTGGATTTCTTGTTTGGGGTTTTCTCAACTTCTTGAATCTGTAGGTTCATACTCTTATAAACAGGAAGTTAGGTCATTATTTCTTTGACTACTTTTTCATCCCTGTCATTTTTTCCCTCTCAATCCAGAACTCTCATTACATGAACATGTGAACTTTTGTCATATTCCCAAGGGTCCTTCAAGTGCTGTTAACTTTATTTATTTATTTATTTATTTATTTATGTCTATTCTTTCTGTTGTTCAGATGAAATCATTTCTCTTGCTTTTTAATCCATCCAGGTGGGAGAGTCTTGTTACGGCTTCAGGAGGGAGGAAGTCTAGACTCCATTCTGAACCTTTGCCAGCAGGAGGGAGAGATGGAGTCACAGGTTTTCTGCCGTGTATGACTAGATTAGAGTGGTTATTGTCTAAAATATTTTGTCTTCCTAGGTTTTCCTTGATGGTCATTTGGTAAGAGAGAACAGGGTTTTGTTAGAAAGTGTGTATGTCTGTGTGTGTCTGTGTATCTCGGTGTGTGTGTGTGTGTGTGTATCTCAGGATATTTGTTTTTGTGTGAATATCCATGTGTTTGTGTGTGTGTGTGTGCTCATATGTATGTGTGTGTGTGTGTATGTGTGTGTATGCCCATGTGTGTGTCTGTGACTGTTAGCATTTCTCAGGGGCTTGCTTCTTCAGGTATAAGTCTAGGTACAGGAGATAAAAAGAAAACCCAGGAAGATATTCCCATGTTGTTCCTCAGCTCCCATGATCTTTAGCCAGTTTTTCTTCTGTTTTTCCTTCCATTTTTCTACTTAGGTTTTTAAAAATATATAATGTCTAGGAGGTTTAGTTGCACTCAGCAGGAAGAATAAAGCAAAGTGAATCTATTCCATCTTCCTGGAAATAGAAGTATTTCTGTTAATTTTAAAACATTTTTGAAACATATTTTTATTCTCTGCCTCAAATACCATGTTCTCCATCTTTTCTGTTATAGAACCTGGTAAAAAGCCTATACTTTATTTTTTTCTGATTACTTATCGTTAAAGAAGACAAGCTGTGCCAGGTAGTTGTTTACAAAATTTAGTGTTTCTCTTTCATTTTCTTAGATACTTACTCTTAGAATCCTTCTCTTGGTTTTTGAATTAAAAAAATTTTTTTAAATGTTTATTTATTTTGAGAGAGAGAGAGAGACAGAGCATGAGCAGGGGAGGGGCAGAAAGAGAGGGAGACACAGAATCTGAAGCAGGCTTCAGGCTGTGAGCTGTCAGCACAGAGGCCAACGTGGGACTCGAACTCACAAACTGTGAGATCATGACCTGAGCGAAGTCGGGTGCTCAACCGACTGAGCCATCCAGATGCCCCAAATCCTTCTCTTGGTTCTTGAATTAGAGGAATGGTTGCTATGAATTCTACCTACCATTTTCCAATTTTCCCACTTTATTTAGGGAATAGGTCTTTATTCCTGAAATTCACATCTGTCTCCAGGGTATGATTTTACATGGCAGTCTAATTAAAAGGGATATCACAGATTACATACAACACCTGAAATAGGATATATTTTAGGTATACATTATAAGTCCTATGACAACACTACCCAAGCCCTTTTTCTGACCCTTCAATACATCAAACTCATTTCAACTTTAGGGGCTGTCTTGACTATGCCCTCTGTCTGAAATTCTCCTCACCTACATCCTTGCAAGAATGGCTCTGTCTCACCATTTAAGTCCCAAATCAATGTCAACTCCTTAGAAATGTTGTTCCTGACTGCACCCCCCCCCCACCAATCTAAATTAGCTCATCCATTGCATAGTATTTCTGATTTCATTACCTTACATTCTTTTCTTCATAGCAAGTCTAAATATTTCCAATTACTTTAATTTATTTACGTATTTTACATTTGTTTTCTATCTTCTCTCTTGAACGTAAGTTTAATGAGGATGGATCTTTGAATTTGAGTGAAGAAATGAATGAACACTATGACACATTCTAAAACAGTTTTATATTTGTAATTAGTTTGACACTTTCTATTTGTATGAAGAAGTGGTGAAAAAAATGTTATAAATGGGACTGTCTTTCATAAATAGTCCCTAGCTATTGTATCATAATAGGTTAATGATATTTCTAGTACGATAACCTACTTAAGTACACAGTAAGAAACAAACTCAGGTGGGTGCCTGGGAAGCTCAGTCGGTTGAGTGTCTGACTTTTGATTTTGGCTCAGGTCATGATCTAATGGCCGTGGGATCAAGCCTTGCATTGGGCTCCATGCTGGGCGTGGACCCTGCTTGGGCTTCTCTCTCTCCCTCTGCCTTCCTCTACACTCTTGTTCTCTTTCTCCCTCTCAAAAAAAGAAAAAAGAAAAGAAAGAAAGAAAGAAAGAAAGAAAGAAAGAAGAAAGAAAGAAAGAAACTCAGATCTTAGAAACCAATAGTATTCGAAGAAAGAAAGAAAGACAGAAAACAAGAAAGAAGAGGAATCCCAGTATAATTTTGGCAGCAAATCCTGAGGTAGAATATTTTACATATTTTGTTCAAAATAGAAGAGCTAAAAAGATAATTGCTCTTTAGAATTTCAATATCCTTCCACAGAAGAAAATGTTATTTTTAGCCAAAAAAAAAAAAAAAAAAAAAAGCACCTCTCTGACAGAATCTTTGGGAGGTCAAAAAAATTAAAACAGATAAACAGAACTATATTTTGGAATGATAAGTTTGGGGATTTAGCATTCCAGAGCTTTTAAACCCAGAGGATTCTTCTCTGGCTTAAAACAGATCATTTAGTTGAAGTGCCCCTGGTATCTCTTTTGGAATGTGGACCATAGTATGTCACCAGCACTGGTGTTCAAGTTTAAGTATCCAAAGGGAAGAAGTGTAAGTAGAAAATTTCCTACTACATTAATCAATATAACTATAGACTTTCTCATAGAAGAGAGTTGTGCGACAATAATATTCATAAAAATAATGTGTTTTGCACTGACATTTGTTCTTGATCCCTTTTCCCTTTATTATTTGTTGGGTGCATAAGCAAAGGAGGATGCGTTTGCTAAGACAATTATGCATTATTGTTGAGCAGCTTAGCAGTCTCCTGAGTAAACTCATGCATAATTTGTTCATGCATAATATACTGTCTGCAGTACTTTACCTATCTCTGCCTGGGGGAGGAAACATTTAGGACTTCTTGCCCATCATGTTTCTTTCTATATTAAATGACCTCTTCTTCCATCCCTGCCTCCACCCCCAACTCCATATGGCCAAATCCAAACTATCTTTCGAATTCATGACCCACATAAAAGCAATTTTGCCTCCTCTCTATCTCCCTTTATACTTTACTAATACCCCTCTTATTATAGGTAGCTGTAATATAGGGAGAAAATATTAATGAACACATTTCATTCTGTTAGACTGTAACTGACTTGAAGTGAGCAACTAATAGGTTGCCAACCTCTTCACACTCTCAGCCCCACTTAGCTCCTCACTTTCTGAAAACCGTTCTTCCTCCTCCCTCCACTGCCCCCATCTCAGTCATGGGTTATGTGGCCCACCCCAGGCACAGATAAGTTCCCAAGGAAGCAAATATGCTCCAGCAACCTGGCTAACCTACTGAGCCACAGCTCCACGGGAAGCCATGATTGGCCTGGGGTGGGTTCATGACTGACAAGAAGGAGTAGGAGAGAGATTCCTTGATTCACTCATCTGTCTCCACATAGCTCAGACAGTAAGATCCAACCCTGACATTGAAAAGAAGACTCCCATGGCTCCCAGTTTCCTCAAGGGGAAAAGAACCAGTCCTTAGCCAGCAAAGTTCCACATGACCAGTGGCCCTGTTACCTTTCTGCTGGTACCTCTCAAGCCTTGAGTTCTCTACTCCGGGCACGTTGGCTTCCATGCTGTTCCACAACACCTGTAGCACGCTCCACCTTGAGACCTTTACCAGATCATTTCCTCTGCCCGTGATGCTGTTCCCCTGGATACCTGCATGGTCAAATATCGTATTTCTTCCAGTTTTTTCTGCAAAGGTTATCCTACCTATGAGGCCTCTTCTGATATCCTGTCTCAAGTTGCAACCTCCATTCCCCATTCCTAGCCCACATCGTCTCTTTTTGGCACTTAACACTTTCTAACCTTTTCCCTATATCTTATTCTTGATGTTTATTATTTATTGTCTATCTCTGTACAGTAGGGTACAAGCTCAATGAGAACAGGTGTTTTGTACCTTCTTCACTACTGTCTGTATTTGAGTGCTTAGAACAATGCTTGGAATGATGAGCACTCCATAAATATATGTTGAATTTGTATATGTGCAACTATTTTTGTTATGCAAATAACAAAAAAGGCAGGTCTGACGCTAAAGACAAGCAAGCACAAAACATGCATACAAGAGAGTCAAAGGTGACAGGCAGAGGAAGATTACCTGCCAGCGTCCTTTAGTGTTCTTGTTCATGCCTCCACAGGTTCCCAAGGCCCTTTTCCACCCTTATCCTTATGTTGGAAGACACTCCTATGCAGTAAAGTTCTTCTTCTACTTCAGCCAGTCCTAAAAAATTACTATGGCTTGATCTAGGATTCTGATACAATTAAGAAGGCCAGAGCCAAATTCATTTATTTCTATCTTTTAACTACCTTCTCTTGATTTGTCACAATGCCTTGCATACAATGCACAGGTCTAGGCTGAACGCAATTTAGAATAAATGCATTTTTGCCTAAATGAATCCTAACTTGCTGAGTTATTTGTTCCACAGTAAAGAATTCTTCTTTTGCTACTGATTACAGTCAGAAATTCAGACTGATGATGCATTTATCGTATTTTGGGTGGTGATGCCCATTTCTCTTCTGCTTAGATCTGTAGTCAGTAAACTATCAGTGTGCAATCAGCATGTATTTGTGTAATAGTTATACATTAATTTCACTGCAAGATCTACTTGCGCATTCCTGAAGGAGTCAACAACTTGAAGTTAACGCATAATACGTCAGAGATTATTGCTTTGCCCTTGAAAAAGGGATGTTCTATGAATGGATTCCAGGTAGACAAATACTAGCAGCACATTTATAATGTCCAATTTTGTTCTTAAAAACAAAAAGTCTAATGTATCCTTCACAAGAATTTTAGAATTAAAAATTATATTATAAAAAGATCATTGTTAGTCCATCAAAGGGAAGGATTTGGAATAGTGAACCAACTGTGGAAGACTGATGACATGTTTCTTTAATTTTCATATCCTCCCTAGAAATTTCTGTTTAAGACTTTTTTCTTAAATAAATATATGTAAATATAAGTAAACACAATACAACTTAAGTAAATATATGGCAAATTTCTCCTCTTCTTGCAATGTACCTACTACAGAAGAAAGCTTAAATATACTTGTGCTGAGGTTTTTAACAAAAAGGACACCAGAGGAAACATAAGAAAGCACTGAAAAAGAATCTCATATTTTTCTATTACTTTCTCAGACCTCTTGATTTTCTGATGTTAAAAAGTCTTGAAAGGAAGAAATAAAATTTTCTCTATTCACAATGACAAAATTGTCTATGTAGAAAAGCCCAAAGATTTGACCAGAAAACTTCTTGAATGAATAAATGAGTATAGCAAAGTCATAAAATACAAAACTAAATTGCTTTTCTAGATAAAGGCAACAACTTTCAAATAATTGGAATTGGAAATTATAAAAATAGTATCATTTATATTTATAACAGACATTTATAATAGACCCAAAATTAAAATACTGAGGTATAAATCTAACAATACATACAAGCCATCTGAATATGGAAAATTACAACAAAAGTAATCAGACTTGCAAATAAATGAAAAGATGTTCCATGTTCATTGATTAGAAAACTCAGTATCAATTCTTCTGAATTTGATCTTCACATTCAACAAAATTCCAATCAAAATGATAGCAATATATTTTGTATTTGTTGGTACTGATTCTAAAGTTTATTTGGAAAGGCAAAAGACTTAGAATAGCCAATACAATATTGAAGAAGAAGATCACAGTTGTAGGACTCACACAATCCCATTTCAAGACTTGGTATAAAACTACAATAATCAAGAAACGGTGGTGTCAGTGCATGAATAGACACCTAGATTAATGGAGTTGCCTACAGAATTCAGAAGTAGATTCACACAAACGTAGCCATTTGATATTCGACAAATGAGCAAAGGCGATTCAATGGAGAAAGGATAGTCCTCCCAGCAAACACTGTTAGAACAACTGGACATCCTTATGCAAATAAATAAATCTAGAGACAGACCTTAATCAAAAGTACCTCAACATGTATGAAACACCTTAATGTAAAATGCAAAACTATAAAACTTCCAGAAGAAAACATAGGGGAAAATCTGTGTGGCCTTGGGTTTGATGATGACTTATTATATATATCCTCAACAGCAAAATCCTCTGTTTTAAAATAGACTAAAAATAAATAAATAAAATGAAAAAGACAAAAGATCTAAAATGATACGTCATCCCGAAAGATATCCAGATGGGAAATAAGCATATGAAAATATGCACAACATCATTTTTAATTGTGGAGATGCAAATTAAAGCAATAAGAAACCTCACATCTATTAGAATGGCTGAAAAAAAAACAACTGACAATACAAAGCAACAGGACTCTAATTCATAGCTGGTAAAAATGCAAAATTGTACAACCATTCTCAGTGTCCATTTGGCATATTTTCAAAAAGCTAAGGATAGTTTTATCATATTATCCAGTCATTATGCTCCTTGGTATTGGCCGAGTAGATTGGAGACCCCTGTCCACAACAAAAACTTGCAATATTTATGGAAGCTTCGTTCATAATCACCAAAACCAAGATGCCCTTCAATTGGTGAATAAATAATCAAGCTGTGGCATACGCATAGAGTAGAATACTATTCTGTGATCTAAAAGGAGTGAGCTATCAAGCCATACAGAGATGTGGATCAATATTCCATGCTACTGGTAAGTGAAAGAAGCCAGTCTTACAGGCCATATGACTCCAATGATATGACATTAAGGAACAGGCAAAATAATGCAGATAGTGAAATACAGGATTTCTGGAGAAATGGGAAAGAGGTGTCAACAGGCAAATGACAGGGGATTTTTTAGGGTAGGGAAACCATTCTGTATGATACTGTAAGGGTTGACACATGACGCTATGCATTTGTCAAGATCTACAGAAATTTACAGCTCGAAGAGCAAACTTAACTGCATGAATATTAAGAAAATAATTTAGGACATTGGAGAATTAAAGGATGAAATGCAAAATGTGACAAAAACATCTGACTGCTTTATTAGTACATGCAACAACTTGTACAGAAGGGTTGGGGAGAAAGAGACCTACCTAAGTAACATGAGAAATAACTGGAGCTGGGGAGCCTGGGTGGCTCAGTTGAGCAAACCTCCGACTTTGGCCCAGGTCATGATCTTGCGGTTCATGGGTCCGAGCCCTGCGTCAGGCTCTGTGCTCAGAACCTGGAGCCTGCTTCTGATTCTGTCTCTCTCTTTCTCTCTCTCTCTCTCTCTCTCTCTCTCCCCCCTCCTCACCCGCTTGCGCTCTATCTCTGTCTCTCAAAATAAATAAAAATGTTTAAAGAGAAAGAAAGAAAGAAAGAAAGAAAGAAAGAAAGAAAGAAAGAAAAAACTGGAGTCTCTATGACTCCAGGCAAAAGGAACTGTTCATACACACTAAATTACACTTGATAATGTTGTTTCCTGTGGGAATATGGGTTATCACTTTTGGGACCACCATGCATGTATACAGTAAATGAACAATTAAATGGATGACAAATGTTGGGGGCCATATTTCTCACTGTTGAAGTAGGAGGTCACAGATAAGAATAAGTTACTGTGATCCGTGTGAAAATGGATTAGAGTTGAAGACATAAGAATGAAATCAAGCTTAATTTAATATAGACATAAGTTGTTACATGTATGAATATAGATATAAATATACGGAGGCGTTAGTATATGTATGTACATTTCCTTGCTCTGTCCACAAGGAAGGCCTAAAAGCAAAGACATCATGGTAACAAGCATCCTTAGCACCTAGATCTTGGTGACTGATACCATCCTCTAATAAAATGAACCAGAGATCCTTGGAGAAATGCCCTACTCTAGGGCTGGGGTAGCGAATAGAGTAGATGACCTTGAAATAACTTGTAGGAACAGAAACTAAGGAAGTGCTCAAAAATACCCACAGTGATGGAGGTATGTCAAAAGAACACAGGATCCAGGTGGAAAAGCTCCTGATGGCCGAAGATGGGACAATTGGGGAACTCTATACTATCTTCCCAATTTTTTCTGCAAGTCTAACATTATTCAAAAATAAAAGCTTATTTTTTAAAAAGTAATGAGGAGCTGGCTTCAAGTACAAAACTGTCTTCCTTAAAAGAGTAACATCCCCAGTTCTACCTGGCTTTGCACTTGTAACTCTTCAGAGCATTTTACACCCATTGCTAACTCTCCGTACCCACTACTTACCTTTGTCAAATGCTGAAGAGCCTGAATTACAGTGTAACAGGAATCAGCCACCTCTTTACTTCTAACTGCTTCAATTCACAAACCTTGGCAAAAGATGTAGAGACAAGGAGAAAATTTGAAGATGAAAAAGAAATACAAGAAAAGATGCACAAACACATTTATGTTGGAAGTGCCAGGGTCACCAACGGTGACCTCATGCAAGGCCAACTGCCCTTGGCCATTGGTTGTGTGTCTCTGCATAAAGATGATGTTTCTGGAAATAAGGAGAGTCCCTCTCATAAACTCGCTGCTACATTCTGCAGCAGAATTCATAAAAGACCACAGGACACTTGGGATTCCTTTGGAAAATGTAGCTTACAGTTATCCATTAATCAATCAATTTAGTGAAAGAGAAGTGGCATTTGGTTCTTCGGAAGTTAATGAGACACTAAGATGAATTCTTTGGAAGGATAGTGTGAAGCCAACTATGCCACTGTGCACCATCGATGTATCTCAACTCAAAATTGTCATCAATAATTCACAAATTCTAAGCCAGCTAAGCAGTTATGCTAAGATATAGATTCTTGAAAAATTTTCCACTTATTAACAAGCAGTGTCAAATATGACAGCAGGTGTTTACTGCAGCTACTGAAGCTAGGAGTTTGAAGTGAGTCACCTAAAATGTCTTATTATAGACACCATGTGAACTTCTCTCCAATTTTTCGAAGTAAAAAAAAAAAAGTGCTTTCTGTCATCACTATTTCTGCCTCAAAAAAAAACTGACCCCAAACACTCAATAGTAATAGTATTTTATAACCAGAAATGGTATAAAAAATAAGCATTTCTGTTAAAGGTTATATTTCAGAATACGGTTTGTTACTTTTGCTCTAAAGGTGTTTGTTTTCCTTGTAATAATCCAAAAGAAGTCTGTTTTGGGACTCAGACCAAGGACAGTTTTTCAGCAAGGCTCAGGTAACCAGATATGCAAATGTTGGCTTTGGATGTGGCATATTCATTGATTCACAGGATGTTTATTAACAGGATGTATATATTACTTATTGTAAACATTGTTGCATGTAGCCAATATCAATAAAGCACTACTTTAAAAGTTTCTTCTTATTGGAGTGCTTGCCACGTGTTGGACACGGCGTCTCAATAAGGAAACACTGTGATGCTCCATGACTCCATTAAAGGCAAAGGTCTTTCTGTCCTTTTCTGACATCCTTACTTTGCCGATTCGTGTCCTCAGGGACACAACACGGCCACTCTGCTTCCAGTCATCATGTTCAGGTTCTTGGCAGGAGAGAGTTAAGTGGGAAAAGGCTTTCACCTCGTGAGGCTTTGTTTTCTTGTGTAGGAAGGGAAACACCCCGTGGCAGTCTTACCCTTCTATCTCGTAAATCACCACCTAGTCACCCGTCACCTTGTCTACCAATCAGTTATCAAGGGGAATGAGATTATTTTAGCACAATTCCCTATGACCAACCAGGATCCATCCTCTTGGCTGAGGTAGAAACTCACCTTCACTGAGCTGAAGCGATCTTATTCTTCCCACGAAAGAAAATCAGGGTTCTGATAGGGGGCAGTGAGGATGGTATGTTATGCAAGCAAAACAAATCCCGGTCTGTCATTCTAGATGCTAGTGGTGGAGAATTGGCTGTACTATGGTAAAGTCCTTTCAGCTTTACCGTAGTCTCTTCTAGACTAATCATGGAGCCATGGCAGTGCGAAGCTGAGAAAAGGGAATGATGTGGATGCTTCTCTTTTCCCCTTATACTGCATCAAGAAAGTGTATCTCAAAGCCCCAGAAAGAGGTCTAACGTAAAGGATGTGAGGACAACGATGCTAATCATAAGTAGCGCAGTGACTCACATGCAGACACTACTTTGCAGATATATACATTTCAACTTCAGAGTCACCCTGAAAGGGAGAGATGTCAGCATCATATACGTGGAAGGGAAGGGTGGCACAAACTCAGAGAGGTTTATTAACTTGCTCAAAGGGTCCCCACAAGGCCCTAGGGTCAGTGATTTGCCAGGAGGACTCCCAGAACTCAGCGGGCCATCATCCTCAAGGCTGATTTTTACAGTGAAGGGATACAAAGCAAGATCGGTAAAGGAAAGGACGCATGGGTGACACGTGGAGGAAACCAGGGGCAAGCTTCCGAGAGTTCTCTCCCAGTGAAATCGTAGAATACGTGTTTCATTTCCCCAGCAACAAGTTGTGACAACACATGTGAAATGCAGTCTTCCGGGGAGGGTCATTACGGATTTGGCGCCCAGGGTTTTCAGTGGTCGCTGATGATGTAGGCATCCTCTGCCTGGCACATACCAAAATTCCAGATTCCCGGAAGGAAAGCACGTGTCCAGCACAAACCATCCTGTTTTTACAAACACTCCAGGCACAGCCAGCCACTCTTATCATCCCCAAATCCGAGTTCCCATGAACCAGCCAGAGGCCAACATTTCAAGCAGGACCTTCTGAGGATAATGGTCTCAGGCCTAAAACTAACTTCTTTATGCACAATCACATATGTAGAATATACCAAAGCTTGAACTCAAACCTGAACCTTCTGATTCCATATCCCACTATCCTCCTTTTTTCTTTTCAAATGTAATAAAGGGAATTAATAACATTAAAAAAAGAATAGATATAGGGATAACTGTGTCTAAATATGACTATGAGAAAGCAGGGGATCAGACAGTTCATATATCTTGCCCAAGATAAAATGTAGCCTTTGTTAGGGTTACAGGACCAGGATTCTAACACAGGCTTATCCAAATGTGGAAGTGAAATTTTCTACTATTAAAACCCACTGCTTTATAAAATTGATCATAGAATATATATATTTCAAATATATATTTGAAATATATATATTCAAGTAATCAAGTAATAAAAACACATGATTATAATATTTACATATCAGGAAGTATACAACCAGAAGAGTTTAATACCTTAACTATTATTTTTGGCATTTACAAATTAATGTACTTCAAAGGAACCAGAGAAATAAAAGGGAACTCAATTTTAAATAAAAAAAAGAGATTAATTTAAGGCTATAACATACATGTGATCTATGGAGGAAAAAAACAAAGTAATTACTAATTAAAAGATAACATAACAAATGCTACTGTCTTGAATTTTATTTTTGTAAATTTTCATTGAGTACATGACTAGTGGAATTCCATTCAGAGAATCATATTTTTAAGTCAGTTTATGAAATGCACAATCATTATTTAAGTTAGTATTCAAGCCATATCCCAGCAGAAATAGAGGCACCTTCAAGTATCCGTTATAGCATATGGTTATGCCAAGGAGTGACAAAATCTCCCTAAATAAAGCTTGTAAAATGTCTATCATCATTGCAAGAAATTATAATAAAGTTTGGACATGCAAGATGTTGAGCATTTATTTATTCATATTCTTTGCTTGCTGCTTTTTCCTTGGGGAAAACTAACAGCTGAAATGTAGCCATAATGCAGAATATGCAATAGGGAAAACAAGCACTTAACAGGGTAACTGCATTCCAGCTTCCCTGGCCCACTCCTAGAGCCGGAAGCTGTGACTCAAAGATGAGCCGGTACCCTCTTTGTGGTTCTAAATCCTGGAACACCAGAGCAATTATTTTTAAATTAAATACCTAAGAGCACGAGATACAAAATTCCCTATTAAATTTAGATATTATTATTAAGTCATTCTAATTTTCTGTAACACGAGGAAGAATATTTGATTTAGTAGTGGTGGTTGGGGAATAGTTAGCAATAGATAAACTATTACCTCTTGGTAGTGACTCTACTCTTCAGTGGACTTTCTCTCTCCCTCTACCTCCCCTCCAATACACACACACACACACACACACACACACACAGAGAGAGAGAGAGAGAGAGAGAGGAGATAACAGCAAGATGAACAACAAAACTGTCTATTACATTTAACTCCTGTAACAAAACATTCCAAAGAAAACACAGTGATTCTCTCTAAAGAAAGAATCCATAAGGTATGGAAACTGCACAAAATAAAATGTTGTTGGTAAATTCAACGACTGGACTCTACCCAGTCCCAACTCAGGCATCATACTGCTGTGGTTTATTTTTATTGTGCAAGACTGATGAAGAACAAAAGTTGTTCATAAGTAGGAGATGTCCATACCAATCAAAAGAACCAGAAAATGTTAGTTTCCTGAAGCTTGACTTTATCTGACTCCCACATGTTTCTCCCACAAACCTCCAGGATTGACAGATATGTCTTTGTGTGGGAAAAGGGAACTCTTTGTAACATGGAGAACTCTAGAAAGGAAATAAATGCTTGTATAACTTTAGAGGTACCCCCTGCTACACTGATTACTCTTGTCTCACAACCGCTAGTATAGAGTACGGGGGAAACTTTGAGTTTCCAAAGAAACAATAATGAAAGTGTCGAAAGTCATCAAATTGGTCCTTGCTTTCAAAAAATTCAGGCTCTATTTACTTTTTTCCTTTCATATAACTTACCAGGCAGTTCTTAGATATGCAAAGAAGTTGATCACAATTTTTAAGTTAAAGCCACAATATATATTCCTGAATTGAACTGCAAGATTGGGAAATGTCCAAGCTCACATATTTTCTGGGTGCTGAGTGCTGTTTTGTACAGTGATTCTTTTAAATATAAAAGATCTTGATTGGAGTTCTGCTCATTTAAACTTGAGACTCCCTTCTGAGGAAGAACTTCCAGTCTTGCTGGTGATACCAATTCCTAACTTCAGCCTGAAACTGTTACTATTCTGGAAGAATGCCTAGACCATGATACTGCCTAACCATTGAATTCTTTTTTTTGCTCTCCAAGATGGAACTCCCTGTTTTGGTATAACTATGATAACACAGTGGGAAAGATCAACTTGAGATTTATAGCTTATTTTAAATCTATTACTTGAGGAGTTTGAAGACTGAGATTCCTATTTTTATGGAATCCAAATAAGCCTCTTCACCCTTTGCCGATGACATCATAAAACTGTTTTCTTGTCGACAAAGTGAATTTAGCTTCTATATTTCACAAGCATGGTACTGACTGAAAATTACCCAGATAGGAATGGGCACAAGTTCAAGATACCTATAGTATTTCAAAGTCACTCATGATTATAGCAGTGGACAGCCCCACAGCAGCTAAGTAAATAGGCTGTCTTTAATTCAAGGCAGCTGCTTCGCTTATTCAACCGCAGAATGGTCCATTCTAATGGAGCCCTTTCAAAGAAATACTGTATGTGGTATCAACATCAACAAAAATATCTAGATAACATTTGATGAAAACCTTAACAGGCACCTGTGTGGCTCAGGTGGTTAAGTGTCTGACTCGTGATTTCAACTTAGGTCATGATCTCGTGTTTTGTGAGTTCAAGCCCCACTTCAGGCTCTGTACTGACAGAGTGGAACCCGCTTGAGTTTCTCTGTTTCGCTCTCTCTCAGCCCCCTCTCCCACTGGCTCTCTCTCAAAAATAAATAAACGTTTAAATTAAAAAAAAAAAAAACTTAACAAAAATGATCATGCGCTGGTCGAAGGGACAAATGCGGAGCCTATGTATCGTTCTGTTTCACAACCAACCCCAAACAAAATGAAACAATGTTTGGAAATTTGAGGAATCCAGGAGCAAGTGACAGTGTTGTGTCAACATGCACCTAGCATACTATGCTCATAATACTGTGAAAGACACAAAACAGCAAAGCACCCACACGTCAACCTGAAGGAATTTGCAGTCTAAATGGAGATGAGATATACCCACCAGGTGAGAAAGTAACATTCGCATGAGTACATACCCATTGACTGGGTTAGGTGTTTTTCATCTCAAGAATGTCTTTTTTGTCCATTCTACATGTGAAGGAACTGTAGTTTCTTACCCAAATGGACTCATTTGTGGGTGAGGCACTGAGATTAGATTTCAAGTCAGCCTGGAACCAAATCTACTTTCCCCCATGACATCACACTGGCTTTGATGGGTAAAACCAGGGACTATAACTGTCACAAGGAAAGGATACAATCAAATGCCAAAGGGAAAAAAATGGTAGGCATTGTTTCTGCATAAATTTCAAAAGGAGGTAAGATTATAGGGGGATGGAAGATATGGTGGCCTCTTCATTAGAAGAAAATAGGGGATAATGACAGCTAGCTAATAGGGTTACTGACAATGTTTATTGTAAAATGTTTTAAATACCTATCATGCTTTCTAATACATAGTATATGCTTAGTTTCATTTCCTTACTTTTTTTTCCATTTATTTGTTGCCACTCTAGGGTACCATAAGAGCTGAGATAAAATAGAATAATTTAAAGCAGTAAGTAGGGCTTACCTGTAGATTGGATCCCAGTTCTCTAACTTATTAGCAGGGTACCTCTGGGAAAATTCTTAACATCTCAATTTCTTCATCTGTAAAACCGAGGGACAATATTCAGTTTACATTGTTGTTTTTAAGGAATATTGAACAAAATAAAAGCCGTCATGCATAGGGCTTAGCACAGTGCCCTGCACACACTTAATACACTTAATGCATACACTTAAGCATTAATAAATGAGAGCACTTATTTATAATTATTTTATAATAATTAAGAAAAAGCAGAATTTAGCTCATTAGCAAAAGGAAGATACTGTCCTGTAGGTACAGGTGTCCAATTTATTCCCATTGAAATATGAACTAGAGAAACACAGTCTCAAGCCTGTGCCCCAATGTGTGTGTGTGTGTGTGTGTGTGTGTGTGTGTGTATACTGCATACGTATCATACATATGCTTCTATCATGGGCTAATTTCTCAAGACATTCTCTTCTCAAGAGGTGGTATCATCATTAATAATAGTGGATAGAAATCCATATATTAAATTGTCTTCTTGATAATTCTTGATGTTTTGGCTGATTCATGTTGAGTATGATTACATTATTGTTCATGTCTTATAGTGAGTCTGACAAAGAGCTCACCTGCTGAATAGCAGAAATATGCCTACATAACTATACTACCTTCAAGTACTATAGCTTAACAGAAATCTCTCAAAGCCATTTTTTAAGTTTATTTATTTATTTTGAGAAAGAGAGAGAGAGAGAGAGAGAGAGAGAGAGGCAGAGAGAATCCCAAGCAGGCTCTGTACTATCAGCACAGAGCCCAACATGGGACTCGAACTCACAAACCATAAGATCATCACATGAGCCAGAATCAACAGTCGGACGCTTAACTGACTAAGCCACCCAGGAACCCCTCTCTAAGCCATTTTTTAGAGTTAGGTTATAAAAAACTAAATTATATAGTCCACAAAACCGCTTAACGAAGCTCAGGTTATATTCAATACCTCTGAATATTGGTATTGAAACTTCAGAATTTCAATATTCTGAATATTGGTATTGAAACTTCAGAATTTCGATATTCTGAAAGCAAGTGGACAGGTGAGGGTGCCTTGTCAATAGATCCCCAGTGTAGAGTTCCCACCTTGTGAGTATATGTGACCATCAGATAAATGGACTATTGAGAAAGTCATTGATAACCAATATAGAAAATGTTAGCAAAGTTTAATTTCTCTCATTTACGTATTATATGTAATGGTTTCTTCACATGCTCCACTAGGTTAGCCTGCCTACCCCACTCCATTTGAAGATCACTATTACAGAAGCTAAAAACCGTTAATGGTGTTTAAATAGGATTAAGACATAAAACTTGGAAGGTTTGAAGATGACTATTTAACAGCAATGTGTAGGGCAGTTTGGAAGGATCAAAGAAGAAACTAGTAAACCAGTTAATAGACCAATTTAGATCTAGGCTCCGTAGAACTTTGAGAGGGATAAAATCAAATCAAATCCGGACGGCTTCCAGCTATCCCCCCTGGTCATCCTCTATAAAAGTGGTGTTTTCTAGCCTAGTATTAGGATGTCTATAGCAATTCCAGGATGACATGTAAGTGTGACAACTTCTGGTGAAGAAAACAATGGAAGTTTCCAGGTAAGTCTTTTTTATAGTTTGTCACCATTTCACTATTTGAAAATATTTTGTTTCCAGTTATCAATTATTTAATTGTTAAAGAGGAGAATACCCTTCCTAAAAGTCACCCTCACGTCTTATAGTCAGGAGCGGGTCACATGACTCTGCTTCAGGGGCAGAGGAGGATGGGAATGTGAGCCTATGGCATTTCAGCCTCCAAAGTGGGAAAGAGGCCCTGTCAACAAGGAGTGGGGATTGACTGTTGCTTAGGCAATATCTGAAGCAGAGGCTAAAGGATGACAGTGACAAGAGAAAAAGAAATTCCTAAAAGACAGTGTGTCCAGGAATGTGTGACCAAGTTGGACAGCCTGAGTGAGGGTGGCAAAGGAAGTGAAATGACGTGAAGTTTTTGAGGCCAAGTGGTCAAGGAAAGATAACGTGGATAACACAGAGACCACACAGGACCCATTATATCCAAGAATATATATTATCACTTGTAATAGCATCAACTAATAGTTACTAGGATGTTCCAGAATGCCAGACACTAAGACTTCCTTCTCTCACTTGTAATTCACATATTAACCCTTCTGATAAGTAACTTCTTCACAGAGATGGTAATGAGCTAGTTGGGGAGCACCAGGGCTTAGATGACACCTGGACACCCACGAAGAAAGTGAACACAGGAACTGAGTCAGGATGAGGACTGGAAGAAGGGGCAGGGGAGTCATTCAGAAGGGGCTTACTTAGCCTACACATGGCCTAATAGCCTGGAGCGCCCAGGAGGGAAATAGAATCATTTCAGCATCAAAAAGGAATTCTACAAGAGTCAGCCAGCCTATTTATGGGAGAGTTTTTGTGAAGGAAAAAATCCAAATCTGAAGTGAATTTCTGGTAATAGCACTGGTATTCCCAAACACATCTTTCAGAACACGGTGGTTTGAATTCAAGAAAGCTATCCTAAAATATCTGCTTAGTTGACTTACATTGCTGCGTCCTTCACTTCGAATATTTGTACAGAGAAAGAGAAAGCAACACTCCAAAAAGATTCACAGTTATCTAAACAAAGGAGGGTTTCATTTCTGGACCATTCATAAGATCTATCAATATGGAATTCACAAATGCCCCACTTCCCTTTGTCTGCACATACAGTAGTGACATGGTAATTTAATTGTGAAGTTACCGTACCAAATCTCATGAGATTTTCCCAAAATCTCACACTAATACCATTTTGTTCCATTAACTTTTATAATCTCCTGGCACTTGATAAATTCTGAATTGTGCCATTATCTGAATATGACAGTCTTCTGTGAATCGAAGCAAATGGAAATTTATTCCTCCAATACTTTAATGACAGTAGAGATAAAGGGCAGAGATGCAAATTATCTGACAATTTTTAGAAACAAAAACAAATGCACTCTACCATTTATATAAACAAACTGCTCTGAGAAGTTTAAGTAAGTGATTTCTACCTTTTAAAACGGTTACATGCACTTCCCTCTCAAGATCTGTGTGTGCAGACTTTGTTGTTTTATTTTCATCAACAGTGCCTTGAATTTTCCACCTTATCTATCATAAAGTACAGTGAGGTGTCGAGGGCTATGTGGAATGCTAAGTCTAAAATAGATTGAATAAATTGGATTTGTGGGGGAGGTAAAATCTAGGGTCTGATATCAGGTGGCCCCAAGTCTTGTTCTGATAAGGAGGAAACAGAAAACACACATTTTCTCCCCTGGACTCCCATGATGTGATAAGCTCCCCCATAAGCTCCAGCAGTCACGATATTAGATCGTCCACAAGTACCAATTACTTCATGGGACTGAGTTTTGATTGGGCCATGTAGGAGGGTTGAGAGTAGCAGGAAATCATGCACTGCAGAGAAAAAAATATATAGAAGGGTGCTGGAAATAAACAAAATGCTATAGGAGCTATTCCTGACGAGTGGGTTGAGAGTCGGTGGGCACATTTAAACAATGCTCAGAGGTTTCAAGTATTTGTGCTTTGCCTAAGAGGAAGAAACCTTCACCTTTTAAATCTCACTCCTCCCAAGTTCCCTGTCACCATAGACTAGTGAGGCATATTGTCGTCAACAGAAATAAAACAAAATTAATTAAGGTACATAAAATTTTAACTCATCCCAATTGAAAAGTAATTACCTTTTGGTTTCATTTACAAGTGTATAAAATCATGTCTAACGAATTGCCTGTAATTCATCTTCAATCACACCAATCATAGAGGTTCGGTAGACTGTCATTTTATAGTATTTTCTATACAAATTGAAATGATGTATTTAGATGCTATTTGGAATGTTTTATTGAGATGTGAGGAAATCACAGCATTAAATTAACCACTCACTCCCATTTACTCTTATTTTTATATTTAGTTAAAAACCCAGAACATCCTCCCACTCACAACTGACCAACTTTTCAACAAGTAGCATAACATTAAGAGGTACGGCATGTAAACAACTATTTTTAAGTGGCACGAAAACCTTGTAAGTGAAAGTATGAGAGAATAAATAAGCAAGCGCTGTAACATTGTTTTCCCCCCTACTTTGATTATTTCCTGGTATTCTCTTACTTATAAAAGACCTCAGGAAATCAAAATGGTGTATTCAATGGTATTATATAAAGATAAATATAGATATACCACAAAGATAAAGATAGCTTGTCTGAATATGCCATTTAATTTTAATTATTCCTTTCACTTTTCATGTACATCAGATTACTGATATGTTCTCAAAGTTCTACAACTAATTATAGAAAAAGGCATGTGGGTTTTGAAAGATTTAGATCAACTATCAGTTCATCATTAAGATTTTTAAATGATTTGACTTTTTAAAAATGGAAAAACACATTTACACATATTATTAGTTACTCCTTTTATTACTTTTGAAGTTTCTCTGAAAGTTCATAGATTCTTTTTGAATTAGGCTTACCAGCAGTTAACATTAAGTAGAGAATGTATGTACTTATTTACAGAATATTCATTCTCCTTTTCAAGACAGGGTTAGTTGTCTTTTTTTCACATTGGAAGCAAGTATTCCAGCTTTCCTTTTATACAGACTTAGATGATGTATTTTCCTGAATTAAAAAAAAAATAAGTATCTAGTAACTTTCCTCCTTCCTTCTTTCCTTCCTTCCTTCCTTCCTTCCTTCCTTCCTTCCTTCTTTCCTTCCTTCCTTAAAAGAAAGGCAGACTGCTACATGCAGTAACTCCTTTGGATGTGTCTGGAGTCTTGGAAATTTGAATACCTGATGTTCTTTTACAATGGGCCATGAGAGCTTGCTTGGAGGCTCCAGCAGGGTGGCTCAGTTACTCATATACCCTTGACCTTGACCAAAGACCAGTCTTCCTCTGTCAATGTCATAGTCCTCTTTCACCTAATGGATCCAGAGCTGCAGCTGCAGGAGGGGCGCACGTGGAGCGATGGGGGAAGAAGGCAGCACTCACCCAACCAACCAGATCAGCCAAATGCACCCTGGCCATCAATGAAGTGACAGATGTCACGGCCAGATCCCTCTCACATCCTACCTAGTGACCTTCTATTTCTATGACATATAAAATTATTTCAGGATCTACCAATATTGATAGATGTATGAGAATTTGCAAGAATTTGAGAATTTGAGAATTTGCAAAATGTGAATTTTTGAGAATTTGCACAATGTGAAGTGGGAGGCTCTACTCGAAATATTTATTATTCACCTAAACCTTTTATTTCAATGAAGTTTTGAGAAACTTCAAGCAAGCAAACCATTAGACCAAATGATGGTATTTGTGCCTTCCAAACTTAAAGTAAAATCTTTAAAATCCATTCAACCATCTGATTTTCTTTTCATTCCAGGTAACATATCTATAGATGAATTTCATGACACATGCTCAAATTCATATTATCATTTTTCTTTCATAAGCAATGTTTTCTAATTTCCCTAGCATATCAGAATCAGGTGAAAATTGTTAATTAAGACAGTAAACTTTGGTGTGAGAGTTATATTTTCAATGATAGAAGCCTGTGGACTTTTTTTTTATGATGCAATACTTTAACAATAATGCACAAATTCTTACTGAAATTCACTATGTAGGATGAAGTTACTAGTGATTGATTAATATGACCGGACATAAATTAAATTTCAAACCTCCCTTACCATACTTCCAATTTAATAGTGTTTAGAAAAATTGAGTAAAATAACAGTAAAAAATCTTAACCATTAACTTGCTCATGGATAGCATTTTTGAATTTTTTTAATTAAAACAATAAAGGAAAATGTTAATAGGGCTTTTAAAATGTAGCAACTTATAAAAGATGTAAGGTTAATCTTTCACTGTTATTCTGAAAGTTTCTACTGAAAAACTTAAGGCATGCTATGAGTCTTTTTCTTTTTTAATTTTAAATATTTCAGAAAGTTACTGCTATTATTATTTTAACAAGATAAATGACCTTGATTGTATATATGCAATAATTGATTATTTAAAATTTTGGACTGTGTTGCCTAAAATCTGTACTGTATGTTTACTGTTTAAAATATAAAGAAGGGCTTTCTTTAAGTATATTTTCTTATAACAAAGTTCATTAGTAAATAGGAGCACTCTTTAAAATGATAATAACATTGGGGTGCCTGGGTGGCTCAGTCGGTTGAGTGTCCAATTCCTGGTTTCAGCTCAGGTCATAATCTCATGGTTTGTGGGTTCAAGTCCACATCAGGCTCTGCGCTGAAAGTGAGGAAACTGGTTAGTATTCTCTCTCTTTTCCTCTCTCTCTCTCTCTCTCTGTCCCTCCCATGCACACATTCTCTCTCTCTCTCTCAAAATAAATAAATAAACTTATAAAAAATAAATGACATTAACAGCTGACTTGCCATCAAACATTTATTAGACACCTGTTTCAATTGAAGTGGTCCCACCTCCTGCCAAATGACAAACCACACTATTCCCTGGAAATAAATTAGGTAGGACTTAGACTAAGGAAACAAATATAAAGATGATACATCTTTTTTTTTTTAATTAAGGCTTCCATTTTTTTATAGCAGTTTTAGATTCACAGCAAAATCGAAGGGAAGGTACAGAAATCTCTTACATAACTTCTGCCCCCTCCCCCCCCCCCCCACATGCAGAGCTTCTCTCATTATCAATGTCTTCCACCTGATTGGCACATTTGTTGGGAGTGATGAACCTACTTTGACACAAAGTACACAGTATACATTAAGGCTCACTCTTGGTGTTCTGTAGTTTATGGGTTTGGTCTAATGTATAAGAACAGGTATTTATCATTATAGTATCATACAGAGTATATTCACTGCCCTAAAAATATTTTGTGCCCAACTTATTGATCTCCCCAAGCCCCCAACATCCGCTAACTGTTTCGGTGTCTCCACAGTTCTGCCTTTTCCAGATGTCATCCAATTGGAATCATACAGTGTGTGGCTTTAAATCTCTAAGTGCAAATTCTGTAGTCTGGCAATACCATGTCTGTGTTTCTTTAGGATCTCACAACCTTAATTTTTTATTCCATAAAGTAGGGATTCCAATAGCATATATCTATAAGGTTTGAAAAAGGACTACATGAAGAAGAGCACATTAAATGCTTAGCACATTGTTGTCCTTCTTTTCCCATTTTTTTCTCTTTGTCTTTTATTTTGAGTAATTTCTATTGCTATGTCTTCAGGATCACTAATCTTTTCTTTTTCAGTATTTAATATGCTTTTAATCCCATTCATTGCAATGATATTCACCTCTAGAAGTTCAAACTGTTGTTGTTGTTGTTGCTGTTTTTGTTTTGTTTTGTTTTGTCTTGCTTGTGAGATCTTTCATGTCTCTCCTTATGTGCATGCTTTCTTCTGCCTTTTAGAATGTAAGGAGTATAGTCTTAGCCACTGTCTTGAAGTTCTTCTCTACTAATTCTATTACCTAAGACATTTCTGAGTCTATTTATAATGTTGATTCTTTTCCTGTGTATTACAGATTGTGGGGTTTTTTGTTTGTTTCTTTGTTTTTTGTTGTTGTTTTGTTTGTTTGTTTGCTTCTTGGTGTACCCGGTAATTTCTTACTGGATCCCAGACATTGTCTTTTACATCTTTGAGTCCTGCAGGATTCTTTATTATTTTAAGTATTTTTCATCTTTGTTCTAGGACACAGTTAAGTTATTTAGAAGTAACTTGATCCTTTTGTGCCTTGCTTCTACAAGTGGGTTGGCTGAAGATTTACTTGATGCCCAGTATGTTAGGTCTTTTCACTCTGGGTGATGATAATACAAACTCTTCCTAGTCTTGTGTAAGCTCCAGGTATTGTTCTGCCTGTTTCTTTCTGACAGCCTTGCCTAGACTCCTGTAGTTTGCTCATGTAGGCACTGAGCCATATTTTGCTGAACAATTGAGAAGAATCATTTGCTCTGTGTGTAGCTCTCTCTAACCCAACTCTGCTTTGTGAATTCTTTCTGTCTTGGCTTCGCTGATCTCTGAATTCTGTCTCTTCAACTCTGTGCCATGTCAGCCTCTATTTCAGTTCCTCTACTCTGCATTAAACCTGTAAAATCCTCCTGGGAAGCACACCGAGGCAATCACAGGGCTCATATTGTTTGTTTTCCTTCTGTCAAAGATTACTGTCCTGAACAGCTTGTTGTCCAGAGTCTGATTACTGTGGTTGTCCAGATGGTTTTTTTATTGTTTCAACTGGGGTGGTGGTGGTGGTAAATATGGTTCTTCTTGTTCTATTATGGCTGAAAGCAGAAATCCTTTATCATATACTTGATGAATGTTAACCCTACCACTAGTAGTAATCATCTTCCTTTTCCTCATCATCAAATATGTTCAGTGAGACCTTAAAAGATTATCAAATGCCTTTTGTCCATGACTGTCTTTCCATCAAGGAATAAACTACATGCCCATGAAATAGACATTTCTGGGATAATTGAATAATGGGAATAAGGGAGAGGTAATTTAATTATATTAAACAGGGGAAAATGTCCAAAGTTTGATAAGACAAGAAGGAAGAAGACATGGAAGGATAAAGACTCTGGGATAACTCTTCATCCCTCCCACGTGACTCCTCAGAACATAAGAGAAGACCACTGCACTGAACTTCATGCATAAGTGCCATGGACTTCTGCACTCTCAAGCCAAAAAGAAAGTTTGCTGTCCCACAGAAGGGAAGAGAAGATTGCATGGCACCAAGAATATCCACAAACATTTATATTGCATTTACTATGACCTAGCAATTGTTCTAAGCACTTAACATAATTAGTAATCATTTAATCCTACCATGACATTATGACATGGATACTATCATTAATCTCCATTTAATAGATGAGGAAAGCACAGGGTAATTGAATAACTTACCCAAAAAGTCAGACAACTAATAAGTGACACAGCTGAGACATCACAATCATCATGTGAGAGATATATTAAGAACAAACTGAGGATGGACAGAGGGGTGGGGGAGAAGGAAAATGGGTGATGGGCACTGAGGAGGACTTTTTGGGATGAGCACTGGGTGTTGTATATAAGCCAATGTGACAATAAATTATTTTTTAAAGAGAATCCCCAGTAATTTGTAAACATTACACTCTGTGGGTATATAAGGACAGAAAGAATGACAGAAAAAACAACAAAAAGAGAGGAAGGAAGGGAGGGAGGGAGGGAGGAAAAGAGACAGAAGGAGGAAGAAGACAGCACATTAGAAATGAGATTAGAAATTCACAGAATTCAGAAATGCTCTACAGTCCAAGAAGACCAGGGTGTGGCTGAAATCAAATCAATTTTTCTAGGCTTGGAGAATGTTATTAGCAAAGGCAATGTACTAAAAAAAGTTGCACAATCAACTAGATTGTAAATATATAAGGGAAAACAGTTTGACAGAAGGTGTCTAAATCAGTCTAGAAGAAGGTAATCCAAAAGGATTTATCCATATTTTATTTTATTAAATATTTTTAATGTTTATTTATTTTTTGAGAGAGAGAGAGAGACAGAGCATGAGCAGGGGAGGGACAGAGAGAGAGGGAGATGCAGAATCCGAAGCAGGCTCCAGACTCTGAGCTGTCAGCACAGAGCCTGACATGGAGCTTGGACCCATGAGCGGTGAGATCATGACCTGAGCCGAAGTTGTTCACTTAACTGACTGAGCCATCCAGGTGCCCTGGGATTTATCCAGTATTTTAGACCGACCCAGGCTATCTCATGATGGCAGTGGTAGCCTGGTCTGTTTGTGAAGATAGGAACTGAAGGCTAGTAAAGATGGCTACATGCCTTTCAATTTTGTGTGTGTGTGTGTGTGTGTGTGCGCTAAAGTTATGTGCTCACCATTTGTTTCCTCATTCACTCATCCACCCCTTCCTCTAGAGTATTTCTACTCAAAATATGGTCTATGGAGCAGCAGCCTGGCCATTACCTGCAAGCTTGTTTGAAATGCAGAATCCGGGTCCCAACACCAGACATCCTGAATGAGAGATTGCATTCTATAGGGGTGGTGGATGCCCACCCAGGTGGGCCCAGGTGATTCTATAGGCACATGAAAGGCAGGGGCTTGGGTAGGAAGCAGTCACAGGACAGACAAGGTCCCTGTTCAACCACTTTGCCATTGTATTCTCAGGGCCTAGTTCAGATCATAATAAATGTCTGCCACGCTTTTTAAAAATAAATTATGGCTCCTATTAGTCACATATCAAGTCTGAAAACCAGCCCTGACTTTTTCCTTAATTATGTCAACTCTGACCTCTTCCCTACTAAAATCCTACAAAGTTATTGAACGCCGCATCTCCACCGGCACTGATTAATATCATACCACGTTTTGTTGGCTACCTTTCCATGTGCATATGCCATTGTATGCCTGGCATCTCTCCAACTAGAGCAACGCCTCTCTGATGGTATGGATTACTTATACTTCCCTTAGAGTAGCCCATTCAATAACGGGCTATATTCAGACCTATCTAGAACATGCACACATCTAGAACCTGCAGGGCAGCTTATAAAGCGAACTAAAAAGACCTGTACACTGCAGAGCGTGGTAATAAAGTATGAGCTTAGATGCTAACCCGACCTGAGGTCAATTCTGACTTCTGCTGTTTCTGCATTGAGGGTATTAGATTTTTAAGCCTTCCAAGCCTCAGGCTCCTGTCTTTAGGATGGAACTGATGGCACATTGCAGAGTGTATATTTTCCATATACACATGTAAAGCAGCTAGTGCTATAACTCATCAACTACTCCATCTCCTCTACCTTTGGGGTTTCAGCCCAAGGTAGGAAACAGTAATGCAGAAAAGGATTATTATGCCATATACCGGGAAAGGAAATCAAGCATTTTTGTTTGGGTCCTGTATAGGCAAGAAGGAAAGATAGGAGGCTGCCATCTTGTTGGAACATTTATTTCTCACAGAGAGTTCAAGTTAATAGTTCAGATAAAACTTCTTTACATTGACAGAGACATGATTTACACTATAATGTACCTACCGGTTCTCTCTAAGGGCTGGTCTTTTGCTTCTATAAACGTGTATGTGCAAAGGTTAAAGGTGGATGCTGTACAGATGCAACATTAGTCACACGTATTTAATTCCTTGGAAAGGATGTATTGTGAGTGGAAGGACAGAAAAGCACAGAGTTTGAAATGAGCAAATTACAAAGGAAAGGAAAAGGCTGCCAAGTTTCTCTGCATACAAGAGGACTACATTACTATTCTAATAAAATATTTTAATATATTTTTCCTCTCAGAGCATCAATTAGTTAGAGACTCTCTGGAGTTGATTATTTCCTCTTTTGAAATGTAAATGAACACTTGAAAGTTGAGTTTTTTCCATCTTTCTGCAATAGCTTTTATCAGCTAATCAGATCCACACCTAGTTGAGATATACAGCCCTCATGGGTAAGATGACTGAAACAGAAAAGGAAATATATGGAGCCAGATGAAGTGCTTTCAGTGTTTCTCAACGGTGAGGCAACTCATTTTGGGTAGGTCATTTCTTTATTGTGAGGATCCTTCTTGTGTAATGCGATGTTTAGTAACCTATGTACCTCTCCTTTATACGCCAGTGATGTTTCTCAGTCATCATGGCAACCCAAAGGAAGTCTCTTGAAAATCACTGTTTGCTTCATCAAGAGAAAATAAGTACATCAAAAGTTAGCCTTGTCTACTGTATTTTGCAATTATGTCTGGGCTGGGCCTAAAGCATCTAGTGTGCCCCTGAAATAGCTCATCTACATGTAAACGCCTGAGTTAAGATACAAAAGAGATGTGTGGGGACGGCTCTGAGCCTGATCTTCCTCCATTTCACTAAAGCTAACCTGGTTCCAGCTTTCAATAGCTAAGGCCTTTTCTTCCTGATCTCATTGTCTTTTCCGTCGTTCCCATATTCACCCTCTAACTCAACATTAAGAGGGAAAAGAATGGAGAGAGGGGACGAAACATTTTTTCTGTTACCTCTCTTCATTGCCATGGTGAAATACATGGTGTCTTTCCCGTTCAGAATATGTTCTCTACCACAAGTCTTTCTCTTGTGGTTCAATGTCTCCTAGAAAGTACTGGAATGAATTACACTCCACATAAGCACGTGTTGTTCTTCATTATATTCTTATTATCACATCCCCTGTTTGCATTTAATTTTGACTGCCTAAAAAGGATTTTAAGTCACATTAACTCTGTACTTAGATAGCACTTAGAAATGATGACCGTCAAATGTTAAATGACTGGGCTTATCCGAATGTATTCCATTGTTTCTCAAAGTGTGGTTTGTAGACCACTAGTTCCAGGGCTATGCTAGCAGACGGTACCTAGAAAATGATTCTGTTATCAAATAAGTTTGAAGAAGGCTAGACTGAACAAATTAGTGCATGCCTAGCTTTACAGTGTCTTTGCTGTGTGAGTGTGGAAGGATCTCAAGGCAGAGATGCAGAGTTATTTCGGTGTTTCCCAAATGTATTTGGCCATGGAGTCAAATTTCCCACCTATTACTGTAGCATTAAACAGGAAACATCCCAAATGATTCTTCTCTTTGTAGCATTTCCGCTATGGGACTACAGACTTCCAGTGCTCCTGATGTGGCCCCCGGGCCGTGCACTACGTGACTATAAGAGGTGGTGTCATTTATATGATGCAACGTACATGGTGCACGCTTTCAGTCAGAGGTCAGTCAGAGGGCAGAACTACTAGGAGGTTCTTATACGAAGGAACCTGATACCAGGATTTGACCTTCCACAAATTGGGGAGCTGGTTAATCTCTGTAAAGCTTCTGTTTTTGCTTCAGACGTAGTTTCTGGCTGGCAGAGAAAGTATACATGAAGAGAAGAATGCATGTGAAATAGAGGATGACAAAGATAAGCTGGAAACCACATGGATTGGAACCTATGTCCATTCTCCCTTCCTCCTGATGATGTGGCTGTCCTACAGAAGAAGCTAGGGCCCCTCATAATGGAGATAAACACAATCACCCAGCGATGGCGAAGCTGCAGGAAGATGTAGGGGAAGAAGGAAAGTTGCACAATGGGTGCTGTCTACACCAAGGAGGTGAGCCAGTAGGTAAGGAGCAATGTTCAGGAAATACACAAGGGGCCACCCAAATCTTCCCGTGTGGAAAACAAGATAGCCCCTGCTTTACTTGCGTCTTTCAAATCTCCCACAAAAATATCTTCGGTGGCCCATTCTAACTGGAACTACACAAGGCAAGGAATTCTGGAAAACACAGTTCAGCCTAGCTGAGTAGACATATTACAAAGTCCCCTCATGCACCCTGGAGCTCTGCAGGGTACATCATGCAGAACTGCATGTGCCAGCCTGAAGGCATTGACCATACAACGGTAATGTTCCTACCGTGAGAAGGACTACAACGAGGAAGAACATAGTCATGTAAGAGACTATCCTAGTGACACCATGCAGTCACATCTGAGTCATTGACAATCAGGAGAAATAAGCTGGTGGTGTTGAAAATTTTCCTGTCAGTGGTACTACCTTAAGGTCCATAATCTGGGGGCACCTGGGTGGCTCAGGCAGTTAAACATAGACTTCAGTTCATGTCATGATCTCGCAGTTCATGAGTTTCAGCCGTGTATTGGGCTTTGCACTGGGGGTGCAGAGCCTGCTTGAGATTCTGTCTCTCCCCCCCACCTGCCTCTGCACACTCTCTCCCCCACTTGCACACTCTCTCACAATAAATATATAAACTTTAAAACTCCATAGTCTAGGGTGCCTGGGTGGCTCAGTCGATTAACTGTCCAACTTTGGCTCAGGTCATAATCTCACAGGTCACGAGTTCTAGTCCCGTGTCAGGTTTTGTGTTGACAGCTCAGAGCCTGGAGCCTGCTCCTGATTCTGTCTCCCTCTCTCTCTGCCCCTCCCCAATTTGTGCCCTCTCTTTCTCTCTCTCTCAAATATAGGTTAAAAAATTTTAAAAAATCCATAATCTTACTGTAAATCTCCATCCCGTCACTTGTTAGAGTGAAATGAACACATTCATAGTGATTTTGCTTCCTTCAAACTTTCACAGTAACCCAAAATCTTGGAGCCAACTTAAACATTTTTCTTGACTTCAAACAAAATTTACAAGACAAAGACAGCCTTTCTTTTCCTCTTCTCAGGTCCTTTGTGACTTAGAGGAGACTTAAAATCTAAGAAAAAGAAACTGGTACTTTTTATTTCTCAAAAAAGGAAAGAAAATGACATTTTCAATCTACTTTGTGGAAGGAGAACTCTTCCCTTTTATCACCTTCACCCATTCCTTTCCCACATTCAACCACTGTTGTTGTTTTTTTAAATCTCTTCCCACTAAAATGTTCTTATCTCTTCTGCGGAAAATGCATTTTTTTCCCTTCAGAATTTGCACGTTAACAATTATGTATTCTTAGATCACTGTGGCATTACCTATGTAGGTCCTGGGTGGTTTTAGGTTTATTAATTTCCTAATTTATGGATATACTGATATCCTTTTCCAATTAGTCTCTATGGCTCTTCAAAGAATTATTTTATCTCAGATAACATCAAATAAAACAGCTTACAATTTTTTATTTGCTTTATAGTTCTTTAAAGGATACAAAGACATCATTTGTGAATAGCTGATCAAATGTTAGAATTTCTCTTTGGATCCAAAAGTCCTGTTAAACTGAAATTGTATTTGAAGTTCAATTTATTTAAATGTCCTGCTTTAAGACTGACCCATGAGAGGTGGTCTAGAGGAAAGACTGATCCAGATAAGATTTTTTTTCTTTCTTCCTCTTGGGTTAAAAAAAAAGAAAAGAAAAAGTATTCCTCACAGATGTAGGTAGAAGACCAAGTATGTATGGAGGAAATTATAGTTGTCTGACCCCCCCTTGGCAGAGAGGATCTTGGAACTACAGAAGGAGAGGCAAATCCAAAATGATGACAAAGAACTTGATAATTAAGGGACAAAAACAGGAGGAAAACAACTGCTTGCAAAAGAAAGACATTTCCAGATGTTAATATTTAGGGTAAATTTTACTGACATGTTGCATTGATTACAGGACTCGGTTTTAAGCATCATCATACCTCCATCAATAATATCTATTAGTTTACATAATCATTTTAAATAATTATTAAGAATTTAGCAAAGGGTACTGTCCTCTAAGAATCAATAAATCAATACCTTCTTATTAATAAGTAATGTTAAAGTAATTTCTAATACAAGCTCGGTAAACAACGTTCTATAGTGCTGCAATCACTATCATCCAAGTATTTCAGAATATCTAGGTTTTGACTGAAAAAGCAAGGCTGCCATTTCTGTAATTGATCTTTAAAATGAAATAAACTGAGTTTGCAAAGGTACTAAGAGTTCAGTATCTTTTTAAAAAGTAATAGTCCCCATTTACAGGAAGACAGTATACCTCTTTATCTCTACCATTTTGAGAGGTTAAGAGGGTAGCATCTGATTTACTGTCTTTTTCCCCTTTAGAAGTTTTCCAGCAGATTTTAGTTGATCAAATATTTCAGAGTAGTCAAATATAAAGATGAGACAGTTGTAAACTCCGTTTGGATGTCAACTAGTGCTTGAAAGGTAAAGTTGTATGTTGCAGGATAAAATTCACTTTGTAAGCAAGGGTGGTATTTTTGATTTTACTATTCTTATTTCCCTAATTTTTATTATGCCTTAGTTTGTCTTTTTTTTTTTTTTTTAGTGGATATTTATTTTTGACAGAAAGGGATTGCACAAGCTGAGGAGGGGCAGAGAGGGTGGGAGACAGAGGATCTGCAGCAGACTCCATGCTCTCAGTGCAGAGCCTGATGTGAGACTAGAACTCACAAACCGCGAGATCACGATCTGAGCTGAAATCAGGAGTCAGATGTTCAACAGACTGAGCCATCCATCAACAGGTGAATGGATAAACACACTGTACTACGCCTATACAATAGAATGCAATAAAAATAAGGGCTCTATTGATACAATAAAATGGATAAATCTCAAGATCATTGTGCTGAATAAAAGGATTTAGCAAACAGAATACACACTGTATGCTTCTGCTTCTGTTTATATTGAGTTCTAGAAAATGCAAACTCATCCATAGGAATGACAAAAAGATCAGTGTTTGTCTGGGGATAGGGGTGGAGGGAGGGTTGCATTACAAAGAATGAGGAAATTTTCGGGGTTATGTAGATGGTTATTTTGATTATCATGATAGTTTCGTGGGTAAATACATAGTCAAAACTGATCAACCCACATATTTTAAATATATGCCATGCGTTGTTCTTCAGTTGTATCTCAATAAAGTTGAGAACAAATCACTCATAATAAACATAATGGCTAAGTCTTCATTCCATGTTTACCCTAGGCTCAGGCCCCTTTCCAAGTGCTTTATATTCATTAACATTTAACCCCCCAACAACTCCATGGTAGATACCGTTATTATTATCTCTATGTTATGGGTGAGGGAAATGGAACGCTTTCCTCCACTTTCCTAAAACACAAAGAGGCCTCCTTAGAGGACTTAGACAACCCTCGTTGACATAAACTGCTAAATCCTAATTGTTGGCTTCAAATTCAAGTTCGGTAGTGAGGATATTGGATTAACCAGATTGAATCACCTATTTCTGATATAATCCAATATGGCCAAGGGACAAGGTCACCTGGTGGCGCTGGACTCACCTCTCTGAATGAGGGCAGCCATTATCTAAGAAGAAAATGATTCTAAATAGGGCTCCTAAAGTACGGACTACATCGATGAACTCATTTTATACCTGTCAGGAGAGTAGCTGGTATGGAAGCATGGCGCAAGGCAATGTGTTCATCTCAACAAAACATATGTTTTTACTTTCCCACAATAACTGATATGAACTTGGCATTTGAACCCCCATTTCTGATGATGATGAAAAACTAACTTACAAATTCAAGTTAGTTCAGTCTCTTCCAGCTTCAAAGAGAGGCCTTCAGGCTATGTACAATTCCCTCTTGCTTTCTCCCTGGGTAGCAAATCTAGTACATGATAATCCTCTGTCATTGCTGCTCTCCACTTAGCTAGCATTTTCTGTTTGCCTTTGGGGATCATCTCTTTTCTCACTGTTTCTTCTCCCAAACGTAGTAACCCGTCCATTGCCTGTAGCTTGTACTGTCTATGCAGCATCCACTAATGGCACTGCTGACTGTGACCAAAGGCCTTGTTCCTATTTGCTGACCCTCAGCACTTCTTTCGCACTTGGAGGGAATCTGGGATTCCCTCCAGGTTGTCCTCAGAATACATCGCATGATGGAAAATACTCAAGATTTTCCCACCTAGTTCTCCATCTGCTATCGATACTTAGATGTCATGTTGGATGCCAAGACTTTTTTCTAAGTCTTGAAAACCACTAAGGTGCTTCTAAGAAAGTGGGCAAAGACCTCTTCTTCTCTTGTCCACCAGATTACCTGGAGATCCTATTGTCCCAATCATTCTAGGATTATCTGAGAAAATAATGCACCGAATTCCTTTCTAATGAACATGCAGCATCTAAACCATAGTCAGACATCCCCTTTAAACTTCCTTCCTACTCACTTGTCAAAATTTAATTTGGTGGGGTGATTAGCTCAAGCACTCCTTTTAAGCAATTTTGTATTCTTACCTAATATGTGATTTATGGCTTAAATGTGATCTTAATTCTTTGGTACTTATCATAAAAAAGGACTTGCTTGCAAAACTACTAATTCTTCTATGAACTTAAAATAAAGTGAAATTTGAATCTCAAAGATAAGATAACCTTTGTTCTTGGTTCATCTGCCCTGCACGAGGAGACAGGAAAGAAAGCTATCTCTGTTGTCTTCTTGATTGGAAGGACAGCGGTAAAGAAATTTTTCGAGTTCTTTCTACTTCATGGAATAAATGCTACAGGACTCGCATTTCTTCATATGTGGTTATAAAACCAGACACCACAAATAAGGAAGCCATTTTTCAACATTGGGCAACAAGCAGAACCGTACTGTAATTCTTGAGAGTAGGAATGCACAAAAGTCTACACTCTACATCTGCTCCGCCTCTTGTCTTGGCAGCACTTGGCCTAACAATAGCTCAAGTAGGTGGAACCCATATCGACTGGCAGATGTGTGCAGCTGAAGAGGGAGAGACTGCAGTTCGGGCTATTGAAGTGGCTAGAATTTTCAAGGCAGGATTCTGGTGGGGAGACACTGGCTCAAGGTAGGGAAGGGGCAGAGTTGACCACAAGTAGTCTGTGCTGTGCATGCATAGGATAAGACACTAAATATCATCCAAAAAGTAGCTTCTGGGGAGCTGAGCAATTAACGCAGCTACCATGGCTAATACAGCAGGAGACACTCTGCCTCAACTAGAGTGGACGTATCTCAGGACCACTTGGGATATTCAGTTGAGACCTAGGAAAAGACATGCCTTGGCCAGAACAGCCAGATCTCTTAGCGTGAGCTACATCGTAAAACTAAGACAAAAAACTGAAATCAAGCCACCCTAACCAAGTCTGATAGGATACAAATTATGTGTCTGCAATTTACCTGTTTGATAGAACAACGTTCATTCAACACCTCTGTAAAAGAATGCAACATAGTCTAGGATTCTCTACAGCATATCATAATCTGAAATGTCAAGGATAGAATTAAAAAAATATTACACACGTAAAGAATAAAGAAACTGCAACCCATAACGAAGAAAGCAAACAGCCAATAGAAGATAAAGATGTTAGAGTTGGCAGATAATGACTTTAAACTGGTAATAATAGATACAATCAGGAAACTGAAAGAAAAGATGGTGATAATGAGAGTTAGGTATTATCCGCAAAGAAATAGGAACAATTAGAAATAATAACCAAATGTAACGTAAATTCTAGTATTATCTAAAATGAAGGAATATCTAAAATATAGGGGACTGGGGCACCTGGGTCGCTCAGTCAGTTAAGCATCCAACTCTTGATTTCAGCTCAGGTCATGATCTCATAGTTTTTGAGAGTTCGAACACAGGTTCGAACCCTGTGTCTGGCTCCACACTGTCAGCTTGGGATTCCCTCCTCTCTTTCTATACTCCCCTGCTCTCTCTCTTTCAAAATAAATAAATAAAGTTAAAAAGAAAGAGGAAATCGTAGTATAAAGGAGTGTGTAAGCAGAATTACATAGTTATAAAGTTACTACATTCAACATGGAGTAGAACAATATTTACACTAAATAGACTGAATTAAGGATGCATACTATAATTCCAAGGAACCAAAAATCTTCAAAATAAACCCACTAGTAAGTGTCATTGACATGTTTAAGTCTTTTCTCAATGCCAGCCAACATCTAAGTCAGTAAAAGGAACTCTATAAGGCATAAAAATAATTTGGTAAAGGTAAATAGCTCTTTTTAATGATCTGGCATGAAACAAGGATAAAACTTAATGCATGTTATATCCCTGAGTGTTATTTCTTGAATCTAAACTTTTGATGAGATCTAACATCTAATAAATCCTTGAATTGGTATGCCTGTGGTGTTAGCTGTAACCTTTCCTCGGAAAAGCCTATGTTACAAATATGGAATTTTCTTCTTGTTTTATTTACCTTTGTCTCTGATACTTTGGACCAATGTTTATTTACGCCATGTGTATTTTTGTATTGGGGCCCAAAAAACCCAAAAAGAATGTTAAAAATGCAAACTATTTAATGGCATATATCAGTCATTAGAATGGCTATTGAAAACATTTTAGGGGCGCCTGGGTGGCGCAGTCGGTTAAGCGTCCGACTTCAGCCAGGTCATGATCTCGCGGTCCGTGAGTTCGAGCCCCGCGTCAGGCTCTGGGCTGATGGCTCAGAGCCTGGAGCCTGTTTCCGATTCTGTGTCTCCCTCTCTCTCTGCCCCTCCCCCGTTCATGCTCTGTCTCTCTCTGTCCCAAAAATAAATAAATAAATTAAAAAAAACAAAAACAAAAAAACGTTGAAAACATTTTAAGTAGCAGCTAAATAATATAGAGATTTAATTCTTTAGCAAAAAAAAAATATTTTCAAAGAGTAGCACAATTTCTTATTCCATTTCCATTTGGATCCAACCCACTAATCCTTTGGGAAAACCTCTGCTCTACAGATCATACACCTCAAATCCAATAATCTGAGTTGGTGACTTGTCTCCACATTGATTAATATCATAGTGTCCCATTACACATATAATTTTATTGTTTAGGAAAAACCAGCAAATGACAATGTAATAGTTTTTGAAGAGTGTAGAAAAGACTAATATGATAGCACATAATTTTTCTTTGTTAAAGAAGGTTCTAGCTTCATGCCTTCAATTTTATTTTATTTTTAACAGAAACAAGAGCATGAAACATAAGATGATCTTACGGGTTTTTCTCTTGGCAAAGATTGCCTTCTGCTGGATCGTTTGTCCTTAAAGTTTCTACCTCTAATCAGATTTTGACTAGGAACTAGAAATACTGATGCATGAGTCAAAATAAAAGGAATAGAATTATAAAAAGAGTACATTCAAACTATCTCTATTTAGAAAAGAAAACTAAAACAGAATTTAACAAGAAAACTTGAGACTTGAGATCACATCCACGGGTTTGAATTGTTTAGCTCATTGTTTTAAGTGGGCACAATGAACATAATTTGGGCGGAGGTTTCTTTTTTTAAATATGTTTATTCTCTTTGAATTCTAGTCAAACCAGCCTGATTTCTGAGGTTGGCTTGTCACTTTTTATCTTCATTTTGGATTATCTATTGTTTCCTTGTTATGGCTGAGATTCATCAGACTTGATTTCTCTTTACTTCCTACTATCAACTGTAATTTATCTCATTAATCCCAAGGCTCATTCCAACTCAAGAGACTATTTTGTGGCCCATGTACATCTCTAGGTGAATGTATGAATGGTTTAAAGATTGGTAAGAGTACGCACTACCCTTAATCCAATGTCTCACAAGGACACTAGTGATAGACATTTGATGCAGGAAAAAGTACTTGATACCTATTCTTATCATATTTACTGATGAAATAGATGAAGGACGTTGAAGGTGATACTAATTAACATCTACAGATCTCATAATGATTGCTAATACAAAGAGAAGAATAAAATTCAAAATGAGCTGCCTAATTTCCAAAAAAAAAAAAAAAAAACCACAACGGTGCTCTTCAAAATAAATCAAAATTCCATACAGAAAATTCAAGTAATGTCACACACTTTCAAAAACAAAAAAAAACTAATTCAAAGGGCAAAGGGAAAATCAGAGGGCAGTGAGAGAGTAAGTAGAGAAAATGGATAAAACCAAATAACAAATATTCCAAGTGTTAGAACAGGTTGAAATAATATCTGACAAAATTGGATACTTTCAAATTAGAAATGAATTTTGGGATACCTGGGTGGCTCAGTCACTTGAGTGTACGACTCTTGATTTTGGCTCAGGTCATGATGCACAGTTCGTATTTTTGAGCCCCGTGTGGGGCTCCATGCTGACAGCATAGAGTCTGCTTGAGATTCTCTCTCTCCCCCTCTCCCTCTCCCTCTCTCTCCACTTCTCTCCTGCTTGTGCACTCTCTCTCTCTCAAAATAAATAAATAAACTTTAAAAAAAAAGATTAAAAAGAAACGAAATGGATTTTGTCTTAAAAATTCCCTCCTCACAAACAATGCTTGCAGAGGGATTTTAAAGTTTGCAATTTACTTAACACTGGTTCTCATATGATTGTATCACAGTGAGTGCAAGATTGAAACAAGTGGAGAATATGTAGATATCAAGAATAATGAAAGAATACACCAGATGCAAAAGTAATCTATAATCACAAAAGTAAGAAATGTTGACAGGAGTTTGAGTTATGGATTGCTCTTGGGCCAGATAACTAAAAAAGAGTTTAGATGAAATTAAATATATAAAAACGATCACGGGATCTCAACCTGGAAACATCACAGGCCACAGGCTCACAAGTAAAAATGACTTCCTTGTCTTAAAAACTACATGGAAAAAGAGGATACATGACTTGTAACCCTATAAACATCCCAAATCCAATGTGAATCTTCAAAAAAAAATGTTTTTGTTGGGGCGCCTGGGTGGCTCAGTTGGTTAAGTGTCTGACTTCTGCTCAGGTCATGATCTCACGGTTCATGGGTTCGAGCCCTGCTTCGGGCTCTGTGCTGACAGCTCGGAGCCTGGATACTGCTTTGGATTCTGTGTCTCATTCTCTCTCTTCCCCTCCCCCACTTGTGCTCTGTCTCTCTCTGTGTCTCAAAAAGAAATAAATGTAAAAATTTTTTAATTGTTTTTGTTGAGGAATAACATTAATAACCATGTGGTCTAATATTACAGTACAATTGAAAATCCACTAGGAGTAATAATACATTCAACTGTGTTCCTGGCTCATTTCATTTGCTCCTCGTTACTTAACTGCCTCTTTTCTGCTACATGTTTGTGCCTTATCTTTTCTTATCTCCCATGTTGTGTCTGTTCACTGTTTTAAGATTGCCACGACTGTTGTTTACCAAAATTCTTCCTGGCCCCACTGATACATAATATTTTAAATAACATGCTTTTCCAAAGGACAATGCCTAAACAATTAAGGAAATCGGATTAGGTCACCGAATGTATAAGGGACATAAAATGCTATAACAGAACATATCCATTTAAGAGCAAAACTCTTCTTTCTTGATCCCTTCCCCAATGTAACACTTTCCCAAACACTTTAATAAGTCCTCTTTAGCTTTCCTTCACTGAGAAGTCCACTTTTCCAATGGTTTGGCTTCCCCTTCATTGCCACAGGTCAATAAATACAACTTTGTTGGACTAAAAAAAAATGTCATAACTATAGAAAAGAGACAACTTAAAGGAACTTTGTAATCAGGTGTATCCTAGGACTTTGGGACAAAGGAAAACACCATCAGTTTTATATGCTGGTTTTATCTGTCTAGTCATTACTTTTTTAAGTTTATTTATTTTGTGAGAGAGAGCTCAAGTAAGCGTGTGAGCTAGGGAGGGGCAGAGAGAGAGAGAGAGAGGGAGAATTCCAAGTAGGCTCTGCACTGTCAGCACAGAGCCCGATGTGGGGGCTTGAATCCAAACTGTGAGATCATGACCTAAGCTGAAGTCAAGAGTCGGACACTTAACCGACTCAGCCACCCAGGTGACCCTGTCCAGTCATTATTAATCTATAGATGATCATGCCACACAATGAGCAAGATGCAGAAAATGCTGAGATCCAGGCTGAGTCCTCAGCGGGTTTACAGTCTTATGAGGAAGATAAGACAGGTTAACATGAGAAGAATATGGAGATGATTACACCCGGAGTTCCAAGTGGGATAGAGAAGGGAGCAATCATTTCCATATGAGAGGGATCAAAAAGGCTTCAAGGTGGCGGTGGAGATGGTATTTTGAGGTAACATTCTGGAATGTTAATAACAGTAGCAGGCAAGTTCAAGGAACAGCAGCATGAGAATTAGGTAGGAGTAAAAGGTTAGGCACCTGGAGAAATCTTAAGACGTTAAGCCACAGTTTGAACAGGATGTTGGAGAATCTGACCATTCAAGGTCTTCCTTAGCTGACTAAAGAATTTGAAATGTATCTTATTGATAAGGAGAGGAAGTGAAAGTTATCTGAGTATGAAAATTTGATTATCAAGGTAGTTTTTAAAGATGATGAAACCGGAAGCAAAGTACAAGAAACGAAGCTGGTAAAGGAGATGAAATGGGTTACAAGGTGATCAGATAACATAAAGTCGTCCAGGGACACTGAGGGCAAGAAACCACTTGGGGCCAAAAATAAAGACTATTTTCCATGATGAAGAAAAAAAAAACATTTAGGAATATTGGACTATTTATCATCGTGTGTACTAAGGCTTATGCTTTTTGTTGTTAACATTCACTTGAAAGCTGTATTATCTTTGACTAAGAATCTAAT
Source organism: Panthera leo (assembly GCF_018350215.1). Taxonomy (NCBI): domain Eukaryota; kingdom Metazoa; phylum Chordata; class Mammalia; order Carnivora; family Felidae; genus Panthera; species Panthera leo. The sequence goes on along the minus strand of NC_056680.1, from coordinate 37,476,525 downwards.
GACAAATCCTCTTTTAAATGTTATTCCAAGTCCTTTTTGGAATATGTGCAGACTCTCAAAAAAAAAAAAAAACTGGAAATGTTTTCTGGTTGCCTAAAAAATGTTAGAAAAACTTGCTTTTCAAAATGTCAGCTGCAGGATGAACTTTTAGAGAATAAAACTTTATAGAGATTTCCCTTCCTTTTCTTTTTAACCCAAATAGCCTCTATCTATTTTTTCAGTCTCTTTTTTCTGCATCCTTGAAAATTAACCCTAGGTGATGAATGCCGGGTGTGGAAGGAAAGGGACTGGAACAAGAGTCAGTTTGCAAAGAGTTCATTATTTTTACCCTGTTTTGCAGAGGGTCATTCTAAATAAGCGCTAGCCTGGAGAAGGTTTTTATTGTTGTGAACCACAGGCTTTATATTACCTTAAAAAAAAAAAAGAAAAACTCTCTCAGCCGCAAGTTAGATGCTTCTGGCAGCAATACAAATCTAGCACCACCCAGGGAGAGAGCGTATTTGCCTCTTCGCTCACTTCTGGCAGGGTGGAGGAAGGCTGGACATGGACAGACAACAAGGAAGGTTGCCCAGAGCATCACCAAACTGCTCTCCTATCCCGCGCCTTGGGCCTCCTCCTCTGGTAACACACAGGTAAGTTACACTAAGGGGCTGATTCAAGTGGAGCAACCGGGCTCATGGCAAGCAAGCCAGGAAAGTCAAGTGGAATGCACTCAAGGTGCCTAATAGGTCTCAGCACCTGCAGGGAGCTCTACTTGGCCTGGTTTAGGTGGTAAGGTTCAATTTACTTGGATCCAATAAATTGCTGAAAAGGTCCGTTTGTGTGTTATTATTGGTTATATCTTTGTATATCACTTTGCAGCATGCATTTTTAGAGACTGTAGAAAAGACATTAAACAGCAACCGAATGTTTGGTTTGTTTTGTTTATAAATCTGTGACTAGTTGTTAATCTGTTATTCTTTCGTATGCAGAAATTATTAGGTCTTATAGCCATCGTTACTGCTGGAAAATGAAACATCGTATAAAGTTTCATTCTCATGGTCAGTGTTTTAAGATGCTACAAATGGGTAAAATGTAAGACTTAACATTAGACAGCAAACTGAAAAATTACAGAGATAAAATTTTCCTATAATATGGCAGTAGTCTCTAAATATAAAGCGCAATGTTATAAATTCGGGTTCTTAATGAATTTTTTATATCACAAATTCTGTTTCCACTTAGATGTCAGAAACTGAGCTGGAAAAGATAAAAGTAAGAACAGCTGAGCATTTTGAAAATGATAAAAATAACATTTCTTGGTTAAAGGAAGGTAAGTCCTCCTGATGTCGATTTTCTATCAATGTGAAAAATTGTGCTTTTGTTTATTAGCAAAATATAGTGTGGAAGAAGAAGGAAAAATGTCCCAGCAGCTCAAATAATGTTTGTACTTTTGGTTTTCTTTTTCTTTCTTTCTTTCTTTTTTTATTTATTTATTTATTTATTTATTTATTTATTTATTTATTTATTTTTTGTGGCCTAAGTGGTGTTTGAGCATCTTTAGTATTGAAATATTTTTTTGTATTCCCTATGTTGCAGTAAACACTGATTATTTTGTTGCTAAGAGAGTATACATTTTCAACCCAGATACATATTGTGTGTGAGGTTCTTATACTGTAGAATGTTCTCCTTTATAGCCAATAAGACTAAATAATTTGAAGTATTTTTAAAATAATAGTCACAGAAAGAAATGCATGCTGTAGGAAGTAATGTCTACAAATAGAATCACCATTCACTGCAATTAGAGAAGCCACCTTCCCAGGGGAGAATGCTGTCAGCCAGGGGCCTAGCGCGGGTAAGATGATTGCTTGAAATACACACACAAATCAATATGTTCTCCTAAGGTGAGTACAAATTTGTGCACTTCTGAAAAAATGTATAAACTCGTGATTATTTACTAGAAGGTTTGGTTTTATAATCTTTTTGTTTGATGAATACCTTTAATGCCTCTTGAAGGAAACTGACTTAACATTTAAAGGAAACTGACTTAACATAAATAGGTATGTGCCTTTCACACCAGTCTATTCAATTGCAAAGAGACTCTTAAGTAGTTGCCGTTCCACAAAATTATTTTATAAGGTCATGGGAGAATTCAATGTTTATGTCAAGAAGGCTCTGCAACACCAGAACAACAATAAGGACACCAACCACACTGACAATGTGTACAGATGAAATGCTGAATCATCCTAACAACCCCGTGACGCAGTAACTATTCCTAATTTTGATGAAAAAAATAGCCTTTCAATGAGTTCAAGGAAAGTGGCATCACATCACAAAATTAGGAAGTGAAAGAGCTGGGCTTTGATCCCAGAGAGTGTGACGATTTCACCACCACCTCGCACCGTGTTTCAAAGGGATGGTATTTAAGTTACTTGTCAAGGCATGTTAGTGCTCTGATGTTTTCCTACAGTGTTTAAATCAATATCTTTACCTTCACATCCCCCGCCCCCCAGCGTCCACTCTTAGGCTTAAACCCATCCTCATTGAAAAAGGGCTGGCTTTTTAAAAGAAGATCATTTCTTCTGCCCAATGACCCAATAACCATAATTAATAGGTGGAGCTCATCTCTACCAGAGACCCCATTTCAGGATAAAAGCTGGTAACAGAAATGAAATATTCTCGAAATTATTTCCTTTGAAAAGCCACAGGACAAGAAAATTCTCTAACTTCGCTTTATTAAAATGTTTTCATTACGTAAGGTATTACATTTTTGTTTTTTTAATATAATTTATTGTCAAATTGGCTCACATGCAGTGCGAACAGGGTGCTCTTGGTTTTGGGGGTAGATTCCCGTGGCTCATCGCTTCCATACAACACCCAGGGGTCATCCCAACAAGTGCCCTCCTCACTGCCCATCACCCATTTTCCCCTCCCTCCTACCCCCTCATCCACCCCCGGTTTGTTCTCTGCATTTAAGCGTCTCTTATGGTTTGCCTCCTTCCCTCTGTGTTTGTAACTCTTTTTCCCCTTTACCTTCCCCCATGGTTAAATATTTTTAAATAGAATGTTTTAAGCAATATGGAAGTAAAAAACCGAACCTGGGTCAAAGATCCCCCTTTGCTTTTCTTGTACACCCCAAATCCATGAAGACCCAGGTGTTTGTCACTACTACTTACAGTGAAGTTTACATTATTTATTTTTGCTTTAGTTCCTCCAGGCTATAGACGTCTCACAGAGAAGTAATGGTAAAATTGATAGAACAGTCTATTGTCTCCTGAAGAATTTTTTTTTAAAAAACGGCGTCCATTAAGTACGATTTAGGCATTGAATTCTTGTAATCTATAAAATCTAATTTCCCAGGTGACCTGTTCTATCTCATTTGGACACTTCATTTAAGCTATACTCAAATTATGTTTACTATATTTCATAAAACGAAATTGAGCCAGATGCTAGATGACAACATCTTAATTGGGAATTATCAGGATGAGTTAGTTTTCAAACATAAATGTCTCTATTTTTTTTTAATGTGAAGAAAAAGTATATGTGTTAGCTTTTTTTTTTTTCTTTTTTAAGACACATTGGTGCAGAAGGAAGATCAGAGTATTTGAAGTCAGGCAGGGGTGCTCTTTAAATCTCAGCTCAACTACTTACTAGCTGTGTGACTGTGGCATGTTACTTAACATCCCTGAGCCTCAGGTTCCTTACCTAGCAAGGGACCATGACACCTGCTTTGTGAGATTATGTGGATAAGATTTCATTATTACTGTGGGTTTTCCCCCTTCTTAAAGCATGATTCACAATAATGTAACTATATTTTTTGAGATCTTGATTCACACTTTGAACAATCTGTAATAGTAACAGCACTGTCTGCTTTTATAATATTTTATAAATTCCTTCATTTAGTGCCCATAACAGTTTGCTATGTGACAGCATTGTCCCCATTTTACAGATGGAAGGACTGAAGTTCAGAGCGACTCTGGATCTTGCTCAAACTTGCAGAGCAGTTAAGCGGCAAACTGAATCTTGAACCCAGTTCCAAATTCCGTTTTTTGCCTTAAACAACTTTGTCACAGTGACTTCTCTAATGGTTATTGATTCATTAAGTTAAGTTGATCAATCCCTCACTTTCCAAAATCATGAAATCAATGCTTTAAAGTTATTCAAACATTTTTTTTCCCACGAATGACAAAAATGATTGCTTCTCACATCACAGTGTCTCTTGCCTTTCCCTGCAACTCCGGCTGAATGCTCCCTGTTATTGCAACATAGGGAATCATAACAATGCCTTAGTAGGGTTGGAGCTAGCCTGCACTGGGATTATCCCAGACTAACTCCTGCGCTGGGATAATCCACAGAAAGCACTGAATGAGTGTCTGACCTCAGAGTGAGCATGTGACCAACAGGCGTTATCGCCATCAATGCCAACCTGAGAACTGATACTCTTTCTGACTTCTCCACTTCAAAAATTAATTCAATTAATTCAATGCGATTCGATATTTATTTTTATATTTTAAAAATGTTTTATTTATTTTTGAGAAAGAGACAGACAGAGTGTGAGCAGGGGAGGGGCAGAGAGAGAGAGGGACACACAGAATCTCAGGCGGGCTCCAGGCTCTGAGCTGTCAGCACAGAGCCCGAAGGCAGGGCTCAAACCCATGAACAGGAGATCATGACCTGAGCTGATGTCGGACTCTTAACTAACTGAGCCACCCAGGTGCCCCTGATTCAACATTTAGCAATTGTACAATTACTGGAAACAATTTAGGAAATGGAAACAATTTTTAAAAAAGCAAACAGCAAAACAAACATGGCCCTACACTTGCAGGAGTTTATCTGTCTTGCTTTTCCCCTTTTCCTGGGATAGGGGTGGATCCCGTGACTGCAGGCCTCAGAAACGGTGTCAAAGACCCACTTAAAGCCACACCCAGAGCTGTTGTCACCAATTAGGGTAAAAGGTATTTGGGAAATATACTGACAGACCTGACAAGGCACTCATTGTAAAATTAATTGAATCTTACTTTATTTTCTATCAAACGATCAAGCACTCTTGTACCCCTCTTAGTCAACAGGCCTTTAAATTCCAGACTTTTCAGATTTTCGATTTATCAGATTCCTGGGCCCCAACGTAAAGAATTCAGGAGTATATAGGTTAAGCCTAGGAATACATGCTTAAAAGCAAAACTGGTGATTCTGAAATAAGATGTGCACACATCGTACATGGACAAACTCTATTTTAAGACCATCAGAGAGACAAAATATAATTCTGAAATATGCATGAAACAAAAGGAGCCGTAATGTACAAGTATGGAGCAAGATAGGTGAGAAAGGAGGTCTTACAGAAGCTGGTGGTCTATTTGCACAAGTGGAGAGGAGGGGACAGCGCTGGGCGCAGAGGCATCAGGGCTGGAAGAAGCCTGCTTTGGTGCCAGGGAAAAGTTGTGGTGGCTAGTCATGTGTGTATGGATTAACACAAACTGGGGGAACAAAGAGCCTTGGGTTCTGCCTCTAGGTTAAGTAGTTGGACACAGATTCTGGGTTGTCACCGCAGGTCTGAGGGCAGGGACTAATATACCGAAACGTGATTTGGGGATGTAAATCTGTAACTGAAGCGAAGATCGGGAAGGGACAGGCAGAGGAAAGGTTAAAGCAGGAGGGTGGCTGATGGCTAAGACAGTGATGCATTCACTCAGGAGCCCAGAAGTGAGGAAAACAACCTGGATAAAAGTCATAACAAGGAGAGGAAGAAAATAGACCCAAATGTGAAAAACTTTATGAAGGAAAAATTGATATAAGACAGAAATTGGGGGGAAAATTACAGGTGGAATAAGATGGCGTGTAATACCCCATTAAGCCAGGGAGCATTCTGGGTAAGCATTTTACTGCTTGTACCTTACACCATTTGATACGGAAGAGAAACATCAAAATGAAGGGATGGAAGCCTTTAAATTGTTGCCATTTGCAGTTTAAAATCACAGCATCACCAGTGTTTGAACTGCACACAATTTTTTCCAGTGTCTCCTGATTTTTCAGAAGATGGAAGTCTGGATTTCTGTGTAAAATCTGCAGATTTCTAAAAGCGAAGTAAAAACAACAATATTAAAGCACGAAGCAGGACAAAAGAAGGCAGGTCCTGTAGGACTATTTCAGCCCATAGGCTACCTGTTTGTAACTTCTGTCCTAAGCGCTTGCATCTCTAAATAAAATCTATTACAAGTTGCTAAAAAGCACTTTTCCGTAAATATTGCTGCCTTGGCATAGATATATATAAATAAACACACATATTGATATGTGTGAGCAAAGTCAAACCTAAAAATATATAAAATTAAGAACACTGAAATAAAACTTTGACCTTCAAAAGACTCACTATTTATAATTACTTTAGTGAAGTCTTCTCTTTATGGGTGTAAGAAGCGAAAGGAAGAACAAAATCATCCCAAGTCATAGAAGTGTGCCCTCAAGTGCGCCCCAAGACATTGTTTCATAATCTGACTGGGTCTTCACTCCATCCAATAGTTGTTAAAGTGGGTGAACCTCCAATGAGAAAATACATACTTCGAAGACAGTTCTAATTGAATAAAAGGAGGGAGGAAGACAATATACAAGCTTTGCTCTCACCTTCCATAAATGCCAGGAAGAAAAGGGCATGAAAAATGAGAACTCCATGGTTATTTTGAATTAAGTATAGGTCCTTTTCTAGAGGCAGTTACATGGTGACTACACTCTTGGGTGATTTCAAAATAATTATTTAGATACATTTCAGAATAAACTTCCCTGAACTTATTTAGCATTGAAGTAGAGGGGTTTGGTCCCCAGTGACTTGGAAACTGGAAAACACTGGTTATCATTCAATCAGAAATCATGAATATTAGAGGCTAATGATCCAAGATACTGAAAACAGCCTCAAGGTCCCAAAAGCCATGTTCCCACAACTCCCTTTTCAACATAATGCAAAACATCAACTCCGTACTACAAGAATTACATCTCACTCTTAATCAATGTATGCTTGCAAATGAGGCAGAAAAAGTAAGGGTCTTATGTTTACTGACATTCATAAGTTCACTGGCCTTCTCTCAATTCTAAGTGAAGACAGTTTACTTCATTTGCTCAAAAAAATAATTTCACAGGCGCCTGGGTGGCTAAGTCGGCTAAACGTCCAGCTCTTGATATCAGCTCAGGTCAAGATCTCATGGTTTGTGAGTTCAAGCCCCATGTCGGGTTCTGCACTGACCGTGCAGAGCCTGCTTGGGAGTCTCGCTTTCCCTCTCTCTCTGCCCTCCCCGCCCCACTCTCTCTCTCAAAAGAAATACAAAATAAACTTAAAAAATAATAGTAGTTTCAGATCATGAGCATTAAAACAATTCCAAAATGCATATTTTATTTCTTGAATTCACAGATAATGTGTTAAGCAAAGAAATAAAGATGCCAAAAAATGAACCTGCCACAGTTTGTGCCCTCAAGGATCTCATGTATTTAAGTGCTTTCTTATAATGACTAATATTAATTCATGCTAATTCTCTCCCTCAGATAATTCTCATTTTTAGAAGGGCTTTTTGTGTGTGTCTACCCTAAAAAGTAAAGCACACTAATATCCATTTTGAATTGTCAACTTCCACAAAGAGCATGTCTGGAAATTCCTTTTACTATGTATACACACAAAATGGAATTGTTAGCTCTTTTTTCTATTGTCTTCATTAACTTGTTAAAATGTGTTACCTAATAACTAAAATATAGGTGAGTAAAAAGTAACAGCCAAATAGAATGTTGTCTTGTTTTTAAACATAGTTGAAAGGAGAAATTAGATGTGAAAATATGCCCTTGCAAGTCATATAAATAAATTAAAGAAATACAAGAACACGATTAATTTTACAAGACTAATTTTTTGAAGCTCTGAAGGAAGATGATGTGATATAAATTGGGATGGGGATTATTCTTTAGAATCAGTGGTCAAAGAAGTTCTGAGGGAGAGATATTTGAGTTGAGACCTAAATGAACAGAAGGAGCCAGCTGTGCCAAATCTGGGAAGAATATTCCAACAGGGAGAAGAGCCTGTGCAAATAGTATGGCTCAGAATGGCAGGAGTGGAGGAAAGGAGGGAGGGAGGGAAGCAAAGGAAGGTGCTTGAGTTGGACATAATGTAGGACCTTGCTGGCCACAGTCAGGAATTTGGATATTTGTTGCCTAATGGGAATTAGGTGCCACTGATGATTCCAAGCAGGGGAATATACACAGTCACTTATATGGTAGGAAGTAAAGAATGTATGCAGAAATAAATTAGAAGACATTGCAGTAGACCAAGCGAAAGGTGATAACTAAGATGGGATAAAACTGCGAAGGTGAAAGTGGGAGAATGGGGATTGGGATCTATTTTGGAGGTAGGGCCAACTGAACTAGCCAGTGCACTGGTGTGGGGCAATACAAAGAAATGAGTCTCTGGCTTGAGACACTGCATGACAGTAATGCTGAATGGAGAAGAATGAGAGAAAAAAGTGTCTGGAGATGAGAGCATTAGAATATCTGGGTGGGTCAGGTGAAGTGTGAAATGCCTATGAGGCACCCCCATGAAGACTATCATTTGGGCATTAGGATATAGGAGATTGATTGTCCACTTTTGCTAATGTTGATGGGGAAAGTCTGCTGGAGATTTTGCATAGATCTAAGAATGAGAAGGCATCTGTTGGTGGGGAGCATGAAGGAAATGAAATAAAATTTGGGGTAAAGGACCTTAGGCAGGAAAGAACATGTCGTGCTCCAAGAAGTGAGTGAGAACAAGACTATATGGAGCATCTTGACCCAAAGGAAAATTGGCATTCAATGAGTGTGGAGAATTTTCTCAAGAGCAGAGCTTAGGACCTTTCATAGACCTTGGTCAGCATTTTGGATTTCAATGCAATCATTATTCTGGAAATGCCTGTACAAAATATATTTTATATTGTATTAAAAATATCCCACTACATTTCATTCTCAAAAGAATGTAAAGTAGGAGACTAACAAAGGATAACACATTATCTTCAAAACTGAATAGTTACAAAATAAAGCTTTCATAGTTTTTTTTTTTTTTTTTTTTTTTTTTTTTTTATTTTTGGGACAGAGAGAGACAGAGCATGAACGGGGGAGGGGCAGAGAGAGAGGGAGACACAGAATCAGAAACAGGCTCCAGGCTCCGAGCCATCAGCCCAGAGCCTGACGCGGGGCTCGAACTCACGGACCGTGAGATCGTGACCTGGCTGAAGTCGGACGCTTAACCGACTGCGCCACCCAGGCGCCCCAAGCTTTCATAGTTTTTATTAGTCAGGGTACTCCAGAGAAACAAAACCAACAAGATGGATGGATGGATGGATGGATAGATGGATGGATGGTTTGATGGATGGATGGATGCATGGAATGATAGATAGATAGATAGATAGATAGATAGATAGATAGGCAGGCAGACAGATAGACAGGACAGATTTATTATGAGGAGGGACTGGCTCATACAATTATGGAGACTGAGAGGACAGACGACCTGTTGTCTGCAAACTGGAGGCTTAGGAAAGCCAGGGGTATAGTGCCCAACCAAGTCCCAATTTCTGAGTCAATGATGTAAATCCTGGTCCAAGTAACAAGTTCTGAGAACGGGGAGTGCTAATGTTCAAAGGCAGAAGAAGATAGATGTCCTAGTTCAAATGAAGAGAGAAAATTTGCCTTTCTTTGCCTTTTTGCCTCCATTAGATGGATGGATTATCCCTACCCACATAGGTGAAAGCTGATTTTTTTCTAACTTCTTTAATGTTTATTTATTTTTGAGAGAGATAGAGAGAGAGACAGAGTGTGCGTGGGAGAGGGGCACATAGCGAGAGGGAGACACAGAATCCAAAGCAGACTGTAGGCTCTGAACAGTCTGCACAGAGCCCAATGCAGGGTTCAACCTCACACAATATGAGACCATGACCTGAGCCAAAGTCAGGCATTTAACTGACTAAGCCCCCCAGGCACCCTGAAAGCTAATTTTTTTACAACCTACTACAAATTCAAATACTAATCTATTCCTGAAACACCCTCATGGACACACTCAAATAATATTTTACCAGTTTCTTGAGTATCCTTTAAATATCCCAGCCAATTGACAAATAATATTTTTTTCTGAGAGAGAGCTAGAGCACTTGAGCGGGGAAGGGGCAGAGGGAGAGGGAGAGGGAATCTTAAGCAGGTTCTATGCCCAGTGCAGGGCTTACTCTCATGACTGTGAGATCATAACCTGAGCCTATATCAAGAGTTGGACACTTAACCAACTGAGCCACCCAGGAACCCTAACACATAAAATTAATTATCACGTAGTTCTTGAGAAAAAAGTAACAGACAGTGATTCTAGCTAAATTAATTAAAAAAAAAAAAAAAAGCTTACTGGAAGGCTTGGGCGTAGCTCACAGTCTAGAATGAAGATCCAGGTCCAGAATGGTCAGGTACTAACCTGGCTATGGTGATCCAGATAGAAAGACTTAACAACATAATCAGGTTACCACTCCTAGAACAAATCAGCTCTACATACTTTTCTGTCCCCTTATGTCCTTATACTCAAGACTAAAATCCCAAGGAAGAAAGTTCAATAGCTTTGGCCACGAGTCCCCCTTGTGGTTAGGCAGGGCAGGGAACGTTGACCTACAGTACACAAGGCTACTCCTAAAGGGAAAGAGATACCTCTTCTGAGGGAATTCAGGGAATTTATCACCAGAAAAGAGGGAGAACAGATGCTGTGTGGCCCCCCAATGAGGTCAACTCCAGGAGCTAGTACCATGGTCTGATTTCCCATGCTTTTTTCACAAGGGACAATATTTTCTTAAGAACGTGACACGTACTGTTGATGGAAGGCTGAACACTTCAGGAAGGAGAGTACTTATTTTAAATGTATTGGCCTTCTACTGAAGTTCAAATGTCGGAATCATTTTGATTCTCTGATAAACTTATTTTATGTTTAGAAAGTTCAGAAAAAGATGAGATATTCTGTGTTCTCATAGGTCAACAAATTAAATTCCAGTAGCACATCCTACAGCTGACGGTTGAAATTTCTTTCCAACTGAGCCTATAAAGTAGTAAGCTCATTTCTTATGATATGATGATGTTGATCCCAATGGAATGGAAGGCCTACAAGATGCCATGTCAGCCTTGGGACTATGACCAGATGAATTAATCAGTGCAAAGTCCCTATAAGTTGTTAAATAGCAGATTTAAAGACTCTCTTTCAATGATGATAGGGCAGTACATCAAATCCAGAATGATCTTAGCTCACCATTATTAATTGCAATTTTATGAACTAGGAGTGAAGCAATCCATAGAGACTGGAAACCATCTCTCCTGTCGTAACAGGAAGAAGAAAGCGGTAGATAACTAGAAACTTTGAGAGATTTATTCCTTTCAGTTGAGATTTCAATTGATGTGTTCATATTCTATATGTCACAACAGCTGTTGTTGTGGCACACCTAATCAACATTAGTATAAAGAGCAATCTTACAGTGAGAGAAAAATTCCCTTATGTTCTATGCCTCAGGAATAAGGACATTCCATTTCATGTGAATTCTACAAAGAGATACTTTATTTTTATATGATTATGGCCCATTTCTTTCAGCTTAGGAACAGCATTTAGAGGGAATATACTCTCTAATAAAATGCACCTACACTAGGTGTTCACCAGACCATTAGTAAAAAAAGAAATGTGAATAAAGAAAATGAAGACATCACTCTACAGGCATAAATCATTTCAACCATTTTAGCCATTATTTAAGCCTGTCTAAAAGTAAATGTGCAGCTAAGACGAAAAGCAAGGGCAATGACAGTAGTTTTGCCAGTGTATAACTTTAAGAAAAAAATAGGACAACTCATAGAGGCGTAGTATTAAATAAGACATCAGGAAATGCTTCCTCTTGAGCTGAATTTCCACACCAAGGTGGATTTGAAAAGAAATAATTACATTGCAGAAGGTAGGAAAGGTGCTTCGTAATGTTTAATCTCAACAGACAACAGGAAAGGAAAATCTGCATTTTAGCCCTTCTTTCATTCACCAATTTTATTTTCTTTCTAATATTGAGAATAGTCAGCATCCCAGACAGGAAAACAAATTTCTTCTGAAGTTACCAAAAAATAGGTGCTGATACTAAAACATCTTGAATATAAATTACACAAAAATATAAAAAGAGTATATAAATAAACTCTTCTGAAGAACAAAAAAAAACATACCAAAAGTTATATTCAGGCCACAATTAATAAAAAAGAAAAAACTCCACTCTATACATATGTCTTAAAACTAATTTCTTAGAATAATATAAGAAAAATCAGATTGATAAGATAAACCATTCATACCATAAAACAAAGCATAAAATAATGTAAAATTAGGTAAGCTAAAACAACAAAAGTTTTGACTTCCTGCAAGGAACAGACTTAAACAAATGATATATCATGACTCCCACGGCCAAGGACCTTATAATTCAGTTGGGGTAAACAAAATATCAACAGAACATCCTGTTTGCCATATGATTCAGACAAGAGTGAGCTGGTAAGCTGAATTTGAATCATAGTAGAATGTGCACAATCCATTTGGATGGAATCTTTCAGTATCAAATCTCTCTCACACCAAACCATATGGGTACACCCAATTCCTTAGACGGGTACAGATTCCTCTTAGGATTTTAGTGCTTTTTGGTTTGTTTGTCTTTAATGAATTTAGCAGATTTGAGTTAAAACAACTACACTAAGGAGTCGCTTGGAAACAGCAGAATTCATTTTAAAATATTAACTTAGATTCCTTATATAGGTAACTTAAAAGAAAAGGCCATTTTGGAAATATTCTTTACTACCAGGCTTCTACTTAAAAAAAAAAAAAAAAAGAGTGAGAAAACAACTGATATCCTCATCTTAAAATGAGGAAAAACTGTAACTTAGAGAGATAGAGATATTTAATAGATAGTAAATGAGTTCATTTTCCCCAGGGAAATTCTTAAGAGCATAGTTTTCTTTTTTTCATGAAGAGGGATAATTGCACTAAGCACTTTTTAAAATTAAAGTAACAACACAACCTGGAGGCATAGTGTGTTTACAGGTCATAGATATATTGAGTATCCCAATTCAGTACTCTGTGAAGCCTCCTAAATTCTTGTAGGTCAACAGCTACTAATTAAGAAGGCATGCACTTTCCACCTCAGATTTCCGGGCCAAACTATTGAGTATGAGATCTGTAACATAACTTGTTCTCCAATAGAAGAACATACTGTGCCTCAGTTTTACTTACAGAAACTAGTCTCATCTTGGACTCCCCCTGGAACAAGGAAAATAACTTGTTCTCATCATTTAGAGATCAATAATGCTACTTAGGAACCATATTTAAATTTTAAAAACAATGAACAACAAAAAAGTAAATGGTTAAAAACTTATATATGTATATATATATATATGTGTGTATATATATATGTATATGTATATATATATACACATATATATATATAAAATACCTAAGTATATATTACATATAATTGTATGTAATGTATATAACTATACATATTACATCGACAAAACTCATATATTAAGTATATAACCATGTTGAACAAAATATTTTATTCCACCCTTCTTTCTGGCTTTCCAACAGCACATTTGTTAGCTATATTCTATTTGTCAGATAACACAGTGTTTCTCTGAGAGGCTCAAACATAAATAACACTCAAGGTGCCTGCTATCAGTGTATGTGTGACTGCAGGGTAAGGGGGTAGTTAAGCTCACCAGAAGCCAATAGACTTAAATAAAACAGAAATGTTAAGTATTAAATTGTTAATTGCCCCAGGGTGAGAATGTCTCTGGGTTGTGGACCGCTATTTTTGAGCATCCAGGTAGCCCCTGGAACATAGCAGATGCTCCAAAATGATATGAATAAATGAATGAATATACAAATAAGTTCCAAAAATTCTGTGAGATTCAGAGATAGGAAAATGTACACCTAGAATTCAGAAAAATAAAAGGGATTTTAGCTGGGCTATATAAATCATTTGTAGGGTTTTAACAGGCAATAGCATTACAAGCAGTTGGAAATGATGACTTAAAGTGGAGACAGAAAAGTCTGGGGCATTTGGAGAAGAGTGTTATGTTTTGCTGGGTAAAGGGTATGCATGGGAGAACAGGAAATAAACCCTGGCTGTATTATAAAAGGCTTTTAATACCAGGCTGAAGAGCATACACCCAATGTGTAGGACCCAATGTCCTAGGACAAAGAGAGGGGATCAAATACATCTGGGGTTGAAATCGGGAAGGCAGGCAGTATCAAGGTAACAGAATCAACTCTAGAAAACCTTTGTGATTTGACGATCTTTATGAAGATGGATTGGAAGGGGAGAAATAGAGGCAAAGAGTGAAAACTGAGTGACTAGTTAGAAGTTTGTTGCATCCACAGATGAGGAAGTATGACTTCTGAAGTGGGACACTGGTTGCCATGGCAATGGAAACAAAGGTACTGGCAGCCAAGAGAGTGCTGGCCCAAATGCCATGGACTGGATATTAAGGGGTAGGAGAAAGGAGTTACCAGCTATTACAGGAAGCCTCTGGATCGAAACTGGAGTTTCTAACGTCTGTAGTGGCTTTTGTAAATATTCTATGTTTATTTCAGAAAAATGAGAAGATGCAAATGACCAAAACCACTCCAAATCCCAACACCAAGAGATAGCCACTTTACATCTTTTCTTATATATTTTATATTCATGAGTCAATTCATGTGTTTGTAAGCTTGTTTGTATGCCTGCATACAAAATTAGCAATTTGTGATCAAAAATTAGTAATTTTAATAGACTCTGATTACACAATACATTTAATAATGTGCTTTCTTTTTTAAATGTTTCTTTATTTTGAGAGAGGTAGAGAGAGAGCGTGCATGCACACGTGTGCATGCACATGGGGGAGGGATAGAGATAGAGAGGGAGAAAGAGAATGACAAGCAGGGTCTATTCTGTCAGTGCAGAGCCTAACAAGGGGCTCAATCCCACAGACTGTGAGATCATGATCCTAGCTGAAATCCAGAGTTGGACACTTAACAGACTGAGCCACCTGGGTGCCCCTAATAATGTGTTATTCAAGTAATTAATATTACTTGTAAATGAATATTAATTCCTATCCACGTTAATATAGATTTGTAGCATCATTTCAATGGCTGTACACATGGTATTCCACTGGTGAAGTAATAAAATATAGACAACCAATCTCCCATTTTTGGATATTCAGTTTGTTTCAAATGTTTTCTTTTAAATTTTCATACTACAACACCTATTAGACTTTCCATACAAGTGAACGAAGGAAAAGCATCTTGAAGAGTCCTCACCCATTACCTTTGGCTTACAAGTGACAGGTTACAATGTTTTATACACCAGTGCTTCAGTTTAGTTTCCTAAACACAGAAAGCCTTATCATGCTTTTTTTTCGACAGATGAAGAAGCTGAAGTAAGAGAAGTTTAGATAAACTTGGCCAAAACATGGGCAATGGTCCTAAGTCTCATGACTGAGAGGCAACAGGGCCAGGCCTCATTCCAGGTATTCTGATTCCAAATCCAGTGCTTTCCCATTATGGACTCTGCTTGGAAATACAGTTGAAGGTAGATAACTAGTAACCCCTCACTGACGCTTATTTTTGACAACTCAAATTAAAAGAGATGGGGAAAGTTTGTAGAAACAATGCAGATGATGCATTTCTATTTATTTATTTACTTATTGACTTACTTACTTACTTGAGAGAGAAAGCACGCACATGTGAGTGGGGAAGGGTCAGAGGGAGAGGGAGAGAATCTTTTTTTTTTCCCTCATGACACTTTATTTTATTTATTTATTTTATTTATTTTATTTTTTTTAATATATGAAATTTATTGTCAAATTGGTTTCCATACAACACCCAGTGCTCATCCCAAAAGGTGCCCTCCTCAATACCCATCACCCACCCTCCCCTCCCTCCCACCCCCCATCAACCCTCAGTTTGTTCTCAGTTTTTAACAGTCTCTTATGCTTTGGCTCTCTCCCACTCTAACCTCTTTTTTTTTTTCCTTCCCCTCCCCCATGGGTTTCTGTTAAGTTTCTCAGGATCCACATAAGAGTGAAAACATATGGTATCTGTCTTTCTCTGTATGGCTTATTTCACTTAGCATCACACTCTCCAGTTCCATCCACGTTGCTACAAAAGGCCATATTTCATTCTTTCTCATTGCCACGTAGTATTCCATTGTGTATATAAACCACAATTTCTTTATCCATTCATCAGTTGATGGACATTTAGGCTCTTTCCATAATTTGGCTATTGTTGAGAGTGCTGCTATAAACATTGGGGTACAAGTGCCCCTATGCATCAGTACTCCTGTATCCCTTGGATAAATTCCTAGCAGTGCTATTGCTGGGTCATAGGGTAGGTCTATTTTTAATTTTCTGAGGAACCTCCACACTGCTTTCCAGAGCGGCTGCACCAATTTGCATTCCCACCAACAGTGCAAGAGGGTTCCTGTTTCTCCACATCCTGAGGGACAGAATCTTAAGGTGGCTCCACGCTCAGCACAGAGCCCCAGGTGGGCCTTGACCTCATGAGTGTGAGATCATGACCTGGGCTTAAATCAAGAGTGGGACATTTAACCAATTTAGCCACTCAGGTGCCCCAGATGATGCATTTTTAAACCTATTATTCATTCAGCTGAATTCTCTAAACGCCTATCTTCAGCCTGGTCATGGTGTTTTGAATGGGAAGGAGGGCTGAGTTATGACATCAGGCGAAGATTCAGAAGCCAACTTATCTACGGATTGCAGTGATTAAACAGTTCAAAATGAATTACAACTCTGTAATATTATACTGCATTCATGTTTAAGAGATAACAATTGGAGTTCAGCCTCATGATTTCCAGTCATTTAAGACACAAGCGAGTTACAAGGATTAATCATTTTAATATCTTCCTGTTGAAGTTGGCTAACTAAACATAAAACATGGCCAATGGAGGAGGGAAGTGGATATCTTATTTTGTTTGGTGATATTTGTGAAACAAGCACTTAGAAATAAAACGTATCACATCAAAGTGTAGGGGAGAAATAACTCTCCTGGCAGAATTAACTATTATCAGATTATGAAACAGCAATATATTTTTGCATGGCCAATAAACAGATCAAAACCTGAAAACTTACGGGTATTTAGATGACAAATCTGACTTTAATTTTCAGATATCCCTATCTGGTCATACCATCTCTCCAGCAAGAAAATTATATTACACATATTACACACAGCCTTGCTTTCTCATATACACCAAGTAGCACCCCACTGTCAACCTTAGACATGACCTTAATTTTCCTTGTTATTTAGAATTTTAAAAAATTTGTCCCCTTAAATCTTTAAAGAGTAGGATTTGGCAAAGAATAAAAGATACTGTTCTGTAAAAGCTTTAAGCCAGAAACAAATATAATTCAGATAGCCATTACGGGTACTGCATCCATGGTATTTTTCAATCATGAATTAATCTCAGTTATACTTTGGTGATCAGAAGCCTGTGAGGTTACAATAACATGATTTAGTTAAAACTGTAAAGCTTAGAGTTCAAAAAAGTTAGGTAACCAAATGATACTTTCTAATTACCTGCATTTGTAACATCTACCTCACAGAAGGAAAACAACAGTAGCAAAAAGCCTAATGGAGGATTTTAATGCCTCATTTTACATAAGGAGAAAGCCAAGTCGAATATATTTCCACCCTGCAAGAAGAAATGTAATGCAGCTCAAGGAAACGTGATGACACAACAATGCTTACTGTTCCACAAGGCAATGACACGACAGACATTACATGAACGTGGCATTAGCAGGAGGAGAAACTAAATGAATAACTTGGGGGTTAAGCAAAGGTATAGTCTACAGCCCGTTATTGGCTCAAATATCTAAACAGTTCATTTTCACCAAGACACTCCGTCTTTTTGCGGTTGGGAGCAATTACATTACAACCTCTGTCTCAACTTTCCCTCGCATATTTCAGGAAACAGGTAGACCCTTTGGTTCTTTCACTTTGTTTTTGTAAGAACTCATTTTACAATGACTATCCAGAACCAGGCAAAACAGTTTGTGTAATTGTTAAAATTGTCCATGCTAAATTCAACAAGAGAAGTGTGCCTAAGTATAAATCCAGTTTGTTCTCTCTCTCTTTCTCTTTTTTTAAAGTAAGCAAGGACTCAGAGAGAAATACGTTTGCATAATTTCCAAAGAAATGTTTGATAAAACATGGTACATATCCTCATTGGTCAATCAACAAACATTGGTAAAGCCATGATACACTGGGGGACATTGGATTAGAGCCTGAAAACAGGCTAAACCAGAGAAGCAGATCACACAGTACTGATGAGTAGTGGGAAGAAGTTATGCTGAGGGCATTGATAAAATACTAAATAGCAGAAAGCACAGAGGGGTCATTATTAAACCTGCCTTTCAGAAAGAATGTTCTGGCAGTGGTATGGATTGGAAAGGAGGAAAAGCTGATTGGTGAAAAGCAGGTAGAAGGGCTTATGGCAACCAGAGTAAGAATTTAAAGAATGGCAATGTGAATAAGAAGATGAACTGGAGAATTCATTGAAAATTAGAATTGTGAGGACTTCCTGGTAAATTAGTTCTCGAGATAAAGGAGACAGACACATCAAAGATACCACCCAGGTTGTTTGGTGAATGATCAAGCTCTTTGCTCAGCTGGAAACATAGGAATTACAGTGTTTACTCCACCTAGCATGAATTAAATGACAACTTATTTTAATCTTTTAAATTTATCTTAAACTTTTTAAAAATTACCTTATCTGGAAAAGGATGTAAAGCAGCATCATGGTGTAAAAAGTGATAGGTCTAGAAACTGGGGCTAAGTGTTGGACTTTGATGAAATAAAATGAGGTCCAATAACGTTCTCTGGTAGGTTCTGGAAGCAGTAGTTACCACGGAAAAGGATGACATGTACTTTGTTTCCACCACTTAGGGAGACAATCAGCTGACGGTTTAGAGAGGGAAAAGAAACATGGAGTTCAAGTTACATCTCATGACATCTCATGTGTTAAGCTATAATTTATTTGGGTCTTATAGGAGAAGGAAATCTAAGGTTTGGCAAGGGATGCAAAGAACCCCTTCATTTTATTATTGTTACTATTATTATTATTATCATTATTACTATAAGAAAGTGAGGAAAATGTCTTGATAAACGAGGCTTTCACCCTTTCCCCATCAGTAAAAATACTGCTGCTCTGAATAAGCTGTCAGATGTAAAAGAGATTTAGAACTCTATGGGGTGCCTGGGTGGCTCAGTGGGTTAAGCGGCTGACTTTGGCTTAGGTCATGATCTCATGGCCTGTGAGTTCGAGCCCTGCGTCAGGCTCTGTGCTGACAGCTCAGAGCCTGGAGCTTGCTTCTGTTTCTGTGTCTCCCTCTCTCTCTGCCCCTCCCCCATTCGCTCTCTGTCTCTCTCTGCCTTTCAAAAATGAATAAATGTTAAAAAAGAAATTAAAAAAAGAACTCTGTTGGTGTCCTCAACAAGTTGACATCCAGGTTAGACACTCACTTAAATGTTGTACAAAGAGGCTGTGAGGAAAGTGAGACTTGAGGCCAGGGGATAGTCTGCTGGGTGTATCTGGTGAAGATTTTTGAATACCTGGTTGCTTTATTTTGTTTTTTTTTGTTTGTTTTTGTTTTTTGGCTACTAAGTTCCCTTCTCGATGCTGTCAAGTTTTCATGTGACACCTGAAAGTGGGGAAGCCAACTTGCCATCATAAAATTTATTATCAGACTGATAATAAAGCCACGCACCTAACCCAGAATGACACAGGACAAAAAATGGGGAAAAAAAAAAGGCTGTTGTAACAGTTGTTGATAGGGGGAGGAGCCAAGATGGCAGAACAGCATGGAAGTTTTTTTGCGTCTCGTGGCCATGAAATACAGCCGGATTGATACTAAACCATCCTGCACACCTAGAAATCTGATTTGAGCATTAACACAACAATCCGCACAACCTGAACCACAGAAATCAGCAGGTTTATGGCACAAAGAGGTGAACTGGAGGAGAAAGAAGCCACATAGGGCAGGGAGCTGTTTTTGCTTGTGGAGAGAGAACTGAGATGGGGGAGAGTATGGGAAAAGCACCCCCTCAAAAGCAGCTGGAGAGAAAGTGGAAAAGTGGAAACAGCCATAGAAATTGAACCTAAAAAGGGAGAAAGGAGAAAGGAGGGGGCTTAAATTCCATTAAGACTCTATAAACAGGGAGAACACAGAGTCTGAAACTCCACAGCTCCATACCTGGCAGGGCTCTGGTGGCAAGGGCGAATCTCCAGAAGCAGAGTGAGGTCTGGGGATTCTAGGGCCACACAGGGAAAGGTGGTTCCCCTGCTGGAAAGACATTTGGTAGAGGCTGTGTGGCCACCCAGTCCCAGCAGACCCCAGAGAACAACCAAATTTGCTGGTGCTGGAACAAGGTCGTTAAGGGTGAAGCCTGGTGCCAGATGTGTGTTGTAATTTTCCATAATCCCTGAAACACTGCTGCTACACAATCACGCAAACTTTTTCTGGGGTGGACTTACACCCAGCCATAGGCTCTGGGCATCTGCAACAGCACAGTCCCATGAACATTCCTGGGTGCAGCTGGCACCCAACCTTTGCTCAGTGAGACCCTCCCACAGAGGGTCAAACAGGTCAAAGCCGCAGTTATTCAGAAGTGAGGGGTCAGGAAACACAGCTGCATCTGAGGTAAAACTCAGGAAGGAGATGCCACCTGGCAACCTGATGGCTTGGTCATGGACGATGTAAAAGCAGGGAGTGGATGGAAGGCAGAGACAAAGGACAGGTGCATGATAGCTGATCGGGGAGAACAGAGTTCTGATACTAGAGACTGGGTAGTTGGGTGATACCATTGTCACCCCTCCTGGCCATGCACATACACACCTACAAGCGCCATAACAATCCACCCCAGTAAGCTAAGTAGCAACATCTAGTGGAGAACAGAGCCATTACACTAAACCCTGCCCAACTGGGCCAACCTCGCTCTTCAGGAACACCACAAGTCTCTTCTTCTGCTTAGTTTATGGATTATAAATTGCTTCATAGTTTGGCTTCTAGGGGAAAATGATGTAATTTCAACCATATTTCAGTCTGTTCACTGGTCCATGTATTCAATTTTCTTTTTTTTTTTCTTTTTCTTTTTTGTTTCTTTTATTTTTCTTGAATACAGAAAGAGAAAAAAATTATTTCTATTTTCAATTTTTATTAAAAATACTTCTCTTTAATTTTTTCTACTGTATTTTTTACTTTTTTGTAAATTGTGCAAATTCTATTTTACTCCCATCGTTTACTTTTATTCTATTTCATTGTATTCATTTTTTCAAATTTGCAAACGTTTTCCTTTTTTTCTTTTTCCCTTTTTTCTCTCATCTATCAAGCTCATTTCAACACCCAGACCAAAACACACCTAGGATCTAGCATCATTTATTTGACTTTTATGTGCGTGTATGTTGTTTTTAATTTTTTAATTTAATTTAATTTTTTACCTTATTAATTCCTTTTCTTCCTTCAAAATGATGAAACAAAAGAATTCACCCCAAAGAAAGAGCAGGAAGAAATGACAGCCAGGGACTTAATCAACACATATCCAAGCAAGATGTCAGAACCAGAATTTAGAATCACAATAATAAGAATACTCGCTGGGGTTGCAAATAGATTAGAATCCCTTTCTGAGGAGATAAAAGAAGTAAAAGCTAGTCAGGATGAAATAAAAAATACTATAACTGTGCTGCAATCTCAAATGTATGCCATGGCGACAAGAATGGATGAGGGAGAGCAGCAAATCAGTGGTATAGAAGACAAATTTATGGAGAATACTGAAGCAGAATAAGAGAGGAAGACTAAGGCAAAAGAGCACGATTTTAGAATTAGAGAAATCAGTGATTCGTTAAAAAGGAACAACATTAGGGGAGCCTGGGTGGCTTGGTTGGTTAAGCGTCCGACTTCAGCTCGGGTCATGATCTCACGGTCCGTGGGTCCGAGCCCCGCGTCAGACTCTGTGCCGACGGCTCGGAGCCTGGAGCCTGTTTCAGATTCTGTGTCTCCCTCTCTCTGTGACCCTCCCCCGTTCATGCTCTGTCTCTCTCTGTCTCAAAAACAAACGTTAAAAAAAAAATTTAAAAAGGAACAACATTAGAATCATAGGGGTCCCAGAAGATGAAGAGAGAGAAAAGGGGTAGAAGGGTTATGTGAGCAAATCATAGAGGAAGACTTTCCTAACCTGGGGAAAGACAAAGACATCAGAATCCTGGAAGCACAGAGGCCTCCATAAGATTCAACAAAAACCGACGACCAACAAGGCATATCATAATCAAATTAACAAAATACTCAACCAAGGAAAGAATCACGAAAGCAGCAAGGGAAAAAAAAGTCCTTAACTACAAGGGAAGACAGATGAGGTTTGCAGCAGACCTATGAACAAAAACTTGGCAGGCCAAGAAGGAGTGGAAGAATATAGTCAATGTGCAGAAACAGAAAAATATAAAGCCAAGAATTCTTTATCCAGCAAGACTGTCATTCAAAATAGAAGGAGAGCTTAAAAGTTTCCCAAACAAACAAAAATTAAAGGAGTTTGTGACCACTAAACCACCCCTGCAAGAAATTTTAAGGGGGATTCTCTGAGGGGAGAAAAGATGAAAAAAAGGAAAAAAAGACAAAAAGCAACAAAGACTAGAAAGGATCAGAGAACACCACCAGAAACTCCAACTTTACAAGAAACATAATGGCAATAAATTCATATCTTTCAGTACTCACTCTAAACGTCAACAGACTAAATGCTCCAATCAAAAGACATAGGGTAACTGAATGGATAAGAAAACATGATCCATCTATATGCTGTTTACCAGAGACCCACTTTAGACCTGAAGACACCTTAAGATTGAAAGTAACAGGATAGAGAACCATCTATCATGCTAATGGTCAACAAAGACACCCAGAGTAGCCATACTTATATCAGACAATCTAGACTTTAAAATAAAGACTGTAACAAGAGATGCAGAAGGGCATTATATCATAATCAAGCGGTCTATCCACCAAGAAGACCTAACAACTGTAAACATTTATGCACCAAATGTGATAGCACCCAAATATATAAATCAATTAATCACAAACATAAAGAAACTCATTGATAATAATACCATAATAGTAGGGGACTTCAACTCCCCACTTACAGAAATGGACAGATCATCTAAACAGAAAATCAACAAGGAAACAATGGCTTTGAATGACACACTGGACCAGATGGACTTAACAGATATATTCAGAACATTTCATCCTAAAGCAGAAGAATATACATTCTTCTCCAGTGCACATGGAACATTCTCCAGAATAGATCACATACTGGGACACAAATCAGCCCTCAACAAGAACAAAAAGATCGAGATCATACCGTGCATATTATCAGACCACAACACTATGAAACTTGAAATCAACCACAAGAAAAAAATTGGAAAGGTAACAAGTACTTGGAGACTAAAGAACATCCTACTAAAGAATGAATGGGCTAACAAAGAAGTTAAAGAGGAAATTAAAATGTACATGGAAGCCAATGAAAATGATAGCACCATGGCCCAAAACCTCTGGGACACAGCAAAGGCAGTCATAAGAGGGAAGTATATAGCAATCCAGGCCTTCCTAAAGAAGGAAGAAAGGTCTCAGATACACAACCTAACCTTCCATCTTAAAGAGCTGGAAAAAGAACAGCAAAGAAAACCCAAAAGCAGCAGAAGACAGGAAATAATAAAGATGAGAACAGAAATCAATGCTGTTGAAACCCAAAAAACAGTAAAAGAGATCAATGAAACCAGAAGCTGGTTCTTTGAAAGTTAACAAAATTGATAAGCCATTAGCCACTTGGATCAAAAAGAAAAAGGAAAGGACCCAAATAAATAAAATCACGAATGAAAGAGGAGAGATCACAACCAACACAGCAGAAATACAAACAATTGTAAGAGAATATTATGAGCAATTATACGCCAATAAAATGGGCCATCTGGAAGAAATGAACAAATTCCTAGAAACATATAAACTACCAAAACTGAAACAGGAAGAAATAGAAAATTTGAACAGACCCATAACCAGTTAAGAAATCAAATTCGTAATCAAAAATCTCCCAAAAAACAGAAGTCCATGGCCAGATGGCTTTCCAGGGGAATTCTACCAAACATTTAAGGAAGAATTAACACCTATTCTCTTGAAGCTGCTCC
Organism: Panthera leo; assembly: GCF_018350215.1. Taxonomy (NCBI): domain Eukaryota; kingdom Metazoa; phylum Chordata; class Mammalia; order Carnivora; family Felidae; genus Panthera; species Panthera leo. Next base: position 37,452,316 of record NC_056680.1, on the reverse strand, counting down.
AAAAAATAGAAATGGAAGGAAAACTTCCAAACTCTTTCTATGAATCCAGCATTTCCTGGATTCCAAAACAAAAGACCCCACTAAAAGGAGAACTATAGACCAATTTCCCTGATGAACATGTATGCAAAAATCCTCAATAAGGCATTAGCCAACCGGCTCCAACAATACATTAAAAAAATTACTCAACATGACCAAGTGGGATTTATACCTGGGAGGCAGGGCTGGTTCAATATCCACAAAACAATCAATGTGATTCATCACATCAATAAATGAAAGGACAAGAACCACATGATCCTCTCAATAGATGGCGAGAAAGCATTCGACAAAATACAGCATCCTTTCTTGATAAAAACCCTCAAGAAAATAGGGACAGAAGGATCATACCTCGAGACCATAAAAGCCAAATATGAAAGACCCAATGCTAATATCATCTTCAATGTGGAAAAACTGAGAGCTTTCCCCCTAAGGTCAGAAAAAAGACAGGAATGTCCACTCTCACCACTATTATTCAACATAGTATTGGAAGTCTTAGCCTCGGCAATCACACAGCACAAAGAAATAAAAGGCATCCAAATCGGCCAGAAAGAGGTCAAACTTTCGCTCTTCGCAGATGACATGATACTCTATATGGAAAACCCAAAAGATTCCACCAAAAACCTGCTAGAACTGATCCATGAATTCAGCAAAGTTGCAGGATATAAAATCAGTGCAGAGAAATCAGGTGCATTCCTATACATCAACAATGAAGCAAGAGAAAGAGAAATCAGGGAATTGATCCCATTTACAAATGTACCAAAACCCATAAAATACCTAGGAATAAATCTAACCAAAGAGGTGAAAACTCTATACACTGAAAAGTATAGAAAGCTTATGAAAGAAATTGAAGAAGACACCAAAAATGAAAAAAGATTCCATGCTCCTGTATAGGAAGAACAAATACTGTTAAGATGTCAACAGTACCCAAAGCAATATACATATTCAATGCAGTACCTATCAAAATAAAACCAGCATTCTTCACAGAGCTAGAACAAACAATCCTACAATTTGTATGGAACTAGCAAACACCTCGAATAGCCAAAGCAATCTTGAAAAAGAAAACTAAAGCAGGAGGCATCACAATCCCAGACTTCAAGCTGTATTACAAAGCTGTAATCATCAAGACAGTATGGTATTGACACAAAAACAGACACTCAGATCAATGGAACAGAATAGAGAACCCAGAAATGAACCCACAAACATATGGCCAACTAATCTTTAACAAAGCAGGCAAGAATATCCAATGGAATAAAGACAGTCTCTTCAGGAGGTGTTGCTGAGAAAACTGGACAGCAACATGCAGAAAAAATAACTTGGGCCACTTTATTACACCATACACAAAAATAAACTCAAAATGGATTAAAGACCTCAATGTAAGACAGGAAGCCATCAAAATCCTTGAGGAGAAAGCAGGCAAAAACCTCTTTGACCTTGGCCGCAGCAACTTCTTAGTCAACACATGTCCAGAGGCAAGGGAAACAAAAGCAAAAATGAACTATGGGGACCTCATCAAAATAAAAAGTTTCTGCACAGCAAAGGAAACAATCAGCAAAACTAAAAGGCAACCAATGGAATGGGAGAAGATATTTGCAAACGACATATCAGATAAAGGGTTAGTATCCAAAATCTATAAAGAACTTATCCAACTCAACACCCAAAAAAACAAATGATCCAGTGAAGAAACAGGCAAAAGGCATGAATAGACACTTCTCCAAAGAAGACATCCAGATGGCCAACCAACCCATGAAAAATTATTCAACATTACTCATCATCAGGGAAATACAATCAAAACCACAATGAGATACCACCTCACACCTGTCAGAATGGCTAACTTTAACAACTCAGGCAACAACAGATGTTGGCGAGGATGCAGAGAAAGAGGATCTCTTTTGCACTGCTGGTGGGAATGCAAATTGGTGCAGCCACTCTGATAAACAGTATGTAGGTTCCTCAAAAAATGAAAAATAGAACTACCCTACAACCCAGAAATTGCACTACTAGGTACTTAGCCAAGGGATATGCTGTTTCGAAGGGGCACATGCACCCCAATGTTTATAGCAGCACTATCAACAATAGCCAAAGTATGGAAGGAGCCCAAATGTTCATCGATGGATAAATGGATAAAGATGTGGTATATATATATATATATATATATATATATATATATACACACACACACACACACACACACACACACACACACACACAATGGAGTATTACTTGGCAATCAAAAAGAATGAAATCTTGTCATTTGCAACTATGTGGAATGAACTAGAGGGTATTATGCTAAGTGAAATTAGTCAGAGAAAGACAAATTTCATATGACTTCACTCCTAGGAGGATTTTAAGATACAAAAGAGATGAACATAAGGGAAGGGAAGCAAAGATAATGTAAAAGCAGGGAGGAGGACAAAACACAAGAGACTCTTAAATATGGAGAACAAACAGAGGGTTGCTGTAGGGGTTGTGGGAGGGGAGATGGGCTAAATGGGTAAGGGGCATTAAGAAATCTACTCCCGAAATCAGTGTCGCACTATGTGCTAACTAACTTGGATATAAATTTAAAAAATAAATTAAATTTAAAAAAAGAGTTGTTGATGGATGTGATCATCCTTGAACCATTCTACTTATGAACTGACACATGAAAAATAAATGATCTTCTTTTTTCAGCCAGTGTGAGTTGGAATTTTCTGTCATTTGCAGATGAAAGGTACTTCCCTGAATGAGCAATAAAGAAAAGGACTGAGAACCCAATAGTAACTGCTATTATTATTAGTTTACTTTTTTTTTCTCAAGGCCACGTTTTAGGTCTTTTTCTCCCTTTACCTGACCTTTTTGAAACCATCAGGGTATGTGTGGTTTCTTATTCTTTCCCAGATTTCCCTACACATCTACACAGTGTCTGGCAACAGTAAGTACTCATAAATACTGTCAAATCCAAATAAAATGGAATCTAAGTATCCTCATACTGAATTATAAGGTTTCATTAGCAAAAAGAGAAAATATTTTATAAAGAAGAGTATGCGAAAAATCAATGTATTTTTCGTTCTTAAAAATGATGTGTTTCTCATTCTACAGAAAAATATAAATTCCCATACATGGAGTTTTAAAGGCTGGGGCAATATTATTTTGAACAATTGACGTCTCTAAAGCACTGAGAAAAGGAAACAAACACGAGAATACTTAAAACACGACAACGGCTTTGTAAAACCAAGCTGCATCATTAACAAAAATTAATAAGTTTTAAAAATTCATTCAACTCTTGGCCAAAGTACCATCATGTTCCTGAGTGATAGCTTGGGTTTTCTGTTTGTGTGCTCGCTCTTTCATCAGATAACTTTGCTCCTTCTCCGGCTCCAAAAATCTCTTTAGGCTTCATAGGAGAGTCTTTTTTCTTTCTTTTCAGTAAGGTTCAGATACTCATTCATCTTTATTTTTTTTCCTTAAGACTGTCTGGATAAATATTAACGTCATAAAAAAAAATCCCATTTCTTCTGGTGAAGTGTTTGGCCAAATGACAAAATGGCAAGTAAAGGAACAGACAGACCTATTAACAAGTCTTACCTGAGGACAAAAACCAAGCTAACAAAAAATTTATATCCCCGAAGTAAAGCTGAAGTGTTTTGTTTTCACAAATCTCTAACTAAAATTTAGAATTCCCCTCACTCATAAATATAGGCACTATCACAAGAGTGATATTGGCAACAACTGTGATTTTGTGAAGAACAGAAATCATGGATATTTTCAGATCACATTATAATTGTCACTGGTGTCTCAAAATATTGGTTATTCTTTTTTATTTTGATTTTATCTTAATTCCAGTAAGCATACAGTGTTAGATTAGTTTCAAGACTGTTTATTCTTAACGTTTATTTATTTTTGAGAGAGAGAGAGCATGAACACGGGAGAGGCAGAGAGAGGGAGACACAGAATCTGAAGCAGGTTCCAGGCTCTGAGCTGTCAGCACAGAGCCCAATGTGGGGCTTGAACTTACAAACCATGAGATCATGACGTGAACTGAAGTTGGATGCTTAACCGACTGAGACACTCAGGGCACCCATTAATACTGTTTATTCGTATCTCATCATTAGTTTTTCAATTTCTAGGTCTTACCAAATTTATTGACAAATGTACACATATATTGCTTTATCAAAAAATGTCAAGTATTTTGCTAACTGTATGTAATTGGTTTTTATCTAATCCTATTTATTTTATTTTATGCATTGAAAACATTATATAGGCTTTACCAGGCTTCCATGGAGTAAAAATATGTTAAGGACTTCTAAGCTAAAGGAAAGGAAATAAGCAGAACACTTCCTAAAATCTAAAAAGCAGGGGCGGGACTGAGCGTCTGCCCCTCCTACCATGCAATATGCCACTGCTTTTCTGTCAAACAACAAAAATCAAAGCCCTGAGATTGCATGACCAACAAAATCTTCCCGTCTCTCAAAGAGGTAATCACTTCAATTTTTAGTAGCCGACTGTACGTGTTTCTCTCATTAAATAGTTTTAAATCATAAATAAATGAAGCCTATTTGGAAAGAGTTCATTATGTAGAAAATAGATCCACAAAAGTAATTCAACCATTTGAGAAAAAAATCTGAACAGAACTGCTAATTTTTTTTTACAATTTTTGTGCAATTCCATTGTATAACCATGTAAAGGAAGGAATTCTTCCTTTTATCCACAAGTTACAGATGGGTGGGTAGGTAGGTAGGCAGATAGCATCAAATATATAGTTTTAAGCATCTGTATATCATTAAAGAGAACATTTCATAGGTGTCATGCTGGAAATTAATTTTACTTTTGTCAAGTTATTAGTCGGTTTACAAAGGCTATTGTTCAAAAAAAGAAGGATGCATCCCAATACAAGATAAAAAGATGTTAAAATGCATAACAGATACAAAGTACTCCTACATAAAAAATTTTCAAAATAAGTTTATCAACTTTCTTTTCTCAATGTCTCCCAAACTAAAGGAGCCAGACACACACAGCTTAAATTCCATCTTTGCAGGTATTTGTAGGTTCACTCAGTAGGGATTAACAGTAAATGAGTTAACTATGTGTCAGGCACAGTACCTGAAACTATCAAGGGGATCAAGTCAGGCATAGTAACAACACTCAGAGGTCCCAGTCGAGGTCGGCAGATATTACATATTACAAATAATTGGTTAAACACAATTGTTACCGATATTATGAGAGAAAATCACAGGGTATATATTCTCACTTAATGCTTACAACAACTCCGTGAGATAGGTACTGTTATCTTCATTTTGTGAAAAGAAGTGTGAACTCAGAGAGATGGAGTAATTTGCCCCACGTCTTGAGGGGGCCGCAGAGCTGCCAGTAGAACAGGGGAGGTTAATACACATAAAATTAGTCATAAAGTAATAGCTTTATATTATGTTAATGTTTACCTTCTTGAGGAAAGAGATCATCTATTCATCTCTGGAGCCATGATGTCTCATACGTGATGGGCAGAACTTAACAAATGAATGACTCTTATAATAAAACTAAAACTTGGGACAAATTTCAGTAAGAAATGGAGAATGGTAAAACAGAAAGTATCACACTCCTATGTTCTGCCAGGAAGTCAACGACAAGATCGGCAGATGCAGGCTGCACATCTTGGAGTTAGGTTCATCCTTAGTTAAAAACAAAACAAAACAAAACAAAACAAAACAAAACAAAACAAAACAAAACAAAACCCACCATCTGGTTTATAATCAAAGAGGCTATGTATGTGTGGGGGCAGGGAGCTTAGGAAATCTCTGAACCTCCCTGTCCGTTGTTTTATGAACCTAAAACTACTCTAAAAATTGTTTTTAAAGTTTTTAAACAATAAACAAATACATCAACCGACAAAGGAAATTTATATTACTCCCTTGATGAACATCTATTATATGGGGAACCAATACGTTCCATCTTGAACTGTTTGGTTCTAATCTATCGTCACTGAGTCCTAGGATGCTATTCTGAAGAAGCTTCTAAGTGGGATAAGAGGAACAACACTATCACGAGTACCAGACGGAAGAGTGAAAGCACATTTGCCAAAGATGTGCCCTTTTTGTCCACTAACGCTCCTGGCACTGTGCTAAGGGTATTGTCCCTTCTCAGGAGAATCTCAGGGTGTAGTGGGAGATAAGGGCAAAGAAACAGGAAAAGTCTGATAGACTGTGACAAATACAGGAATAGAGCCAGTTTGGGATTGTGGGCCAGTCCAGAGAAAGGAGATAAGTGTTCTGCAAGGAAAAATTAGTAACTCAACTTATTAGTTATAATAATAATAACAGTGTACATATATAGCATGCTTATAATTTGCCCACTATTGTCCTAAGCACTTACATGTTTTAATTCATTGAATTCTCTCAAAAACAAGTGAGATGACTGTTATTATCCCCATTTCACAAACGAGACAACTGAGCTCTGGATAATATAAGTAATTTGCCCAAAATCAATATGTGGTAAGTGGGAAAGTTGGATGCAAACCCCATATGGTCCAGAACCATAGTTGTTAATCATTAAAATAGGTAAAAAAATGCTCTTTCTGCCCAAGATATGTTTCCTACAGAGATAAGTAAAATTGCTTCAAGAATATTATTTTCCTGGGTAAGAAACAAGTAATTTGGAACTAGAGTGATTAAAGTTTAACCCACGTAACACTGTCAGTGAAACTTCAAAAACATGGATCAATTCCATTTACCAATTTCATTTACTCGTGATTTCTTCAAAGAATTCCCTTTTGCTTTTGTTTTTGTTTTTGTTTTCAGAAAGGTTGATACAAACATATAAAGAGTCAAATACAAATTTTGATAGCTGACAAGTTGGAATTGAGTTAACCTCACTAGAAAATTTAGGGCAGGATTACAGGAAAAAATATTATAGGGATTAACAAGTACCAATATCTTGCTTGCCCTTCTCACTTTTTCTGCTAGTTAGCATTCCTTATGTCTGTCTAATGAGATAAAAAACTGTAAATGAAACACAACATGACCCTTGCTTTCATGGAACTTTAACTGGAACAAGGTGACGGTTTAAAGAGTTGTACTCATGAAAAACAGTCTAACTGGGCCTTAAAATCAAGTTCTGTTCAGGATTTTAAGAAGCCATTAGCCAGTATTTCTGTCACCCAAAGACATGTAAACGCCTTCTGTATAAAGGTGGGATGGTGGAATGGTGGAAAGACTAACATGCAGGGATCAGAAACAGAGCTAATATTAATAAACTTGCAAGATTACTAATAGCACATATATTAACTACTTGGCTTTGGACATTTTATACATTCTTTTAAAAATATATTATTTATTCACCACCCAGATTTAACAGGAGTTATTAACATTTGGCCATATTTGCCTTGGATCCTTTTTCTTCTTTTTTTTCCTCCTTCTTTTCTTAATCTCTCTCTCTCTCTCTCTCTCTCTCTCTCTCTCTCTCTGTCTGTCTCTCTCTCTCAAGAAATAAGCATCACATAATCATTATTCTCTCTTACTCTGTATGAAATCAGGACTCTTAACTGGAAACGCCCTTAAAATTCAGACATCCAAACCCCGACCCTTATCGTGATAACAGCTACAAAGAACCTTATCCAAACATCAATTCCTTTCATCTGTGCAAGTCCCACAGAGGGAAGTGGGTGACCCAGGTATGCCCATTGTATAGATTAGGTAACAGAGACGAAGAGAGGCTGGGACTAGCTGAAGCTAGTAAGTGACACACGTGTGATTTGAATTCAGCTCTGCATGCCTTCAAAGTCCTTGTTCCTTGCATATGTCTATAGTACACATGAAGAATAACGATATCCATCAGACTTAGCTTCTGCCAAATCTAGGTCCTGTTCATTCCACAGTTATTCAGCATTTATTATCTGCCAGGCACCGTGCAGCCAGTGTCAGTGCCAAGATAAGTAGATTCTACTATTTGATTATTCATCACACCAAAACCCATTGCTGGAGAGAATCCTACTGAGGTTTCCAGGTAGTAGCCCCCAAACACTTGGCGACTGGGATACTCAACGGCTTCTTCAGTCTTCTGCCCCATTTGCCTTGTTACCAGAGTAAGTCTTGGTGATAGGCATATCTTGGACATTCAATGTTTATAAGACTTATCTCTGATTTCTCATTTCCCATTTCGTTATGGTGACAGAATTTTGGCAGAGTCATTCATTCTACAAATACTTACTTAACACCTCATTTTTCTAGCCACTGTTTTAAGCTTTGTGGAAGGAATATTTTAAAAAGTCATTTTGTTTGTATTTTAGCAGAGTATGGTAGGCAATAGACAAACAATCAAGTATATGAAATGTCTGGTGTGGAGAAGTGTTAAGGAGTAGAAGCAGGTAGCGTACAAATTGGGTAGTTAAGAAAGGCTTCTCTGATTAGGTTAACATCCCAGCAAGGAACCAGAATGAAATGAGGGCAATAGACATGTTTATATCCACAGGGAGAGAATTTCTAGCACGAGATATAGCAAGTGCAATGTCCCTGAGTCCGGAGAAGGCTTGCCATGTTCAAGGCCAATGAGGCAGGCTGAGTGGTAAGAGTGAAGGCCATAGAGGATTAGGGGCTGGGTGAGAGAAGATTTTAGATTTTAGTTAGGGAGAAATAAGAAATCGATTGCATTTGTAACATGACATGATTTACAAAATGTAGGTGGTAGGAACAATTCAGGTGGCCACTTGGGAATTCAGTGGGAGAAAACATCAGATTCTAAGTGACAGACCCATCTTTTTGAGTAGTGTGTCTGTCCAGTAGAGCTTCTGTTTCAAGCCAGAAATTGCCAAGTATGGTACACAGAGTGTTCAAGCAGGTCAAGGGGCCACCTACACTGGAATTGCTCAAAGGGCTTCTTAAGCCTGAAGATTTCATGAGACCCACCCAAGATATGATGAACCAAAATTTCTGTGGAACTAAAGAATATGCATTCCAAACAAGGTGCCCTGGTGATTTATAAGAATTTTGCACAACTACTGGAGTCAGGGAAAGCTGAGTAATGAAGAGAATTACCGAACTGAGTTTCAAAGACAGGAAAGAGTCAACCTGCGGAAGAGAACAGGAAGGTAATTATGATGAGGATCCCTTGAGAGAGGAACCATCATGGGCAAATCCCTAGGGGTGTAAAATATCGTCTGATAATTGGATTCCTGCATTCTATTTGACACAACTGGAGCAATCTTATTTTTTTTGAACTTTTACCCTACATCAGGCATATATGTGGTCTCATTTTAACACCCCAATCACCATGAAGGGAGCTCTAAGAGAAGTGAGGGCCAGAGAACCTAAGTGGTCCATCCAAGACTACTTGGCTACTAAATGGTAAAGGCATAATTGAATAAAATGTGGTTTAACTCTAAAGCATGTAATCTTAATCGTTACACTGAGGAAAGTCAAATATTCAATTCGGAGAGATAGAACAGATCAGGAGGGGCTGAATGTTTCCTATAGGAAGGCAATATTCGAGGCAATATTCTAGCTTGCTACTTTACAAACATCATTTCACTTGTCTTCATGACAACACTTTAATTTGTGGTGTTTTGCTATGCTTTACAGGAGAGGAAACTGAGGCATCAGGTAACATGAGTTACTTTACCAAGGCCACTCATTTTTCAACTGGTGAGATAGAGATGTCAACTAAATCCCTCTGATTCTAAAACTTGTGTTCTCACCACCTCTCTATGGCCCATTGTTTTCTCCACACATGCTCAAGTGTACATAGAAAACATATGCCAAAGACAAGTGTATTTTCCTTGCATGTACAGAAAACACTTGTCTTGCATTTCCTGTACATGCAGCATATAAAAGCATTTAAAGCTATTAAAACAATAGTGCAACTGACAATACCAAGCACTGGCAACAACACACAGCACTCGAATTCTCATATGCTACTGATGGATGCACGTCTTGGAAAACTGCTAAGCAGTATCTACAAAAAGCTAAACAACAAAAAAGAAAATTCCCATTCTACAATCCGGAAATTCTGATTCCTAGGTTTACACCCAACAGGAACGAGTGTCCCTTGCACAAAAACATATGCGAGAGTGTTCAGAGCAGCTTTATTCAAAATGGTCAATCACTGGGAACACCCTCAATGTCCCCCAACAATAAAATGGGTAAAGAAATGGTGGTATAGTCCTGCAATGAAAATACTACATAGCAATAAAAAGAATGAACTACTGGTACTTGTAACAACATGGATGAATCTTACAGATATGATATTCAACAAATGAAGTTAAATAGAAAAGAATTTACGTTATATGGTCCCATTCATATGAAGAAAAGGCAAAAGTAATCTATAGTGATAGAAGTCAGAATAGTACTGTGGTTACTCTTAGGGCAAAGGTGTTGACTGGGAGTGGGGTGACAGGAGCTGTCTAAGGTGCTGAACATATTCTATACTTTGATGGGTAGTGGTTACATGGGCATACACAAAAAATTAAATCAATCTGTATGCTTAAGATTTGTGAAACTTATTACACATAAGTAATATCTCAATAAATTTTAATTTAAAACATGGGGAAGCCAACAAAATTTGGCCAGCAGGCTATCAATCATCAACTTCTTATTAAAAATTGGTTCCATCTTGGGGCGCCTGGGTGGCTCAGTCGGTTGAGTGTCCGACTTCAGCTCAGGTCACGATCTCGCGGTCCGTGAGTTCGAGCCCCGCGTCGGGCTCTGGGCTGATGGCTCAGAGCCTGGAGCCTGTTTCCGATTCTGTGTCTCCCTCTCTCTCTGCCCCTCCCCCGTTCATGCTCTGTCTCTCTCTGTCCCCAAAATAAATAAACGTTAAAAATTTTTTTAAGGGGCGCCTGGGTGGCGCAGTCGGTTGAGCGTCCGACTTCAGCCAGGTCACGATCTCGCGGTCCGTGAGTTCGAGCCCCGCGTCGGGCTCTGGGCTGATGGCTCGGAGCCTGGAGCCTGTTTCCGATTCTGTGTCTCCCTCGCTCTCTCTGCCCCTCCCCCGTTCATGCTCTGTCTCTCTCTGTCCCAAAAATAAATAAAAAAAAAACGTTGAAAAAAAAAATTTTTTTAAAAATGGGTTCCATCTTAATCAGATCTGTCTTATCCTTTCATCCCCTATACGTGGCACATAGTGGAACTCAACAGGAATTTACATAACAAATGAACACAGGTCTGTGACCATACCCAAGCTCCTACACATCTTCAAGTGCATCCATCCTGGTTCCTCAGATGAAGCATAGACCACGGTGGCAGCAGACCCTGCAGCACAGGAGGTGATAAAACCATCCCCATACCTGGCCATACTTTCATCAGAAGAAATAAACTATAAAGCCAAGCAGCAGTTTTTCAGTATGACACAGCAGTATTGCTTGCATTAGGCCAATTTTCCACTTATGACAGCAGTAATAGCACTAAAAGCCAATAAAAGCGGTCTGTTCGTTCAGAGATCGGCTTTTATGGCTTATTCTAAATATTATCAAGTGAATCAAGAGCCGTCATTATAGTGTCTAAAAAGCCTTCATACCTTGTAAGCAAACAGTGTGACTTTGACAAATAATCATTAGTGTGTCTGTGTGAGGCCAGTGCAGGGGGAAAAATCAAATAACTGATATTTCCGTTTACATAAGTCATTAAGGTAATGTTGGTTAGTTTCAGAATAAACAAAATGGACTTCATATGTAAAATGATGTACCATTGCTTTCAACAGTCCCAGCATTTTTTAAAGTCTTATTTCTAGGCAGCGAAGTCTATGAGTGACTTCACTTATTCAAGGCTTCTTGGTCCTTATGCGCATATAAGGAAAACTCAGTAAAACTGCTGAGGGCTCAGTCAATCACACAGGCTCAACCAATATTTCTCATTTAAAGTAAATCTCAATAATTCTGATCCCACTAATTTCAGATTTTGTGATTATCCATGCATGTCATGCTAAAAATGGCCTGTGTTGTATGGAGATCCTTAAGAAAAAATAAATAAATCCGGTGAAGACCAAGACATGTTTGCCTTGTTAATGTGAGGATTTTTCCTGGGTTACAGTTGAGAACGTAAACCTTCTGGAGGGTAACTTGCCAAAATTAAAACTGACTAGATCAGTGGTTGGCAAACTGTTTTCTGTAATGGGCCAGCTAGTAAATATTTTCAGCTGTAGGGGCGCCTAGGTGGCTCAGTCGGTTAAGCGTCCCACTACGGCTCAGGTCATGATCTCACTGTCGGTGGGTTCGAGCCCGATTCGGGCCCTGTGCTGACAGCTCAGAGCCTGGAGCCTGTTTCAGATCCTGTGTCTCTGTCTCTCTCTGCCCCCCCTCCCCCACTCACGCTCTGTCTCCCTCTGTCTCAAAAATAAATAAACATTAAAAAAAAACTTAAGTATTTTCAGCTGGGTAGGGCCTACAGTCTCTGTAGCAACTATCCAACTCCACCGTTGTAATGTGACAGGACAGACAGTACATAAATTTTTAAGTCGGGCTGTGTTCCAATAAAACTTCATTAATTAAAAAAAAAAGTTTAGGTTACGTTTGACCCATGGTCTATAGTTTACCAAACTCAGCATTAGACTCTAAGATCCATGCAATGGTACTATATCTGCTTGACTCACCATGGTATTCCCATGTAGGTGTCCAGTAAAGGGAATGGGTTAGATATTTGGTAAATATTTACTATATAAATGTTGAATGAATCATGAGCCTTAAAATTCTATATAATTCATTGGTCAGCCATGTCTAGGTGCTACGCTAAGAAAATAATCAGGTGAATACAAATTTTGCTATGAATACTTGTCACGGTATTTGTTTGAAATAGCAAGATAGGAGAAGTAATGATAATGTCCAACAATGGGGGAGAAGATGAAGAAATATTTATATTAATCAGATAAGATATTAACCACTTATTAAGAATGACATGTAATATTGGAAGAAGAATATTTAGCACCACTAAAATATCTTCAAATACATGAAGTAAAAATTTTATTACAATAAAAAACTTTATTCCATTAAATAAATATTTATTGAACACCTACTCTATACCAAACACTATTCTAGACACTGAAATTCAGCAGTAGTAAAACTGGCAAAAATCCTGTCCACATACAGCCTGTATCATACTACCTTAAATAAGTATGATTATCCTGTTTTTCTTAAAAAGAGCAAGTGCAAGTACGTATATCCATTTTCATAAAGTTTGAAATGTTCTTCATCAGAATATTTTTCACAATTAATTGTGGGAGAATAAAATCATGTGTAATTTTATCTCCATACTTTGCCTGAAAATATTAATCAAAACTGATTAGGTAACAAAGTGCATCAATTATAAATAATCTGCTTTTAGGTAATTATTGTCTAATTAAACACTCATAGGATACGATATGGATTTTAGCATCTCTTAGCAAAAAAGTCCTTATTTCATATGTAATTTATTTTTATTTACCAGGTCCTTATATAGCACTTATTACACACACACACACACACACACACACACACACACACACGACACTACTCTAAGTACTTCACAAACACAAACTTCTTTAACCCTTGCATTAACCCTATGAGGTAAGTATTATTATTATCCCTGATTTATGGGTGGGGAGACTGAGGCATAAGAGGCTGGGTAAGTAACTTGCCTAAGATCACAAAACTAATGAATGGCAAGGCCGGGGTTTAAACCCAAGCTATACGGTTCCAGGGCAATCATCACAAACTATTTGGACATACAATATACACAGCAGATAATAATTTGTTAATATCAGCTTCTCTGTAAGTTAAAATTTCTAACATTTTTATAATTATAAGATCAGCAAGAACCATGAGGTAATGTCTCTGACAACCAGGGGAATTTTTGTTTGGAAGTGAGAAATGACAGCTGCAGACTTCTTTCACCCAGAAAAGGCAGCTTATTTCTGCAGCGTGCTTTAGAAGACAAAACATTGAGAATCTTTGTTCTCACAGAAAAGTAGTTTCACGTGGCAATAGATTTTCTTCTCCCTTTTTATATAACTCATTTTATAAACCTGGTGAAAATCTTTACTGGAACTAACCTAGAGTTTAGAGAAGGAGTAATGAGATATTTGGATTTTAAAGTTAAATCACTAGCAATATCTAGTAATTTTTATAACATTCCCTAGTGCATCCTCAATTTACAGGCTCCTGAGTTTGTCAGTCAGTTTAACATTAATTATCTGCCGAAAATACTTTTCAAGCATATCTTCTAACTCCAAGTTGATGAACAATGTCATGAAAAAATTATATATCAGTGCTCATTTCTGTCAGATATTTACTCTATATTTCAAAAGAGTTAAGTTTATTTTATTGAATATGGTGAGTCTAAACCTTGTTTCATTTTATCAATCATAATTTATCTGCAATCGGAAACACCAAATGTTATAATCTGAACTGCCTAATCAAACTCCCTGAGACTAAAAAAAAATCTGTTCTCTCCAAACACATTGCATGTGCGTGCAAGCACACACAACACACACACACACACACACACACACACACACACAGCCATTTTTCCACTGTATTTAGAATATTTATTATAATCTCTTTTTTTTCTGAAAGGCCAATTAATTTTGGTATCAAAAGCAAATTCTAGACCTCACTGTACACTTCACTACTGAATAACTCTGAAAAAAACACTGTCCTTTAAAAACTATGACCAATTAGCAATGCTTGCCATTGGCACACTCCATCGAGAACGGCAGAGTATATGTGCCACATAGGTCTATGCCTTGCTTATTCCCCCCTCTGACACTATCAAAAAGCTCCCATAAACCAAAAATAAGACCCTGCACTTCTTTTTTTAAAGTATCTTTGTAACTCAGACTTTACACAAGTATTGACTTTTTCCCAATTAGATGACACTATTGTATTATCTGGAGTTTACTGTTTCACGGAGGATTTTTCTGGAGCATCTCCTGGGTGATGGCAATCATCCTAAAATACTCCTGGAGAGAAACAATTCTGTGATCTCATCCTGAAGCTTTTAAGACTTCCCTTTGGATTAAAGGTCTTAGCATCTCATTTTTAAGAAGAAAAAAGAGGTGATAAGTACTATATAAACACATATTTTCTTTAGAGTAATCTTCAGAGAAATTGTTGAGTCAAGAAAGTTTTAATGAACTAGCTGGGCTTAGCACACTTGTTATTCTACCTCTGGGACCAGCATTCACATCTGCATGAAACCTCATGCATACCTTTCATGTTTCGCTGATCACTGGGGTAAATCTTAGATTTGGCAGTCCTCGGGATCTTATTCATCTTAAGACAGCCTTTCTCAGGCAAAACTCAGGCGTCTGGCTGGACTTGCTTTGGCAATAGGTAAGCAGGGGTGTGAGAAGATTATTTGGAGGTAAAACAAGGAGGGGGGATACAATTTGACCTGGATCGTAGGGGCAGGAGTCAGAAAGGCACACGCCTATGAAGGGCTGTTCAGAGAGGTTGCACAGATGTTGCTTGCTAGCTGTCTCTGTACTGGAGTGATCTCTGATCTCTTTTCCTGTTCTGTTCCTCTCCAAAGTCTTGGGGAAAGAAAATTCTAACTCAGTGACTCAGGAAATATTCATTTATGCTTGTCGATGAGAATTTAGTGGAAAACATGGAAGAATTTACTTACAGTAAGGATAAGAGGGTTTCTGCATTCCGGCAACGCTACAGATTCTGTCTAAACTCACAATTCTAAATTCGCTGAGCACTTTTTTTATGAAGTGAAACATGCTCTTACCATACGACGCAGCAAGTTCACCCCTAGGTATCTACCCAAGAGAAATGAAGACCTATGTCCTCAGAAAGAACTGCACATGAACGTTCATAGTAGCTTCCTTCATACAGAAAATATCTAAATTTTCATCACAGGAGATGAGATAAACCAACGGTGGTGAATTTGTATAATGGACTATGCCTCAGCATTACAAACACATGAGTTCAGTAATATGGATGAATCTCAGAAACATTCTGCTGAATGAAATAAAACAGATACAAAAGGGTACACACTGTATGACTCTACTTCTATGAAATTTGAGAAAAGGCAAATTTAATCTATAGTGACAGAAAGCAGATTACTGGTTTCCTGGGGCTTATTGGTGGGGGTCATGGTGACTGTAAAGGGGCAGGAGGAAGCTTTCTGGGGAGATGGGAATCTTCTGCACCTTGATCATACTGGTGTTTTCATTTGCCAAAACTCCGCCCTGTATTTAGAATAGGTACAGTACTTTGTCTGTAAATTATACTTCAGTCAAATTGACCAAACTAAATCACAACCCTTGGCTTGTGATGGGGATTATTATACCTTCTTTTTTTTTTTTTTTTTTTTTTGTAAAGTGTTCGACTCATCACAGTTTCAACCACTATGATTCAGGACTAGCACATTACTCTGCTGTGCCTTCTCATAGGTTTTCAGTGTAAACAGTCTTGGCACCTGTGATTCAAGACACATCCCTGCCCCTGTCTCTGAGACCTCCTCAGATGGGTCAGTTAACGTACTGGGGTCCCCGTTTTCTCAGATGTAAGATGAAGGGAATGGACCAGGCCAAAATTTGCAAACTGGTGGCTTACGGGTCACATGGGGTTAACATCTGTAGGTCTAGTGCAATGTAATCCTTGCAGTGCAATTCTTGTTAAATATTTGATTTAATTACAAACACTTAAAAGTCAGAAAAATTTCATAGTAATTCCAGACTTCTGGCTTCTCTAGAAAAGCAAATATGTGACGGTACTTAATCTGAGTCCCAAATGGCACCAATTAGCTGGAACTGATTAGCCACAACCCTGTTTACCCATGTGTAATATACTCCAGTTTGCCTTGTTTCCTACCTGGCTCTTTTCATTATTTACATACCTGCCTCGCCCCTGGTCATGTTGACTTTGGAAACCCTAGACTAGAACAATGATAAATAACTGGATCCTTAAGATGTAAACAGCTTCCAAGCTTTGATAAATGACCTGTGATCTAATTTTAGGGAAGAAATTTTAATGTATTAAAAATTAGTCCTGCAAAGTCACTCATGTATATACACAGAGAAAGCACTCCAAGCTGTGAAATTCCAGTCAGCCTTTTGCAAACACTTGGGTAGGACTAAAGAGCAGCCACACATGTATTAGAGAACGTTTCAATAATTAAAATAGCTCAGGACTTAGACTATGATAGGCAGCCTCTGGTCAACAAGTGAATGAAACAAAACTCAGGCCTGAAACAGATCCTGTATTGATATGTGACTTCTCTGTATTTTTCCTGTTTTGTTTATCATTTTGCGTTCAGGACTAAATATTCTTTATAAAATTATCTTGGAAGGTGCTCTTATTTATGTGGCCTTATTTACTTGCTCTGCTTTGAAATATTTTATAAAGTGCTGGAATTAGCTGTACCTTGGAAATGTGAAAGGACTCATCTGTGAAATCAGCTGGTAATTGAAACTTTAACTGCTTTTCTGAAAGTTGTTAGTCTATCCTGCTTGTCTAAGTATTCCAAATTTAAAAATAGTCTAGAATTTCTAATTTATTTATAAAACTCTGGGGTTTATATTATTATATTTCTCAGAACTTTATCTGTATTCTCAGTGTCTTTCCTTCCCCGGAGGAAAAATAAACTCTTGGATTCATTTATCTTTTTATTCTTGTTCAATTCTTAGTTATGCTTCAATCTGTCTTCCTCCCTTCTCTCTTCCTTAGGATCATTTTCTTTTTCAATTTTCTTGACTTGAATAGTTACCACTTGAGAATAGTAATTTTCCTAAATTTATATTTAACTCATGCTTTCAGGTTGGATATTTACTGTGACTGTCTTTTGTCTTCTAAATAGTGTATAATTTTGTTTTGATTTCTTCTTTGTCCTAGTAATAATTTGGAGCATTGTATTTGAACTTTCAATTGGCTGGGCATTTCTTTTTTAAACTGTTGCCACTGATTTCTAATTTTATGTTAGTGTGGTAAAATGCAGCCTGTATGTTTTCTGCTTTTTGGAATTTATTGCTATTTTCTTATGACCTAGCATGTGATAGGTAATTAACTTTTAAATTTTATAAATAGTGGATGTAGTATTCCAAATAAATAATTCCACCTTCTAAGTTTTATTCTCCCAATCTTTATTTTATTTCTGTATAAACATTTGTTTTTTTAACTTTTGACAGATTGATAAAGGGATATTGAGATTTCCTAGGACAATAGTATTTTTCTAAATTCCCTTTATATTTGACCTTGGTAATATATAGGATACTGAAACTTTTTTCTGGTTCAGTGGAGAGTCCTATGTTTTAATTGTTTCTATTGTTAATTATTAATAGTGGGCCTTTTGAGTGTGTGCTTCAGAAAAACTAATTCTCATATATTGAGAATTTATAAATCTATTGATACTAAATGTTTTATAATAATAGCTTAAGTATTTTGGAAATGAAAAGAAAATATTTCTGAAGCAAATAATTACAAATAAAGTGGACACTTTATGAAGGTACTTCTCTAAAGGAATTGCCAAAATCGACAGCTTTTTTGGTATCAGCTTTAAAACAAACAAACAAACAAATGCAGGGGAGAGGGATACTAAGAACTTAATGGTTTGAAAAAGAATGCTCAGAAATTAGAACCAATGCTGAACTTCCCAAGTCCACTTTTCAGAAGGTGAATTAATCCCTTGAATGGATTAGTACTCATATCAGATTCCCATTTTTACTTAACATAATTTTTCCCTTAAAAAACAACTTAGCTCTCACCTGGTGAGGGTCTTTATCTTAAATCGGGTGCCATGCAGCTGCCATGAAAATACTATTTAAAAAAAAAGTCTGTATTAGAGATCAGAGTCCACCATCCTAAAAAGTGAGACCACATTATTTTAGAACATGATAGAAATAGAAACTCCTCCACGATACTAAGATGCACCCATCAGTCCTGTTTTCAATTGTCCTTCATAAAAATGAAGCTTCCTTCAGTATCTGAGAAATATGGGGTAATTAAGTATGAGATCATTATATAATTGATCGGAGAAAATTTATAAATTGGTTTATAATTGACACTCTTTTCTCTATGTCCTCCCCCCACCCCCCACAAGCCAGCAATTTTGGTGGTGACCCAAATTAATTTACTGACACAACATTTCTCAGAAGGAAGCTACAATGGGTCATTCATGAGAGCTTGGATAAGAAAAACTGAGAGGCGAATGTTGACAGTGTTCACCCAAGCATGGCCATATGTGAAGGCTTGTCCGCCAAAAGCCTCCAATATCTTATCCCACTGCCAGATCATGCCTCTTACGAGGTTGGATGCATAAGATCAGTGTTCCCAAACTTCCATCTTTTTTTTTTTTTTTTTTTTTTTTATTTTTTTATTTTTTAATATATGAAATTTACTGTCAAATTGGTTTCCATACAACACCCAGTGCTCATCCCAAAAGGTGCCCTCCTCAATACCCATCACCCACCCTGTCCTCCCTCCCACCCTGCCCTCCCTCCCACCCCCCATCAACCCTCAGTTTGTTCTCAGTTTTTTAACAGTCTCTAATGCTTTGGCTCTCTCCCACTCTAACCTCTTTTTTTTTTTTTTTTTTTTTTTTTTTTTTTTTTTTTCCCTTCCCCTCCCCCATGGGTTTCTGTTATGTTTCTCAGGATCCACATAAGAGTGAAACCATATGGTATCTGTCTTTCTCTGTATGGCTTATTTCACTTAGCATCACACTCTCCAGTTCCATCCATGTTGCTACAAAAGGCCATATTTCATTTTTTCTCATTGCCACGTAGTATTCCATTGTGTATATAAACCACAGTTTCTTTATCCATTCATCAGTTGATGGACATTTAGGCTCTTTCCATAATTTGGCTATTCCAAACTTCCATCTTAAAGATTTTTTTGACATACTCATGTAACATCTGGACGGATATTTACTAATTTGCTTTAAAATGGATTCATGTTTCAAAAATTAAATAAATATATATTAAATTATAATTTTTTAATGTTTATTTATTTTTTAGAGTGACGGAGACAGAACGCGAGTGGGTTGGGGCAGAGAGGGAGGCACAGAATCTGAAGCAGGCTCCAGGCTCCGAGCTGTCAGCACAGAGCCTGACGTGGGGCTTGATCTCACGAGCTATGAGATCATGACCTGAGCGGAAGTCGGATGCTCAACCAACTGAGCCACCCAGACGCCCCAAAATAAATATATTTTAAAAGAAACTATATAATTCCATGATAAGTAAAACAGCAAAGTAGTTATAGTTGCCATAAAATGTTTACATAAAAAACAACTACCATTTAAACAGAATATCATTTAACTTTATAAATTAAAATTTTGACATTATATGTAAACAGTTGAATATAATAAAAGATGTAATCGATTTATAAAAATGCACAGCTAAAAATAAGTTCCTCGATGAAAAGAACAGAAAAGTTTACACATACTTGGTAAAGGGACATTCTGTTTAAGGCTACTTAACTGAAATCAAATATACCAAAAACAAATAAATGTAAGAGCCCTTTTTGTTCAATAAACTTTTGGTTCAAAAGACAAATCTCACATTCTCTTTTTCTTCTAAAAATGCCTACTCATTTTGAAAGGTCCAAAGGATACTATGGAAAATGTCCCTTATCCACTTAATGCTGTTATTCCACTTGAGAAAAATACTAATGAAACACCTTGATCCTGTCTTTCCAGTGTCTCCACATTATGTGCCAATATCTTTATGGAGCTCTTTAGATGAGTTTAAAGTCAGGCTGTGCAGAGGAAGGAAAAAAGCTTTTGTTATTTGTGTACTGGTTAATGAATGAATAAGTTTAATGCATTTTTATCAGGTCTCAGGGGGTAATGCCTCTGATGCAGAATAAAATAATAATGCTATCATTTACTCATTAGACACTCATTAGAAATAAGGCATTGTGTTTAAACACACCTCATTTAAATTTCACAATAACTACAAGATATAGGTACTATAATTATCCCCACTATAAACCCAAGGATACTTTCCAAAACTGACCTAAGGCCATGAACACATGGCGATTATTTCAACTCCAGAGCTATGCTCCTAACTACTGCCTTCAGCTGAATCATATTTGAAGGCTACAATTCTTCCCGATTCTTTCCAAGCCCTCTGAACAAATAGATGCAGTTAGGGACCCTTCTATATACAGGGATCCAGGGACTACTCTTTCTAACTACATTCCCTCTTGATGGTTCAATCTCACCCTAAAAGTGACAAGATGGGTGGGAAGTTTCATTTATGAACTATGTATTAATGTGTGTGTGCAGAGTGTTGAGGCGAGATGGCATGAAGCAGGTCTGAGGGGAGGTGGGGTGGTGTTCATTTAAGTTCCAAAGTCAAAAGAGATGCCTGAGTTCTCTATTCACTCTTTCTTCCTTCACTTCTACTATAAAACCTATACCCTATCCTGATATTGCCTAGTATCAGTGAGAAAAATGTCACGCTTCGGGAATACTTAACTAGGTCAGTTTTCCTACCGTCTTCATCCAGATAATTCTTATTAACCCTTTATATCTCAACTTAAATATGATGTTCCCAGAGACTTTTATCTGAATCTGACTAGTTTACTTTATTTTCTTCCTTGATACACAGATCCCAAGAGTTCCCACAACTCTTTCTACATTCCCTATCATAAGATTTATATACTGCTGTTGCTCCTTGTCTAATGTTTGCCCAAGAATTCTGACAGCATGAGACGACATTTCCCTTGTTTACTGCATTGAGCAAAGTAAATGGCATATTATAGGTGGTCAGTAAATATTTGTAATGAGGGACACAAT
Organism: Panthera leo; assembly: GCF_018350215.1. Lineage (NCBI taxonomy): Eukaryota > Metazoa > Chordata > Mammalia > Carnivora > Felidae > Panthera > Panthera leo. Next base: position 37,430,600 of record NC_056680.1, on the reverse strand, counting down.
GTATGGCTAGCTACTATTTGATTCACCTAATTCACTTTGCTTAAATTCCATGCTCATAAATGAGTCTTCAGATTGTGTCTCCCACAGGGAGAGAATGCACAGGTCACGTATACTCAGGCACTTTGATCCTTATGATTGGTCTGTAAATTAACAAACTGAAATTCAGTTCTTAGACATTCGCCTGATGAGCGTATTGCTGTGAGTAGGTCCCAGAAGAACAAATCCACTCTTAGAACATTAAACAAATGCACATTCCTAAGAATGTAAAGATGATGAAGTCCTGCACTATGAAAAATTACAAAATAAACTTAACCAAAGAGACAATTCATATGCCCCTGGCAATACCAAGGCCTTTAAGAGGTCAAGGGATGGCAAGAGAGTCTCGAACCACTGCCATTTTTTTCCTAAGGCAATGTACATTTTTTAATGATGAAATACCAAGACCTTGTTGAAAATCTATGCTATATTTTAAATATTTATATTTTTAATCGCTTTCAAAGTAATGTTTTATGTACAGAGGTAAAATGCAAAATGATTGTGCTAGCCACAAGATAATTACAGAATTTTAAAAGTAATAATAATTCATAGCAAACTCACTGCTCCCAGACATTAGGATATATGAGGATCTGAATCATCCTTCCACCTAATATTCACAACTAAAAAAACTGCACAAAATATAGGAAATCACTATTTTAGATATTTGATGAGAGGAATTTCATGACTTTGATCCCCTGGAGAAAGGAAACAAAGTCAACCCTGCCATTATCCAGACCTTCTGTTTGTGGATAGTTTCTGGACTGCAGTATAGAAAGGGAAACCCATATGGAGCCAGGTAATGTCAGTGAGTTGAGGAACTGCAGATTGAAGATGGGAAAGCCAAAAAGGATAGAATTTGTAGGGCAGAGGGCCCAAAATGAGGGAGTTATGCAGAGAAATATTTGAGAAATGTGTATAGGAGTCCATTGAGGCATACCATTTATATGGGTAGGGGGGAAACTCCATGAGGTTAGGCATCACAAACTTTTTGGAAGAGAACAATTAATAGAGCCAAACATTTTCTAGAAATTACATATAGGCTGAGAATTATTTGAATTTCCACCAGGCAAAGTGGTAAAACCTCTGTGAACACATGGACATTCAGGAAAGACTCCAGGAGGGTCACATCTTAGAAGAAGGGCAAATCTAACCCTAGAGTAAATATTACTATAGGTTTAGCAAAAAGGAACTTAAAACCAAAACTTAGAAGAATTACGCTGATCACAATTAATTTAACTGCCACTAGAACAAGTCTAACACACCTAGAGGGATATAAAAATACTCAGACCTCGATAACACTAAATTTACAATGTCCAGCATAAAATAAAAATTACTAGGCATGTGAAGAAGCAGGTGATCCATAACCAGAAGGAAAAATCAGTTGATTAAAACAATCATAAATGACACATATAATGGATTTTACAGTCAAGGGAGTTGAAACAATTAAAATAAAGCTGTTTCATATACTCAAAGATTAAAGGAAAACATAAATGCAATTAGGAAAGAAATAAATTGCAGAGAAATAAAACCAAATGAGATATCTAGAGGTGAAAAATACAAAACCTACAATGAAGAGTTCATTGATGTAATTAGCAGTAGATTAGGCACTGAAGAGAAAAAGCGTAATGAACTTGAAAATGTAGCAATAGAAGCTATAGAAAGCCAAGCACAGAGAAAAAACACTGAACACTAAAACCAAGCCTTATTGACCAACAGGACAAATCAAGCAGTCTTACAGAAGTGTAACTGGAATTACAAAGGAGAGGAGAGAGTTGAGAGACAGAAAAATCTTTGAAGAAATAATAACTAAATATTTTCCAATTTGAAAAAAACTATCCAGTCACAAATCTGAGAATCTCAAATAACCCTGAGCAGGATTAACGCAATGCATGCACAAATCATAAAATCCAGTTATGGGACACAGCGTAAAACTGCAGAGTGAGTGAATGCCTACTTGTTTTGAACCCAGTGGTACATCTTTATGTGTCACGTATCATCTTATTTAGAAATAACTTTTAAGTAATTTTATTTAACAGTAAATAAGGCCCACATAAAATGATCTTCCAGATTCCTCTAAGCCATCCTCCATGACAAACTCCTCTGCATTTCCTAAAAATGCTCTTATTTCATTTTACAGAGGGACTTACTAAGAATGTTTCTACATCTTTTAAAAAGCTTTTATTGAAGTCGCTGTCCATTATGCTGTTGAACAACTTAAATATAAGTAGCTACTTAAATTCCGCTTAAGATTTTTTTCCCTCATCACAGCTTATTTATCAGATGATGAGTCTTAACAATGCATCATTTTCCACTTTGCTTTGGCCCCTAGGAATCTCAGAGGCACATTTTATTCTGAGCCCTAGTACCTATTTTCAGTCTAAAGTTCCTGGTATAAGTACTTACCCATTCCCACTCTTTCCTCATATGGTTCTTTCATCTTTATTTGACAGTTCTATTAAAAGTAGAAATTGCTGAAAGTGAAGAAAGCTCATTCAATATGATTTTATATAAACAGCTTCCATTCATTGAACTCCTCCATGCACTAAGCACCGTGCTGAGGACTTCACATGCACTATTTCATTAATCCTCATAGAGACACTGTCAGTGGTATTATTTCTCTGTAATCCAGATGAAGTAAAATAGGCCTTTGAGAAGTTAGGTACTTCCCAAGGTCGCAGGACTCAAACTTATTTTGACTGATGGACTGATTCAATGGTCATGCTTTCAAAAACTATCTTAGCCAGTCTATGTACATTCTGGGTGCTTGAGTGTAACAATCGCAAAACATTAGGGATGATGGAGCATCAATACCAAGAGAAGAAGATTCAAAACTACATTAACATTCAGAAGGTAGAGAATGAAGCAAGAAAAATACAGTCACAGCCATCAAGGGAAGCTGCATCTGAAATACAGAAAGGTCACAGCTAATGGAGTGAAGTGACTGAGGTTTCAGATCTAGAATATGTGTATTCACGTGCACTTTTTGAAAGGAGAGGTGTTAGAATATGATGAAGGGACAAAGCAACAGAACAGCCAGGAAAAAGGTACACTGTATTGACTCCCTTCACTTAAAAGCAATAGTCATGCTTTTGATTTTAAGAATCTAGGATTGACTCATGTGCATGATTTAAAGCTTTGAACATCCAAGATTTCTGAGTAAATTTCAAACTGTGCAAAGAGGACTAAACTGAAATACAATATTTTTCTGCTCATGGACATCTGATTTTTGTGATTTTGTCCAAAACGAATGGAATTAAACTTTAAATCCAATTCTGAAGTTCTTAAATTCTTACTGTTTGAGTAAGATAATTCCGTAAATTCTGTTTGCCAAAGGGAATTTTTCAAGAGATCTGGAGTCCACAAGTTCTGTAAATGTTATGACCTTTAGAATTGTGTCCACCCAAAGAGATGTTGAGATATTAGTCCCCAATACTTCATAATGTAATATTATTTGGAGACAGAAATAGGCAGACGTAATTAGTTAAGATGAGGTCATGCTGGAATACAGTTGGCACCTAATTCCAATATGGTGTCTTGGTAAGAACATGTGAAGATACAGAGACACGAAGGAGAATGCCATGTGATAACAAGGACAGAGACTGGAGCTATGCATCTGCAATCCAAGGAGCACCAAAGATGACAAACCACTAGAATCTAGAAGAAGCAAGTTTCAGAGGAAGCAGGGCTCTTCCAACACCATTATTTTGGGTTTCCAGCCACCAGAACTGTGATATAGTCAATCTTTTCTGTTTTATGTCACCTAGTTTGTGATACATTTTTAAGGGCAACCACAGGAAACTAGTACGGGAACCCACTGATACAGACCATACACATAGGGCTTTCGGGGTTCAAAGATGATTGGAAAAGAGTAGAAAGGGAATCTAGAGGGAAACATAAAATATATCCAGCAGACAGGGTAATATAGAAAACCCTTCTTAGCTTTAATTTCTGAGACAGATGTGAATAAAGCAGACAAGTCCTGCCATTCAAGAATTTCTGTACTACTTCTCCTTTTTTCATGTTTATTTATTTTGAGAGAAAGAGATAGAGAAAGTGAGAGAGAGGTGGGGAGGAAGGGGCAGAGAGAGGGGGAGAGAGAGAATCCCAAGCAGGCTCTGCACTGTCAGTGCAGAGCCTGACGCAGGGCTTGATCCCATGAACCGTGAGATCATGAACTGAGCCCAAATCAAGAGTCAGATGCTTAACTGACTGAGCCACAGAAGCATCCCTTTACTACTCCTACCACAACCTGGACCTGAGTGCAAGACTTGACTCATTACTTTCAACTGGTAAATGTCAGTTTTCTTCAAAGATAATGCAAAATTCCAGCCCTTACTCTTCCTTTAACGTTGCCAGCCTTGACTACGAATAGAATACATTCTGGCAAATGGCTAGACTTAGGGCTGGAGACCCGGATAAAGAGCCACATGATAAAAGGCCTTGTCTTCCATAAAAGTTTGCATCTTCCATCTTAGGATGGATATAAAATGAGAGCTCCTGGGAGTCATAGGATAATTTTCAGCAGGAAATGACCTAATACCTACATGCTCTTGATCTAGTTTGTTGGCAGTAACTTCAGGATCTTTTGCTATTTTATCTTTTGCAACTTTCTTTAAATCTTGAGTTGTTTCTCAGCTTTACATTTCAATTTTCATTACAAAAGTGACAAGTTCACTGTTAGAATATGCTCAAAAATTTTTTTAAGAAAAAAAAAAAATCAACTACAGCTACCCACTGGCAGCATTTTTATATGCTTCCTTGTAATTTTCCATTTTATTGGATAAATAACATTGTATTTCTAGTTTCCTGTTTTTCTATTGATGACTGTTTAATAACTTTAAAGTGTTCGGTATTTAAAACAGGCTTAAATGCACACTCATATATAAATATTTAACTGAACAGTTTCTTCTTATTTTCTATAAATTTCCAGTAGCTCAGAGTTGGGTTAGAGCATATGAGTATTTTAAAAGATTGTGCCAATCAGTACTCTGCGTCTGCACACAACAGAAATACAAAATTGCTAATTTTAAAATGAGACTCTACTGGCACTTATGACTGGATACTCTAGAGCATGGTCTAGAGTTATGGTTGCATCTAGAGTGTGTGTGTGTATGTGTGTCTATGTTTATATGTGTTGTGTGTGTTCTCAAAGAACTTTCTTTGAAAGTACTTAAGAACTTTTCTTTGAGAATATGTAAGTTCGGTGAATATTTAATATTTAATTTTTTTTTCCATATATGAGTTGCCTTTTTATTTCTTAATGGTGTCTTCCAAAGAGAAGACAGTTTTAATTGTGATAAGTGTGATTTATTCATTGTACTTATAATTCATGCTTTTGGAGTCTTAAGAAATCTTTGCCTGGGTGGCTCAGTCGGTTAAGCGTCCAACTTCGGCTCAGGTCATGATCTCACAGTCCGTGACTTCAAGCCCCGTGTCGAGCTCTGTGCTGATAGCTCAGAGCCTGGAGCCTGTTTCAGATTCTGTGTCTCCCTCTTTCTTTCTCCTCCCCTGCTCATGCTCTGTCTCTCTCTTCTCACAAAATAAATAAATGTTAAAAAAAAAAAAAAAGAAATCTTTGCATACCCTGATGTTCGAGCTGCAAAAGTGTGCCATCTATGATTTATTCTAGACAATGACAGTTTCTGCATTTATAATTATATCTATAACAAATTTGAGGTTAGTTTTTTTGTGTATCATTTGAGATGAAAAGTTGGGATTTATTTAATCTGTCCATATGAATATCCAGATATTGTAGTACCAATTGTTGAAAAGACTCACCATTTCACTCATTGCATTACCCTGGCATCTTTGTCAAAAATCAACCATTTTAGTCAAAAATCAACCATTTAGTAGGCTTCAGTATAAAGGTCTTACACATACATCCTTAAATTTATTTCTCAGTATTTCATGGTTTTTTATGCTATTGTAAGTGACATTTTCTTCAAATTTATTTTTCAATTTCTCTCCTTCCCTCTCCTTTTCTCCCTCCTTTCTTCTTTCCATCTTACAACTCTGCTTGTCTGTGATTATTTTTTTTTCATTGACTTCTGCCACAAATTGATGGTCTTCAAGAGCAAATATGGCCACTGAAAGCCCTAAGCCTATTCCCCTAAAGTTCATCATCCAAAGAGAAGAGGTTATTCCCTGTTAGCTCTATCAATAAATTCCCAAAGAAGTGTCCTCAAAGCGCCCCGATAAAAAGTGGTAAGAATTTGGGAAGAGTTTGCCAAAGAAACCTCTTCTCAATATTGATGGAGGGTGCTGGGAAGACAAAAATCATAGGTAATGAGGTTCTCCACAATAATCATGACATATATTATCAAATTACTTTCTAGAAAAGTTATGCTGGTTTACCCTTTCGTAAACACCTTACAAATATTCTCTTTCCTCTTTCATAATCCATGCCCTATGATGTTTATTTTCACCATGAAATCTCTAAATTTTAGAATACATACCAGCTATTTTCCCCTCCACCGATGTTGCCTTCTTATTTACTTAACCCACAATTTCCCTGGGTTTCACAGAAGGGACAAGGTTTAATCCATTTCCCAAGGAAATGAAAGCATCTGCTAAAATCCCAGTATCCATCTAAAGAAGTTTATTTAAGCTTCTAGTCGTTAACAAAGGGGAAATAGTCTATCGACTTTGAATTGCAATAGCATATTAGGATATTAAACATGTTAGCAGGTCTTAACTTGAAAGCAAATGATTAATGGGGTAATGTTTCACAGTCAGAATAAACTAAAAGACCAATAATGTCATTGGACCCTTTTCATTGCTTCTTCATACTTCTAAAAAAGAAGGGACATATCCCACAAATTTAGGCTTTCCTGTATAACGCATTATTTAATTTATGGGTGGAAGAGGCAGTGACGTAGGTTTTCCAATATCGTATTAATTTCTTTAAAGTCACCTGAGTTCGAATATACAACCCTTAGAAGAACTAACTGAACAATTGGGTCCCAAGATCCAAGAGTTAATATACTTCCCTAAATTATAATTGGAATCATAAGCTTTGAATAGTTACAACTTACAGTCCACATTCCATCTTAAAGAAACCTTAGAAATTAGTTTATACAAGAGAATATCATAGGAAGGGTTGATAAGGAGGCCAAACCATGTCTTTCAAAGAACCAGTACACTTCTGTATGTCCCAGAAAACTTGTAACATAGATACACATTATCTCAATTTGTATAAAGTGGTTTTATTTTTACTAGCAACAATTTATAATATAATTAAGGTTTTAAGGTTTCCATCTTAATTACTAGGACCCATTTTATTTTGTTTTATGTTATTTATTATTTTTTTAATATGAAATTTATTGTCAAATTGGTTTCCATACAGCACCCAGTGCTCCTCCCAACAGATGCTCTCCTCAATACCCATCACACACCCTCCCCACCCCCCACCCCTCCACCCCCCATCAACCCTCAGACTGTTCTCAGTTTTTAAGGCTCTTAAAAACTAGGACCCATTTTAAAGAGTTTCCTTATCATGGAGAAATTAATAGATAAAACCCTTTGACCTGGCTGCTTCCTGACCCATTACTTAGATTACTTAGATCCTGCCCTATTACTGAATTCTCAATACATTATTACTATTTGTACTGAAAATAAATTGGGGGTGGTATTATGACATCTGTAAATTAGCTCCATTTTCATGGAGTCAGAAGAGGGGGTACTTCCTGATTCTAAAGAATGCATTTTTAAAATTTCACTAATTCTCCAGGCAGTAAAGTTTCGTTTTCTTCATAAAATGTCCAGGATCTACAAATTCCATATAACCAAGGTGCTAGCACACTTTCCAAAGTGACAGAGGCTTCCATCAATGGATGCGCATTGTTCCCTAATTCCCAGTGTGAATTCAGAGGGTACAAAAAGAGTTGAGGAATAGGACACTTGGATGGTCACAAATCACAGAAACAGTACGTTCCTGCCCTATCTGCTTGTTATGAACCAAACGTCAAGAACAGCCCACACTCATTTTTGGTCCTTTTATTTGTGTAGTTGTGATGCCTTATAAAATTACAAAATATTTCTCATAGTTTTGTTTTACAAAGAAAAATGACCAGTCATTAATATAATCTATTGTTTTTAACATTTATTTACTTTTGAGATACAAGAGAGACAGAGTGTGAACCGCGAAGGGGCAGAGAGAGAGGAGACAGAATCTGAAGCAGGATCCGGGCTTCGAACAGTCAGCACAGAGCCTGATGCAGGGCTCAAACCCACGAACCGTGACATCATGACCTGAGCTGAAGTCGGATACTTAACTGACTGAGCCATCCAGGCACCCCAATATAATCTATTTTTAATCTTATAGTTTACTAATACTTTAAATTCCTTTTAGTCTTCTTTGTAATGACCTCTATCAAAATGACTTCCATGCCACCAAAGGACCAGAATAATTGAAGATCTCAATGCTCACTATTTTGATTAATTGAACTGTGTACCTTTAACTGGTCCCTCATCTTTCCATGCATGTCTCTCTTCTTCAAGCTAGTTCCCCATTCATTCCAAAAACTATTACTATAGAGGTGCCTGAATGGTCCAGCTGGTTAAGCTTCCGACTTCCGCTCGGGTCATGACCTCATAGTTTGTGCGTTCAAGCCCCACGTCTGGCTCTGTGCTGACAGCTCAGAGCCTGGAGCCTGCTTCGGATTCTGTGTCTCCCTCTCTCTCTGTCCCTTCCCCGCTTGCCTTCTGTCCCTCTCTATCTCTTAAAAGTGAATAAACGTTAAAAAAACTTTTTTAAGTATATTACTATAACACTACAGGAAATAATCTATGTTTTAAGTCTATTACTGGTCGATTGCACAAGAATATTATGAAAACATTAAAGAGAAATGTTAAAGTGGGAAAAAATAGAGACCAGCGCCTATAATAACCTCTAATTTTTTTAAATAAAAATGGAGAATGTTACATATGCATAAATCATGCATAGAAGAATATGGAAAATCAATCAGTTTAACTACTACTAATGACTGGACATCCCCATTGAGGCAGAGCGGATGAGAGATGACAGGACTCCTAATTTCATTTTAGAATCTCAAGATTTTTGATCACTGATTTCAAAGAAGAAAATTGCTTTTCACTTTTTGATTTTTAAGTGCACTACCTCTGCCCCTTCACCGTTGGGGAAAATGGACTTTTATTTATTGTTCCGAAGCCTTCTAAGTGAAAACTAATTTTCCCCAATGTTTGGCGGAAGGAAAGCCCAAAAAAGTCTATTTGTCCTTTTATATCCTGTGTATCTAAAATGGATTATGTTATTTCCATTCATACTCACATCTGTTTATAATAATGTAAAACTTGCATAAACCAAAATAATATTTTAGAATAATTGCACAGATTGCATAAAAATAAGCAATTTTAGAATGTCTGGGATTGAGCGCTTTTTTTCCTTCAGATTCTTTTAAATAGTCATAAAATATGACTTTAATATATCCATTAAATTCAACAGAATTCAAATGAAGAATTTACAGCTGTTAAAATCATGCAATTTGACACTAATGTTTTATCATTACTATTTAGCATATAATTTTTTTTAACCAAAACTAGGTTTTGTTATGTACAATTGCCATGAAAATGTAATATTCTGAAAAGGATATTAAAAATATAAGTATGTCTACTAAACACCTGTTATGTGAATCAGACTCTACAGATTAATCTTATTGCTGCATTGTTAACCTCTTTTTTATTCTCCGGAACTACTTCTATTATACCAATGATCAGAATAGAAATTCTCCTGCATTTTGTTTTGTTTTGTCTTTGGACATGATTTTGGATTTTTAATATATTTAAATATTGTTATCTCCTGGAGCAGAATTTCTTTTTTCTTTTAGGTATATGTTTTGCACAAGTTGCAACCCCTTCTCTAAATGGGTTATAGCATATGCTGGTTGAAGGTTTTATGTTATCTTGCTCTTTTTCATTTATTTTTTTTCTCCTTAGCACTTACAACAATCTGAAATACTCTTCAGTTTACATATTTACCTTCTTTTATGGTATATTTCATGAACTAGGATATTAATTCCATGAAGATTTTTGTTTGTCTTATTTATTATTGTATCCACAGAATCTGTAATAGTTCCTGGTACACAGTAGGTATCCAAAAAAAATTTTTTTTTTGAATAAACAAAAGGCAATACAGGGCCTGTATGACAAAACCAGTTGGAGCCCAATGGCTACCTCTTACAAATGGGGCACGTGTTCTCCAGTTTGCCATGGATGTCACACTCCTATTACCTGGCCCACTTTATTGATTTATGTTCTTTTCCTGGCTTTGCTTAACTTTTGAGACTGTAACTCTTGAATCATACTTCTAACCTATTACTCTCCAACCTATCATAAGTGAACTACTTAACTTAATAATCCGTTTGAAAGATATTATTATAATAGCTTATATTATCAGCCGAGACTTGCCCCCCACTCCCATCACCCATTAAGAAAAGGTCATGTATCGATTCATGAGAGGTTTATGGAACACTGGTATGCCCCACCATACCCCAGCGGTAAGTCACAGCATGGGATATATATATGTTAAGCCTAAGTGATATATTGGGTAAGAGTTCTACCCAGACTATGTATCTCCACTTCATAAATTATTTTAGGTTTGCAAAAACATTGTATTTTGTTCTATTTCACCAAGTAACAGGTTTGGGCACTGGTCAATTACACATGACGCATAGTTTATTGAAGCTTTTCAAACCTATATATGCTAAAGTCAAACGGTATCCTCAAAGCTAGCATAGAGCCAAAAGACTTCATCAAGAACAATGGAGATGTCTTCCTTTAGATCAGCTCCTTCTCACCTATGCAGAATGTGATGTTTTGAAAACACTGATTAAGGAACCAGAACTGGGCACACTGTATCAGTCAGATATTGTCATAATAATATTGCATAACAAACCACCCAAAAATTTCAAGGGCAGATGACAAAGAGAATTTATTTCTGGTGCAAGCAAGATATGCAGTATCTTTTTATTTTTTTTTTATTTTTTAGTGTTTATTTATTTTTCACAGAAAGAATTCGAGTGGGGGTGGGGCAGAGAGAGAGAGAGACAGAGAATCCTAAGCAGGCTCTTCACTATCAGTGCAAAGCCCAACGAGGGACTCAAACGCACTAACCAAGGGATCATGACCTGAGCCAAAGTCAGACGCTCGACCAATTGAGTCACCCAGGTGCCCCAAGATATGCAAGTCAGCTGCAGCTGGGTTCATCTAGGCTGGGTGCAGAAGGGCTCAGGTCAAAGTTACAGAATGGGTTCAGGTCTGCTCCACAGGTCTCTCATCATCCTTGGACCAACAACTATTTAGGCATGATATTCTCAATGCAAAAGGTAGGGGCTCCTATTTGCAAGTACACTGCTCTTATTATAGTCTTCATCTTGGCCAAGTGGTGAGACAACACTAATTTCTCCAAACAGAAGCAGGGATGTATACTCCACCCAACAAAAGCGAGAGCAAGGGCCTGCAGCGAAAATGCTATTTGAGGGAGTGAAAAGTTTTGAGAAATCAATCAATCTAATATATCAACTATTATATAAAAGTAGACAGAGATCTGATGTGTCTATATTCTTAGGCCTCAGTATGCAGAGTCAGATCAAATTAAATGCTGGTGGCGCCCTTAGTAAGGCAAGTAAGACGGTTTGTCTTATTTAGTATTGTACCCACAGAACCGATAACAGTTCCTTGCACACAGTAGGTGTATCAACATTGTATCAACATTGGCTGGGAAGACTGAAGACTGTGGTGAATCACTTCACCCCTGGACATTAAGTTCTAAGAACTCAGGTGGTAGAACTGGCACTCTCCAAAGCCCAGGCCTCTCAAAATCCTGAGACAGCAATAACCACAGAACCTGAGGAATCATTTGGTCTCCAGAGACATGGGCAGAAACCACCTTTTTGCAATTGCTCTAATGGAATCACAATCAACCATGAGGTTGTTGTGGAGTAAGTCTCCCCTGGGTATTACAAGTTTGGCTTAATGAATACAATTCAATAGCACCACAGCATAGTCTCTATGTCTCTCCGGCAAGGTGCTTAAATGGTGATTTCACCAAATATTACTTTTAATCAAACCACATTGGGACAGGTCATTATTTTTTAGTTTATCTTTCTCTAGATTAAACTTTACAGAAGATCACTTTTTCAGCCAAACAGGCTATATAGTTTTGATATAACCTTCTTATTATTTGACAGTCGGCCCATTAAACCTAGCTTCCTCTGCAAAGAACTGCGTGCTGAGGAAGAAATGCATATGTTTATGTCAATAAATCCAAAGGGAACACAGTATTTTCTTGGTCCCAAACTGCACGATGCTTCCAGGACAAATGAAGAATTGCCAGTGGAAACTCTGGATATTGGTATTTGGAGTGTAGTGGGGAAGCTGGAAATTTTTGTGAAATCAAAACATACAGTAATTTAAAATTGCACACATTCACAGAACAAACCTTTGCCAAACTGGCTGCTCAGAGACTATTTTTCCACCCAAATAGTTTAATGGCTTTTAAGTATTAGTTGAAAATATTTACCACCAAGTTGAAGGAATGTCCCAGAATTGATTGAATTTGGTTGGAAAACATCCTGAGCTTTTTTTTCCAAAGATTCATTATGAAGAAAAAACAATGTTTTCTTGTCAACAGCAATAAAACCTGAAATAGGCTGTGACTTCTTTTCAATGACCTGAAAACTGTCACTGACCTCAATAAAATTACAAGGAATGTATACATCATGGACTAAGCAGAATTAATAAATGAGAAAGATTTGGGGCATTAGCTACACAAGATGAGAAGAATTAAGAGACCCAACTGAAGAAGTTGCAAGAAAGTGCTAAAACTTCAAATCGCTCAAAATATGTATTGAACAGAGGAAATTAACCAGCAACAAATTGGAAGGAAAAATCCCTTGGCTTAAAAAACGAAATAGAAGAGGGGACATAAAATTTGCAGAACCTAATCATTCCCTTTGTTTAAAAACAATAATTTAAGAATAAAAGAAAAAAAAAACCCAAAGCCAGAAGTTCTGTCTTGACTTTCAAATGAAATAGTTCAACATTAGCTGGACTAGTATATCTAATTATGTGCTATAACATAAGCCACTTGGTGTACTGTTCTTTTTTTTTTTTTTTTTTTGCCAGAAAAACACTCCAGCCCCCTCAGGAATGTTTTTCATTAGAGTTAGCAAATAAAGGAATTTTAGTTCTTTATTTTATGACCACTGGCATCGGTGGTTACAATTTAAATAACTACCGTATCTTAGCAACTCTAATCTTAACAAAATAAATACAGCAAGGAGCAAACAGGCTCCATGCCACACTAGTGTCTCATCAACATCCAAAAAAGGGAAAGGGGGAAATAAACGGAGGATGACTCTCATCGTGCTGGTACTCTGGGCTTGGCAGCTTTCCTGTGGCCAAAAACATTACATTTCTTTCCATTTTCACAGCAGGGGCACCTGCAGTGATACATTTTTTTTTTAATTCACTTAGACCTACAGGGGCAGGCATGAAAGAGAGAGAGGATAGGGCGATTAATCAAAAAAGAAAGATGTAAAGGGAAAAAGTGAAACCTAATTATTTTCTTCCCCCTTTTCTTTTGGGACATGGTTGTCACAACAATGGTAGCATCTGGTAGTTGTCTCCTACAATGCATCTAAACCAATGCTCATACTTGGGCAACATGATAAGTTCCTTCCCTTAAACACTAAAGGCTGAAGTAGCAACAAATTATGACTAAAATAAGAAAGAAGTCTTTCAATAAATCTTGAGTGAGTGAATGAATGAAACTTGTTCTGTTCTTTCAAACCGGGTAGGAAATATCAAAGACACAAAGCTTTTGAAACCACTTCCTACCTAAAGTGTGGCTGATGTAAATTAAACCCTTGTTCTATTTGGTCTAACCACACACACCAGTCTGAAGTCAACCTGAGGCTATGCATTTTACAGAGAAGATCAGGAACTCTGTGGTTTGATGGGCTTGAAGAGGGACCTCCATACCATGATTTTCTAGCTATGTGAACTTCTAACAGTACATTTAACATTTCTGGTATTCAGTTTCTTCTTTAGCCAAATGGGATAAAACTCCACAGGGGGAAAAAAACATGACTGTGATGTTGTCCACTGGCATAATATATGTAAAACTACCTAGTCCATTTCCTTATAAGTTGATTTATCATCCAAAAAGTTAATTCACTTTCTTTCTCTTGATTTTCTTTCATCTGAGTCATAGAGGTTACCATCAGCAAACATATCACAAATGGCACCCAACTCAGTACAATCCTGTTTTATTTTAGCCAGGTTTATCACCACTCTCCAGAATGTTCAGCTATTGAATGCTTTGATTCATTAACTTTTGAATTTGTTACATCCTACCCATCTCTAATTACAAACTGACACATAGCTTAAGCTTTCATTACCTCTTGCCTGGACTATTGATTGGAAGAGCCTAAACATTGCTCTTCTAACCTAATCTTGTCCCTTCCAATTTGGTGCCAGGATTCCCTTTCTAAATTTGACCATTTTCCTGCTTTAAATTCTCCTTTTTATGACGCTCAAGATCTCCAAGTTCTGAGTTATGCCTCTTTCTCGAGTCCTGTTTTCTGGAATTCTTACTACACTGAACCTTACTCTCCAGTCAAACAAGTTGTCTCCTTTTGATGCTGTTTCCTAAGTCAAAACTCTGGTACACAAAATGGTTTTTGTAACTTTTTTGGCCAGTTGATAAATTCTTTCTGAACCAAATTCAAGCATTATCTCCCTAGTGAAGACACTCCTGCAATTGCATTATAAGGTTGATAACATTCTGTGTCAGATGATGTCTGTATAAGATTCTATGTCTTTAGCACACTTCATTACAATGCACTGCAATCATTTGCTTCCTTGTATATCTTCCCCATTAGGCCATGAGTCAAAGAGTCCTGAGATCATGAGGTATCTGGCTGGCTTAGTCGCTAGAGCATGTGACTCTTGATCTTGGAGTCGTGAGTTTGAGCCCCACATTGGATGTAGAGATTACTTACAAAATAAGTAAAAAGTAAAAATTGAAAAAACAACAACAAAGAGTCCTGAGGTCAGAGATATGGTTTAGAATTCCCATTATCTAGGGGGAAAAGTGCCTGACTATAGAAGATGCTTAATAAATGTTAGTCCATCTCCTCCATCAGTCTTCTCCCCAGACTTTAAGTAATAAAAAGATGGGTTTAACTGGCTTCTTTGGACTTTTAGTTTGATTATCTTAACTTTATTAATGTAATGTCTAAGCTAATCTTAAAAAAAGAGTAAGCTTCCCTGCAACACACACACACACACACACACACACACACACAACAGAAACTTACACTGAAAAAAAAAAAAAAACCTAGAGATTTGATGTTATTTTTGTGCTTGATGAATACCTGTGGTTTCCGCTTTCCCAATAACCATAATCCTATTACGTGTGTTTGTAATCTTGAATTGTCTTTAAGGATCTATCTCACTCTGCTTCTTGTTACCCTTACTGTACACCTCTCTCACTTTATACTGTATTTCTTTAGGAAATATCTATAGCATGTTTACAATAAAAACAAAATCAATAATAATGATGATGGGGATGAAAAGACTTACTGTTTGCTATTAAAGCATCACGAAATTTCAAATTTTAAAAGAGATGTAATGTTATAATTTTAATACAACAGAGTTGCACCTTGGGTCTATGCTTCCAAAGTTAGTTCAGTACCTAAGATAAAAATTCTATATACTTAAAGTCCTCTGAGAAAATTCTTAACTCCTTCCTATAATAGATAATATACATTCCACAATAAAGAATAGATATGAAGTGCACAAGAGTATACTTAAATATCTTAAGTTTAATGTTTCTATAATATACCTTTCCTGGTGGGGTTAAAAACATACCTCACTAATTGTCCCCATCTCCAGGAGAATGGCCATTAACCATCCAGACCTAATCTAGTCCCATCATTGTAAGAAATACTGCCAGAGAAATACTGCCTATAACTCACTGCTGTATCAGTATGACATTTCAGGCTGTGTATGTTGAAGAATATCTCAAAATAGAAATTAAGATGTAGAGAGAAAATTATCATTATGTCTGAAAAGGAGGAAAAGGAGAGAAGGTTAGAAGAAAGGAGAGAAAATAAATTCAATGGTCAGAGAATAAATTTATTGAAGCAGTATGGATTGAGCTCCTACCGTCTGCTTGGGATCATAATTTGTTCTCAGGAAAATAAATTTTAAAGTATTGTTTATCCTTTATGGGCAGTCAAGGAGACAGGCATGCAGCAATTATTATGATATATCCTGAGCCTTATATTGTTCAAACGTATTCTTTCCAGGAACTATACTCACAGCTTTTAGCAAAGCCATGTCTGAATCTAATATTATGAATTACTATTCTGCAAGGAGAAGAGTTTTACAAAATTTTAAGTTGGTGAGTTTAAGAATAACAAAAAGATAAAAGACTATTTTTTTCTCTAAAAACTTTTTTACCCCAATTATAAAACACTTTCTGAAGAGTACACAAAGCCCTGTTTTTATAGTTAGGCTTGCCAGATTAAATAGAGAATGCCTCGCTCAATTTACATTTCATATAAATAAGGCAAATTTTTAAAATATTAAGTATGTACTACATACTGCATGGGACATACTTCTACAAAAACTCATGTATGGTTTACCTGAAATTCAAATTTAACTGAGCATCCTGTAATTTTATTTGTTAAATCTGATAACCCTATATTTAGGGGTGCCCATCCAGTCATCAGGCTCTTTCCTCTCAGTTTACTGTGTGTGGTTTTAACGGAAACAATGGATCCCACGGTGATACAAAGCAGCCTACTTGCCCTTGTGTTTACAACAGCACTGTTTTTCAAGTATGCAGATTCAGACAACTATGTTCCCTGCTTACTTTCCTAAACTGCTTCTGGTTTGTCACACAGGTAACAAAGCGTGACCTTTATCCTTTTCTTCTTCCTGAAGAAAACAAATTTTCTAGAGGGGTAAAAATTTCAAAAATTAAAAATGACTATGAACTACCCCAGAATCCTAAGCCTGTCAATGCTTTGTGCTTTTAAACAGTTGCCATGGTTTACCCCAGGAGCATCTGCATATTTCTGTGGGTTTTTTCACGGTGTGTAGTGAACTTTGATATCTTTGGGGAATAAAAGAAGTCTTTATCTACACATATATATTTAACAATGCAAGTTATTGTTATATAAATGTAGGCTGTTGTCAATTTCAGCTCCCTGCCATATCAGAAGAACAAAGCAGGCAGGAGGAGCAAGGAGATGATCTAATATGCCTACGCTAATAACAAAGCCAGTGTCCTAAATTGGCAATGGCAGCCCTCTTCTGCGGAGATTGTTTTTAACACCAGCAGTAGACATTTAAAAAAAATTGGATGGTGACAGGAAGAGTACATTTTAAATTGTCAACCTTCATGATGTCCTTTTGAAGAATAGCAATTACATAACTCAGGGAGCTTTATTTTGCATTTGAAAAAAATATATATATAAAGCAGTTTGCAGTGTTATGCAAGACTCCATATTCAGAATTCTTTGTGGAAATCAAAGTTACTTTTTCTTTACTATCATCTTTTGTCCTTTCATTACTCAATTGTTAGTTAAGCTTGAAATCAATATTAAGTATTAGTACAAAATTAAAACTGTTTTCCAGTTAATTTATTAACAAATTCACTTGAAGAAGCTGTCAGCCATATGGCATTTCTTAATCATATTTGAGGTCCAGTTTGTAATTTTCTCAGGGTCACCCACCTTTCTTCATCTCTATGGTATTAAATGAGTTTGCTAATAATATTGTAAAATGTTGTGAAAGTTTTAAGTTGCATCCTCTTAAGCCGTGAGAGAAAAATGTGATGCAAAAGTAATTTTATATCACTAAAATGTCATTTGGGTTTTTTTTCTAATTCTCTTCTTCTTTTGAAATA
Organism: Panthera leo; assembly: GCF_018350215.1. Classification (NCBI taxonomy): domain Eukaryota; kingdom Metazoa; phylum Chordata; class Mammalia; order Carnivora; family Felidae; genus Panthera; species Panthera leo. Next base: position 37,412,623 of record NC_056680.1, on the reverse strand, counting down.
ATTTTAGCAAAAAATAAACTCTTAGAAAAATACAGACTTAATACCAAGAGAAACGTATTGCAAGTACCCTAAATAGTTAATGTATTTTCTAAATGAATGATTTAAAATAGCTATTAAAGGAGAGGAAATGAGCTTAGGTTTCTAGTAATGACTTCTCCTCTTCAAAATGAAATCTGTAAATCCCTGATTGCAATTCCAAATCCCCAAAGGACCAACAGTTCTGGGACCAGGGCTCACTGGCTTTATGTCTAATAGCACCAGATAAGTAGCATGATTTTTATATATGTAATTTGGGAGAATATTCAGAATTTATAGACCTGGAGACAATTTATGAATGAATTTCCTTTTTAAAGTACATTATTCTAAAAATCAACTTTTCCACCCAAATGGTAAGCAGAGCACATAGGAATGTGAGAGGCATGGATATATACGTACAGAGACATATGTATATGTATTTATATATGCATGCACACACATGCACAAAATATAAGTAGCATCTTATTCATAAGAGCATAATGATTCAGGCTGTGATTGTTAATAAAAATGCATTTCTAACCATCAACTTTGAGTCTATTATTCTAAGTTAATTGCATTTGCCCTAAAGAGACTTACAGCTGGCTGCCAGCCTGTTTGTGTCAGTTCCATTTTATCCATCAGTCAATCTTGTCTTGTTATATCCCATATATTGATCAAATAGATTTGTTAGCATACCTCCACCGCTTTCACAGCATTTAAAAAAATAAAGAATAATCTCAGTACGATTATCAGATGAGTGTGACTACTTCGTTTGCGTGTTATCTTCATCGCAATTTCAGTGGCAAATAGATGCCCTTTGGAGAGGCCCATAAGACTCTCATTAAAGTACAACAGAGGCAACACTCTAGGAGGCACTGAGAAAAACTGAAACGAGAGTTAAATGCGTAAGTCTCCACTGCAGTGGTGAGTGTCATCCAGCTTTTCAGGGGGAACAGAGGTTACTCATCATGGTAAACATGAATTCTCTACCCGAGTGCATCACAGAGTAGAAAGCATCTTGTTAAAATTTGTCCTCCGAAGAGGTGTATTATTAGGTGGTGAAGTGGATTAAAGAAATAAATGGGCACCATGTTCCCATTTGCACCAAAGAAAACCAGGGAGGGGGACAGAAGAGCAGAGAGGTTAGGGTAGAAAAGTAGTTAAGGTGGAAAATCTGAGAAGAATTAGAATCTTCCCTATGTGAGTCAAGTTGCTTAGAGGGGAGATAAAAGGCATCACAGGGTGAGGAGATAATTAGCAGATCAGAAGCAAAGCAGTTAAAAGGTGACCCTTACCTCCTCTGTTACTCAGTCTAAGAAACTATAGACAATTATTACAGTATTTTCTCCAGGGATGTGTGATACAGTTCCTCCAAATATCCTCCAAGATACAAAGCTCTCTCGGCATTGTCATTGCGTTGCTTGAGTTCAGTGCTTTTTATGGAAAATCCTTTACATCACGCCAGCCTTGTCTTTCAACCTTGCCTTAGATCAGTGATTCTCAAACAGGGTGATTTCACACCCCCCCCAGGGGACATTAGGAACACATGGAGGCATTGGGGGAAGGTGCTACAGGCATCTGGGGGGTGGAGGCCAGGGACGCTGCTACAGAGCCCACCATGCACAGGGCGGTCCCCCACAACCCAGAATGATCCTGCCCCAAATGACAATAGTGCTGAAGTTAAGAAACCCTGCTTTCTCGATGGATGACTGAAATGTACTTAAAGCTAAAAAACAAAACTACATCACAGTTCAGCAGCAGTGCGGTGAGTAGGATTTAAGCAACTCTGAGAAGGCACAGAGCAGGAGAGCCGCCGCACAAAGAATTTCACACTTGCCTATTAAATAATACAATTCATTACCTAGACCCCAGGAACAGTTGAGCAAAATGCAACCCCAATTTTGAACAGAACAAAGAAAAATGAAAATCATTGCCTGATAGAAGACATTTCAAAGACCTCCAAGACAAACCAACTGAAAAATCCCCCATAAAAAGACTCAGCAAGAAAATTGTGTCACAGTCCCTAATCCTCAACAGACCTTAACAAGATGCTCATGAGCCAAAGACTCATGTCTGCAGAAGACAAAAGACAGAGGAAGCAATGCGGTCTAGGGAAGGATTATCATTAAGAGGCAGGAGAAAGATAAAACAGATTCCTCAACCTTACAATTAGGATTCCTAAAAATAATAACCAGAAACGTGCTAGAAACCGTGTCACGATAACTGTTATAGCTTTCTGCTCCTGGGGAAATTAATATTTAGGTGAGGTCTGGAGCAATATTTTTAAAACCTTTATTTCTGATGGATGCTTTTTTACCCCACCTGACCAGACACTCCTGTCACCAAACCACTCCCTGGCACAGATGGCCAAGACATTTGCTTTTTCAAATACTCCATATTTCCACAGCCACCCACCAGACAAAAATTAGATTACCAATGCTTGTGTAAACTTTCCAAGCTCTGACACAATAAGATTCCAGGAAATGTACATGCACAGCTAAAAGCAGCATTATACATAATGCACTGTAATTCCAACAGACAAGTTGCTATCTTCGATAGATATACACATTTTCCATGCCAAACACATGAACGTCAATACATTTTTCTCAAGTTAAAATGGAAACCATTTAACAGATATAATGGGCACAATGAATTTCATTTTGCATTACTAATGAAGCAGCAGCGAAGGAGGGAAGCTTTGGCAAGGATTGCAATGGGACCAAGAAAAACAGGAAACAACTTAGAAGCTGTCATTGCTGTCCAAGTTATTGCCCCAAAGCATGGTCATGGAACCCAGGGGATACTGAAATTTCATATTCTCAAAAATATAATTCCACCTAAACAAATTTTCTGCTTATGGAGGAAAAAGGTTTAAAAAATGGACAGAATAGTTAGCTGCATTTATGCAAAAAGACCCAGAGAGCGTCCCCTGGTATTTTTCCCTCCATTCCTGAAGAGATGTTACACTCTATTCAGGAGTCTAAAGGAGATGCATATCCCACAAGACGCTTTTTCCTCACTGTTATAAAAATGTCAAAAACAGCAATACACATCATTGGCTCTTACCTGTATCTCAAGTCTTACTGGCATCTTACTTTATGAAGTCATTGCACACGGAAGGTTTGTGTGTGTGTGCTATCTACTAGATTTAGGTAATAAACTCTAAAGCCCTAAAAAATGTTATTATGCAGTTTAGAATGAAGGTTTTGAGCACAGAGTTATTGGAATCAGGCAAACCTCAATTCTAGGCCCATCGCCACAGCTTATGAACTGAGTGAGCTTGGGTAACTGACTCGGGCAAAGTTTCGGTTTTTCCATCTGTAAAATGGGTACACATTCCCCATGTTGATCATTTTTAAGAAGGAAGAAATGGGCCATGTGGGTAAAGCATTAGGTATCTTAATGTCTAGCGGCAGCAGGGACACGACTAAATACTCCGGCCTCTCCTGGGTTCAAATCCCTCCTACCACAGCTGTCTGGCTCTGTGAGTTTTGGTTAGTCAGCCACACTACATCTCAGTTTCCTCATCTCTGAAACGAGGATAGGAATAATAACAATTACTTCTAGGATTGTTATGAGTACTGAAATCATAAAAATAAAGGGCTTTGCAGTTCCTTATATAAAGCTCATTACATTTTAATCATAATCATTCTTCCCCTCATATTTACAAAGGGGATAGAAACATCTCTGGTATTAGGCTCCTACATAATTGGGGAAAGTATCTCAAAATGTAAACGCATATACAGAGAAAGACTTGGAAAGAAACCAACTGGAAGGCGAGGCTGAGACTGTCTCCATTATGTTTGTCATGAGTTCCAGCAGTGATTTGCTTTTCCTGGATTTTATTTTTGCTTTTAGAAAACAAAAACACATCTCTCCACTGGAAAAGTGGAACACGACAATATTCAGGAATATCAGACTGAGCACTGTTTCCAAACTATCCCCACTCCCAGCAACTGATGACTTGTTTCCATTAATGTATCATGTGGCACCTCAACTAAATACAGAAGGCAAAACCTTCACAGTCCCATGGCTAAAAACGTTGTGACAGCAAATTGGTTTCGAAGCATAAAGAACAGTGGACACACAAAAAATGAAGAACATCTTTGGCTGTGAAAGGTCAAGACGAGTTAGTAAGCTATTAACTTGGCTCATTTTTCAAACTTTAACGAGAAATATTCAGTGTTTCCACACTGCTTATCAAGATCCTAATTCTGTCATCTTTCAGGCCTATATTACTGAAATTTTTAGAACACCACTTAATATCTTAATTGTTAAATTACAGGGGGGTGCCCTGGAGGATGAAAATAACTCCACCTTTTAGCTTGTTTCCATCTTCCCAGGCAGAATCAACTTTTCAAAATGAAGGGCTTCTAAGGTGCACCATGTTTAGCCAGATGAAAGATAAACCAGATTGGCATGACAGTCAGCAATGGAAAGACAAACAAATTAAGTACTTATAATTAAAGCTGGAGGAATAAAAGAATTCACACTTTCTTAGAGCTATTATTTCAGACAGTCTGGTGTCAGAATTAAAAGCCAACCAGTGCATCTGTTTATATTGCCAAGGATTTTCACAGAAAGAAGGGCTAGGAAACACATATTTTTTAATTAGGGTCCAAATTCCAAAGAACACCAAAAAAATAGTATGTCAAAAATATATGTTCTTGTGATTTGTATTGTTCAATGTCTAAACAAAGACAAAAAATTATGTTTCTTCCTTCTCCTTCACGAACACAAGTGAAAGAATAAAAAAAAAAAAAAGTAATTCTGTTGCTTTGGCCACAGACTCCTTTTTCTGGTATCCTTCTTGCTTCTGGCTTAACTACTGCTTTTCTTTCCCAGGATGAAATAATATAGGAAAAGCCGATTAAGGAAGGCTTCATTCACACAGAAGTTTCACCAGGATGGCTCGGTTACCAAGACTTAAAAGCTGAGTTACAATGGCCACCTAAAATGACCGTTTTACACTTTAAAGTACATCTTTTATTTTAAAATTTTGAGTTAGCTCTTTGCTTATGTTGAGCTTTGAATGAAAAGAAAGCCCTCTTTAAAAATCTGTTCATGTAGAGAACATCATAACACTAGAATCTATCACTCACCTATTTGGACCTCTCACCCGCTAAATTGGAAGCGTTTCAAATCCTCTTGGTCAATTGGAAAAAAAGAAATCAAAATATAGCGTAGTATTCTGTATACTAAAGTTAAAAGACTTCATTCCCTCATATATTTATTCAACAATAATTATTGATCATCTACTATTTGCTATATACTGGCTCACTGTTGGGAAATACCGAGTCGAACAAGACAGCACTACATCTAGCATATCATCATAACACTACGATGGTCCAATCTCTAACAGATGGACCACTAGGGTGGTCCAGTCTCTAACACAAGATATACAGCCTTCTGGAGAAACATTTACCTGTAAAAGGGGGACGACACAGACTTGAGAGATAATTGGCCCTTATCTTTTCCTTGATGGAAGAGGAAACTAAGATATGGAAAGCTTGAGTCACATAATCATGGCGCTTTTTAGTGGAAAAATCACAGGACTGGAATTCACGTGTCCAAACTCAAATCTCATGCTCTTTCAATATACTTCACCTCCAAAATAACCGCTTTCCCCAAAACAATAATACGAAGCCATAAATGTCAAGACAGTGGACTAAAAGTTGGAAATGTGCTTTGAGAAGAGAGAACAGTCAGTAACCATCCTAATTTTATGGCATTACAGATGGTGGAGAAGGATGGTTTAGAAGTCATACCCAAAAGGATTCTAATCTTACATCTATTAAACTAACCAGCCAGGGCACACTGGGCAAGACTGGAACTCTGAGAGTCATTTGGATTTTTAAAAAGTTTTCAAATCAGGATAACAATGTTTACATGAAAGGAATAAATTCCATGAGACAGTGGAATTGAGTAGGTAGTCAATATATATAAGTTCCTGTCTCCCTCTTCTCACCGATGTAAATTGAATAAAACTGATAAAAGACCAGGTCAGCAGAAACCACATTTCAGTTTTTTGATTTCTAACCAGTCATTTTAGCATAAGATCCAGCCTCCAATTTTAAGCCATTTTTGTAGATCATTTTTGGCATACCTTCACAAAATTAAACATTTCCATTCTGTGAACATTTTGGGAGTTAGAAAGCAGAGACTAAACAATTAAATTTAGAGAATTTCATCACCATACATCCTCTAAAAAGAGATGGGAAGAAAATAGAGTCAGAAGAAATATTTAAAATTAATTAAACCTTCTATGTAATTTTCTGAGTCTCTCTCCATTATAGGGCATACAAATTCAACTAGCTTAGGTAAAAGGAATTTGGACACTCACTTATCTAGGATATCCAGGAGTAGACAAGCTTTAGGAATAAGGAAATCAAGGGACCCAAATGATGAATTAAGTGTCCTGTCTTTACCTTCTTTTCTCAGCCATTTGACCCTTGTTTTGGCTTTACTCTCAGACTTCCTACCCATGGCGGGGAAGTGAGCTTCCGTCAATCACAAGGCAATATTATCTTTCCACCTCACAAGAGAGGAGTCAAGCCTCACTCCTGGCATGCTTACCTCAAGTTGGAGGGATCATCCTCATTGGTACAAGCTGAGTCTCATAACCATCCCACAACAAACTGCTACGGGTAGCCAATGGAGAACTAGGGTTACCATGTCTCTGTGCATGGAGCCGGGGTGGGCAAGGCCATTCTACTCAAGCTACATGCAGGTCCTCCAATGAAAGATAGGGTTCTCTTTCCTGAAAAAGAAAAAGGGGGTGGGGAAGGATCTTGGAAAGGCAAACAAAGCAAAATAATAACAGCAAACAATGGATATCCATGTGAATCATTCTTTTTAACTTCTTTGCTTTTAGGATTATCCAGCTCACTTCAAAATCCTCTTGGAGACCCTGGTAGGTTCATCCCTATTTCTTTGTAACAGATTCCTATACTAACTGATGGGTACTTTGGATACAACATGATAGGGGAAGAAGTCCATCTTTGTTCCTGTCCATGATACAGTTGACACAGCATTGGCATGCACATCATCAAATATCTATATTAGTCAAGGCACAGAGACATGTTTTTCCCTTGAGGGTGCTTACAGCCTATCTATGCATACATGTTAGACAACAAAAGTTAAAAATCATGTATTTGTTTATGCAAGACATAGATTCAGAATATACCATACACGGAGAGAACCCTATGTTTAGCTTTGTGGAAGTATAAAAACCTCAGTCTCTGTCCTCAAAATTGGGGAATCTGTTAAAAATATCACTTTAATCTGAAGTTAGCACAGAGGACTCCAAGTACAAGTTAACATTTGAACTGGGTTTAGAGGATAAGTAGAAGTTTCACTGTAAGAAATAGGAAAAGAGGCACGCACAAAGAGGCCAAAAGAGGAAAAGTTTGGAATGTGTTTTCTCATTTAGGTAAAATATCATGCATCTGAAAGGGATGAACAATAAACATCAAGGTAGCTTTTAAGAATTCACCAACAGGTGCACCTGGGTGGCTTAGTTGGTTAGCATCCGACTTCAGCTCAGGTCGTGATCTCACGGTCTGTGAGTTCGAGCCCCATGTCGGGCTCTGTGCTGAAAGCTCAGAGCCTGGAGCCTGCTTCCAGTTCTGTGTCTCCCTCTCTCTCTGCCCCTCCCCTGCTCATGCTCTGTATCTCTCTGTCTCAAAAATAAATAAAAATATTTTTAAAAATTTAAAAAAATTTTAAAAAAAGAATTCACCAACAAAATCTGCGTAAACATGTTACGGAGCTTCAGTACGCGGCAAGACTGTGCAGTTGACTTCTAGGAAGAGGCAGATCTGAAGGAGCACTCCCTCCAAAATGTATTAACAAGGGGAACATTCCAGGGGCTCCTGGGTGGCTCAGTCGGGTAAGCGTCTGACTTCAGCTCATGTCATGATCTCACAGTTTGTGGGTTTGAGCCCTGTGTTGGGCTCTGTGCTGACAGCTCGGAGCCTGGAGCTGGCTTCGGATTCTGGGTGTCCCTCTGTCTCTGTTCCTCCCCCCACTTGTGCTCTCTATCTCTCAAAAAGAAATGAACATTAAATTTAAAAAAAAAATAAGGGCAACATTCCAGTTTCACATTAATAAATACAGTAACGTGCATTTATGTAAAGTAAAAGTCAAACGTACATTTGTTCATGAATGTAAGCAAAAGGTCTATAAAAGAGTTTTCCTAAACTGATGATAGGAATCACCTCTGTTAAGAATAGTAAGAATGGGCAAGCATCAGTGGTGAAGTAGGGATTCTGCTTTTAACTTTACACTTCTGTGTTGCTTAAGTTTTTTTTTTTTTTACAATAAAAATTTATCTACATGTTGCTTGCATAATAAATATATACTGTTTCATAAAAGAAAGTTTTCTATTAAAATAAGGGTCAAATTACTAGCAGGCTAAGGTATCTGTTCTTTAAAAAATTAACGTTATTATTTTTTGTTTCAATGGGGCAGGTAGCTAATAACTTGAGGAACTGATTAGGAAGAATAATATTTTGCAGGTGGCATTATCTTAGAGCCCATAAGCAAATAAGGATGTAGAGCTCTTTGGAAGTTGTTAAAATATATAATACATATTCTCTGTATGTGTGTATGTGTGTGTATATATATATATATATATACATATATATATATATATACATATATATAAATTAAATGTACAGGTCAGACATACACACACACACACACACACACATATATATATATATACATATATATATATATATATATATATATATATAAATTAAATGTACAGGTAAGACATATATATTTTATACAGGTGGCTATTTTAAATGTGCATGTATAATAAATAAGTATATAAGAGTAAATATATAATGTATATATGAATGAACACTAAGAGAAGGAAAGAAGACTTTTTTTTTAAACATAGGGATTTAAAGCATCAAAGACATGTCTTAAGCATATTCTTTTGGGAGTTATCTTCAAGACAGCAAATCTGGATCTGGGGTCACTGTGAGCTGAGTCTGATTTCAGTTTAGATTTGGTGGTGATCTACATGAAGAAGATGGTTGAATAAATGAATGAAGTTAAAATATCCTCAGGGATTAAATGAGGTCAGCAAAGGAAAGGGGAAGAGAACTGAACCCAAGGCTTTGGAAAAGATCATCCGTTAAGAGAAGGGGAACAATTCATTTGCTCACTCATTCACAACTAATATTTTTGAGGTTTTGAGGACAGAAAGGAGAAGAAAGCAGCATGGAGACTGCCCATAGGCAGTTTATAGCCACTGGAATGAATGCAAATACTAACATTAATGGAGGCTTTACTGCCTCTGCAAGGGCACGAAGCATCACATCAACCTTTAGAACAACATTACTGTTACCTCCTTTCAAAGTACGAAGAAAGGGGCACTTTGTCCTAAGTCGTACAGCTCTGAAGTGTCAGGGACTTGATCTGAACCCTCCACCACAAACCGTAAACACAGGAACCACTGCTTCCAAAAATGTGGTCAGTCAAGTGTCATAGAAGAAGCATCACAGTAAGAGGAAAACCAGAACTCTGTTAAAGACAAAGATGAGTTTCATTTACATGGGGATGAAAATCAATTGTGAGGGACAAGAGAATGAATGGATAATAAAGTACTATGTGTCAAGGACTTCTCTGAGGAAACAGATGGAAAAATTAATGCGAGAAGGATCTGGGACTATGGTACATCTAGGCACGCATGCAGAGGGAGGAAGGAGGCAATAGAGTGAAATTCAAAATACAGGGAAGGGGAATAATGTGGATAAAGACATGTCTTGTGTATGGTGAAGAAATTAGGACGCATCTCCTGGATGTATACATTCACCTTTAAAAGGAAGAGGGCCTCTTCTCTGACAGGGTATGGAAAATGTAAAGGAACAGACAGATATTTCAGTTAAATAGAATCACAGCAAACTGTAACAATAAGATCTTATATATATATTTTGTGGAGGGGGGTGTTTTCTCATTTTTAAATGTTTTTTTTAAATTTTTTTTAATTTTTAGTATTTATTTAAGAATAAGTGACAGGGGCGCTGGGGGCGGGGGGGGGGGCGCTCAGTCGGTTGAGCATCTGACCGGCTCAGGTCACCATCTCACGGTTCATGGGTCCGAGCCCCGTGTCGGACTCTGTGTGGACAGCTCAGAGCCTGAAGCCTGCTTCGGATTCTGGGTCACCCCTCTCGCTGTGCCCCTCCCCCGCTCATGCTCTGTCTCTCTCTGTCTCTCAAAAGTGAATAAAGATTAAAAAAAATTAAAAAAAAAGAATAAGTGACATACAACACTGCATTAGTTTCAGGTACGCAACATAGTGATTCTATATTTACATACACTACAAATTTGTTACAATATTTTTTACTATATTTCCTAGGCTGTACATTTCATTGACATGTCTTTCTAAATGGAAGGTGGTACTTCTTAATTCATTTCACTTATTTTATCCATCCTGAATACTCTCATGCCCTGTGGCATCAGTCTGTTGTCTGTATCTATGAGCCTGTTTCTGTTTTGTTTTATTTGTTACTTTCTTCAGTTTAAATTCCACATCTAAGTAAAATCATATGGTGTTTGTCTTCCCTGACTTATTTCATACAGCATAATACCCTCTAGGTCCATCCATGTTGCTGCAAGTGGCAAGATTTTATTCTTTTGTATGGCCAAGTAATATTCCACCCATGTGTGTATATACACCATATCTTCTTTATCCAGTCATCTACTGATGGATATTTAGGCTGTTTCCACATCTTGGCTATTGCAAATAACATTGTGATAATCATAGAGGTACGTTATCTTTTCAAATTAGTGTTTTCAGGGTTTTTTTGTTGTTGTTGGCATAAATACGTACAAGAAGCTGCATTGTATAGTTGTTCTATTTTTAATTTTTTTTAGGAACTTCCATACTGTTTTCCTTCAGACTGCACTAATTTACATTTACGCTAATTTACTGTACTTAGTCGAAGTACAAAAGGGTTATCTTTCCTCCCTGTCCTTGCCAACATTTGTTATTTCTTGTCTTTTTGATGAGAGCCATTTTAACATTTGTGATAAAAACTCTCAGCAAAGTGGGTATGGGAAGAATGTACCTCAACATAATAAAGGCCATGTAAGTAAGACAAACCCACAGCTAACATCACATTCAACGGTGAACAGGTGGAAGCTTTTCCTAAGCGGTATCTCATTGCAGTTCGATTTGTATTTCCCTGAGGGTAATGCCGAGCCTATTTTCACGTGCCTGTTGGCGATCTGTAAGTCTTCGGAAAAATGTCTAGTCAGGTCCTCTGTCTGCTTTTAAATTGGATTGTTCTTTTGATGTTGAATTATATGGGTTCTTTACATATTTTGGATGTTAACCCTTCATTGGATATATCATTTGCAAATGTCCTCTTCTGTTCAGTAGGTTGCCTTTTGTTTTGTTAATGGTTTTTTCTGCTGTGCAAAAGGTTTTTTTGTTTTGTTTTTTGTTTTTGTTTCGTTTTGTTTTGATGTAGACCCATTGCTTTTGTTGTCCATGCTTGAGGAAACAGATCCACAAAAATGTTACTCAGATTGATGTCAAAGAGCTTACTGCCTATGTCTTCTTCTAGGAACTTCATCATTTCAGGTCTTACATTTAACTATTGGATCAATTTTGAATTTATTTTTGTATATGGTGTAAAAAACTGGTTCAGTTTCCTTCTTTTGCATGTAGTTGTCCAGTTTTCCCAGTACCATGTACTGAGGAAATTGTCTTTCTCTGTTGAATATTTTCACCTCCTTTGTCATAAATTAATTAATCATGTAAGTGTTGGTTTATTTCTGGGCTCTCTTCTGTTCCATTGATCTAGGTGTCTGTTTTCATGCCTGCACTATACTATTTTCATTATGATTGCCTTGCAGTATAGTTTGAAATAAGGGAGCATGATACCTCCAAATTTGTTCTTCTTTCTCAAGATTGCTTTGGCCATTTGGAGTCTCTCATTATTCCATACAAATGTCAGGATTATTGGTTCTAGTTCTCTGAAAAAGAGATTGATGTTTTGACAAGGATTGCATTGAATGTGTAGACTGTTTCAGATAGTATGGGCATTTTACATATTAATTCTTCTAATCCATGAGCATAGGATATACTTCCATTTATTTATGTCATCTTCAATTTATTTTATCAATGCCTTATAACTTTCCAACTACAGGTCTTTTTCCTCCTTGGTTAAATTTATTCCTGGGCATTTAATTCTTTTTGATGCAATTGTAATATAGGATTTTCTTAACTTCTGATAATTTATTACTTATAGGAAACACTCTAGATTTCTATATATTGATTTTGTATTCTTCAAATTTACTGAATTTACTAGTTCTGATAGTTTTTGGTGGCATCTTTAGGGTTTTTATTATATAGTATCATGCCACCTGCAAATTGTGACCGTTTTGTTTCTTCTTTTCCAATTTGGATGCCTTTCATTTGTTTCTCTTGCCTAATTGCTGTGGTTAGGTCTTCTAATACTATACGGAATAGAAGTAGTGAGAGTGGGTATCTTTATTGTGTTCCTGAACTTAGGAAAAGCTTTTAGCCTTTCACCACTGAGGGTGATGTTAGCTTTGGGTTTTACTTACATGGCCTTTATTATGTTGAGGTACATTCTTCCCGTACCCACTTTGCTGAGAGTTTTTATTATAAATGTATGTGGAATGTTGTCACATGCTTTTTCTGCATCTATTGAGATGATCACATGATTTTTACCCTTTACTTTGTTGATGTGGTGTATCAGGTTGATTGACTTGCAGCTATTCAGCCATGCTTACATCCCTGAAATAAATCTACCCAATCACGGTATATGATCTTTATAATGAATTGTTCAATTTGGTATGTAATATTTTACTGAGGATTTTTGCATGTAGGCTTACAGGAATATTGATTTTCTTTTCTTTTCTTTTTTTATGAAATTTATTGTCAAATTGGTTTCCATACAACACCCAGTGCTCATCCCAACAGGTGCCCTCCTCAATGCCCATCACCCACTTTCCCCTCCCTCCCACCCCCATCAACCTTCAGTTTATTCTCATTTTTTAAGAGTCTCTTATGCTTTGGCTCCCTCCCTCTCTAACTTTATTTTGTTTTCCTTCCTCTGCCCCATGGTCTTTTGTTAACTTTCTCAGGATCCACAGAAGAGTGAAAACATAGGATACAAAATTACTGTACGGAAATCAGTTGCATTCTTATACACTAATAATGAAGCAACAGAAAGACAAATAAAGAAACTGATCCCATTCACAATTGCACCAAGAAGCATAAAATACCTAGGAATAAACCTAACCAAAGATGTAAAAGATTTTTTTTTTATAGTGCCTTGTCTGATTTTGGCACCAGGGTAATGTTGGCCTCGTAGACTAAGTTTGAAAGCACGCCTTACTCTTCAGTTATTTGGAATAGTTTGAGAAGGATAGGTATTAATTCTTCTTGAAGTATTTGATAGAATTCACCTGTAAAGACTTCTGGTTCTAAACCTTTGTTTGCTGGGAGTTGTTTGTTTGTTTGTGTGTTTGTTTTTAATTACTATTGCTGATGCAATTCTGGATTGTCCAATTTGGTGGCATATAATTTTAGTAGTCTCTTATAATTCTTTGTATTTCTGTGGTATCAGTTGTAATTGCTTCTTTTTCATTTCTGATTTTATTTATTTGGGTTCTGTCTATTTCTTCATGAGTCTGGCTAAAGGTTTATCATTTTTTTTTAAATCTTTTCAAAGAATCAGCTTTTAGTTTCATTGACCTTTTCTATTGTTTTTTAGTTTCTATTTCATTTATTTCTGCTCTGATGTTTATTATTTCATTTTCTATGAACTTTGGGTTTTCTTCTTTTTCTAGATGTAAGGTTACATTGCTTATATGAGATTTTTCTTGTTTCTTGAGGTAGCCCTGTATTGCTATAAGCATCCCTCTTAGAACTGCTTTTGCTGCATCCCATGGATTTTGGAACATTGTGTTGTTACTTTCATTTGTCCCAAGATGTTTTTTTCTTTCATCTTTGATTTCTTTTTTGATCCATTTGTTGTTTAGTAGCATGCTGCTACAGTTTTTTTTTTTTTTTTAGTTTTTTTTTTCGTTATCTTATAATTGATTTCTAGTTTTATACTGTTGTGGTTGGAAAAGATACTTGATATAATTTCAATCCTCTTAAATATATTGAGACTTGTTTTGTGGTCTCACATGTGATCTATTCAGAATATTCCATGTGAACTTGAAAACAATGTGCATTTTACTGGTTTTGAATGGAATGTTCTCTATATAGTTTTTAAGTCCATCTGACTTAATATGTCTTCTAAGGCCAGTATTTCCTTATTATTTTTCTGTTTGATCTACCCATTCATGTAAGTGGGGTATTAAAGTTCCTTACCATTATATTATTATTGTCAGTTTCTCTCTCTGTATCTGCTGATATTTGCTTTACATATTTAGGTGCTGCTATGTTGGATACATAAATATTTACTAGTGTTATATCCTCTTGTTGGATTCATCCCTTTAAGGGTATTCATTTTGTAATGGTCTTGTTTGTCTCTTGTTGCAGCCTTTGTTTAAAAGTCTATTTTGTCTGCTAAAAGTATTGCTATCCTAGCTTTCTTTTCATTTCCATTTGCATGGGGTATATTTTCCCATTCCTTCACTTTCAGTTTGTGTGTGTCTTTAGATCTAAAGTGAGCCTCTTCTAAGCTGCATACAGATGGGTCTTATTGATTGTTTTTTTTTTTTTAATCCTTCCAGCCACTCTAGATCTTTGATTGGAGCATTTAGTCTATTTATATTTAAATTAAGTATTGATAGGTGTTCATTGCCATTTTCTCAATTGTTTTCTGAACGTTACTGTAATTCATCTCTGTTTCTTTGTTCTTCTTTTGTACTTTTTCCTTGAGATTTGATAACTCTCTTTAGTGTTATGTTTGGATTCCCTTCTCTTTATTTTTTTATGTATCTATTATAGGTGTGTTTGTGTGTGTGTGTGTGTGTGTGTGTGTGTGTGTGTGTGGTTACCCTGAGATTTATATATAACAACCTATGTATATAACAATCTATTTTAAGTTGGTGTTCACTTAAGTTTGAATACATTCTAAAAGCACTACATTTTTACTGCCTCCTCCCACATTTTATGTTTTTGATGTCATGTTAAATCTTTTTATTTTGTATATTCCATAACTATTGTAGATACAGCTGATATAAGAACTTTTGTGCCTTTACTGCTATACTAGCTTTAAAATGGTTGATCCATTACCTTTACTTTACATTTGCCTCTACCAGTGTGATTTCTTTTCTTTCATAGATTTTCTTGTTAATCAGGGCTCTTTGTTTTCACTTAACGAAGTGCCCTAATATTTCTTAAAAAGCCAGTTTAGTGCTTAAGAACTCCTTTAGTTTGAACTTGTCTGGGAAACTATTGGTCTTCCCTTCAATTCTGGATTTTAACCTTACCAGATAGGGCATTCTTGTTTGTAAGTTCTTTCCTTTCAGGATGTTGAATATACATGCTACTTAACTTGTGGCCCGCAAAGTTCCACAGAAAATCAGCTGATAGTCTTATGGTGGTTTCCCTTACGTGTAACTAATGGCTTTAAGATTCTCTCTTTATCTTTCCCTTTTGACATTTTAATTATTACATGTTTTTCTGTGGATCTCTTTGGGTTCATCTAATTTGGGACTTTCTGTTCCTTGTGGACCCGGATGTCTGTTTCCTTCCCCAAGTTAGGGAAATTTTCAGCTATTATTTCTTCAAATAACTGTTCTGCCCCTGTCTCTCTTCTCCTTCTGGGACCACTATAATGTAAATGTTAGGATGGTTAATTTGGTTCCACATTAACTTTCAGCTATCCTCATTTAAAAAAATTTTTTTTTTCTATTTTCTGTTCAATTTGGAAGATTTCCACTACCCTGCCTCCCAGGTCACCGATCTGTTCTTCTGAACCATCTAGTTTGCTGTTTATAACCTCTAGTGTATTTTTCATTTCTGTTATTGTTTTCTGCAGCTCTGATTGATACTTGAATTTTCTATCTTTCTGTTGAAGGTCTCACTGTGTTCATCCACTCGTCTCCCAAGTTCAGGAAGCATTTTCATGACCAATATTTTGAACTCTTCACTGGCTAGGCTGCTTATCTTCATTTTGTTTAGCTCTTCTTCTGAGGTTTTGTGTTTGTTTTTTTTTTTTTTTTTATTTGGAACATATTCTTCTATTCTCTCCTTTTGCCTAACTCTGTGTTTGTTTTTATGTAGTAGATAGTTTAGCTATGTCTCCTAGTCTTGAAGGCATGACCTTATAGAGGAGACGTGGGGCCCAGAAGTGCAATCCCTGTACCATCGCAGCCAGGTGCTCCAGGGGTGTCCCCTGTGTGGGCAGCATATATGCCCTCCTGTTGTGACAGGGCTGTGACTCTTGCAGGCATTCTGGTGGACAGTGTTAGCCTCTGGCCCTACTGTCTGCAAGGCCTGGCCACAACTGCTGCGGGCACACTGCAGGGAAGCGTTATCATCCGATCAGCTATGTGGCCAACTGAGGTGCAGGCTTGTACAGGGCTCTCAGGGGGATATGCCCCCTGACATTCACATTTTAAAAGGAAGTTTCCAGAATGGCACCCACTCTGCCAGGATCAGCATAGGAGAACAAGATAGCACAAATGGCTTCCTCTGGCATCTCAGTCCCTGAGGAGAGGCCCAGCTACCTCCTGCCTCTTCGGCAGGTGCTACAAGTTTAGTGAGTGGGTCTCCTTAATCTAGGGTTTGTGGGTCTTTCAATCTGATATTTTTGCACTGTTTTCCAGGGTGAGTGAGTCTATGCACACACCCATTATGAGCAGTCTCCCTTTTCCTACAGTTCTGTAGCTTTTCTGGAGGTATTCCCTGTTGGTTTTCAAAGCCAGACGTTTCAGGGCTCGTCTCACTTTAAAGGATATAATAGTTAGGGTTCCTGATGTGGAGCTCAAATCTCTTGCTCCTCAGGGAATCTTTGAGACCCCTCCCATCTGTAGAACACTGTTCTTGGCTGCTTTTTTTCCCCTTGAGACCACATGTCTGCCCTCAACCCACTTCAGTGCTATCCCTTATTGTGCACGCTCTGTTTGTTCAGTTCCTACATCCTCTTCAGAGGGAATTATTCCATATGAGGTTGTAGAATTTGTTGTACCCACAAGAAGAGGGGAGCTTGGGATCTTCCTACACCGCCATCTTAAACTCTCCCTATATGTCCACTTTTGGACGGTGGTTCTCAACCCCAGCTATACATTACAATGATCTTGGCAGCTATTACAAATTGTTACGCCCACCGTGCACTCCAGGCCAATTAAATCAGAAAACAATTGAGGTAGCTTTGGGCTGAGGGCGTCCAAAGCAGGTTTTAAAGAGAAGCTGGTATGATTTAACTAGGTGAGGAGAAGGGAGGCATTATATGTGACAGCAACTTGAGCAAAATTTTAAAAACTAAACTAGGAATCGATAAATAAATTAATTTGCCTAAAACAAAGGAAGCAAGGAAGAAGTAGTGAGGAAAATAGAAATGCTAGAATATGGGCAGATCACAACAATTCTTTATAAATTTCTAAATTGCTGCAAAGTAGATATACTTACATCCCATTACTTATGATGATAAGTTATACTAAGCACAGAGATCTTACCAATACTAGTCACTTTTTCATTCCCAAACCATCATCAGAGTCCCTAGCATATAGTAGATATTCAATAACCAGTAGTTGAATAAATACATCTGATAAGTAAACAGATAGATAACTCAGATAGCAGCCCAGGAATTTCTTCAGGTATCTAGAATTCTTGAGAAAAGCAAAATTGCCTCGTACCCAATCCCAAGTTGCTCATTGAAAACACTTTTCCACGCCTTACTCAAATCTCCCTGGGTCCTCAGCTGGCTTCACTGGATGTGGTTTCAATCTCTTTGTTCTTAATGCCATCAACAACAGATTGTGTCTAATAGTTTTTTACTAAAGTTTGACAAAAGTGAAATAGCAATGGGGATGAAGGCTTTATGATCAAAGTACAAGCTAGCAAGCAATTTAAAATGATGTCAGATAGCCCTATTGTTAACTGGGTCACTTGACCGTTCTCACTGGCCATTATTCCATTCTGAGATCTTGCCTTCTGCCATATTACTTCATTCCTATTTTTCTAAGACTTCACTAGTACCACCCAAACTACAAATTTCAGCTTTTTCTTATAGAGAAATTTAACTAGGACTATCTCCTACACCATAGCTTAGGGGAAACTCGCTTGTAACATCCAACTTTCTCAGAAAGTATTCTGCCAAACCAAAGTTCAGTTATTAATCCCATTTCTCTTAGGGCCCCAAACTTTTATAGCCAACTATGATTTTAAGTGGTAATATCTGGGGGGCACCCGGGTGGCTCAGTTGGTTGAGCATCCGACTTCAGATCAGGTCATGATCTCACAGTTTGTGAGTCCAAGTGCTACATCAGGCTCACGGCGAACAGCATAGATCCTCTGTCCTCCTCTCTCTGTTCCTTCCCTACTTGTGCCCTCTCAAAAATAAATAAAACATTTAAAAAATAGATGGCAATTTTTTTCTTTCTCTCTATACAAAAGAGAGAAACACATAGGGAAGACAAGTAGAAAATCTCAAACCCAATAACAAGTAAGGACCCACGAGGGAATAAACAGTCATTATCGGTGGTTCACAAAACAATATATATTCACATTATTGTTGAAAATAATCCTTCTCTTCTTTGCTAAGGAGTCACAAAATGAATGTCTTTGTCTTGCAATGTCATCGCTATATCCAGTCACATAAGTGGTAGTGTGAATACAGTGGGTACTCAACACATGGACACTAATCGTGAGGATAAAGGGTAAAGATGAGATACTCTCTGAGATTTTATACCTTATAATAATAACTGTAATAATAGCTACTTTGTATGTCCAAAGTCGTTTAAAAGCATTAACATTTCACATGGCACACATCCTCAGAAAGCAGATCAATATTTATTCTTCCAAGTGTGTCGAGTATACAGTTGGGGCACCTCGAGGTGAAAACGTCACCCTGCCAGTGTCAGCCTCAGAACTTGGAAATCACATCCCCCAGTTCATTATGTCAGAATAATAAAGCGACCCTGGCCAGTTGAACATATTCATTAGCGGTCAGGGGGAAGCAGGGCGGAAGGAGCAGACAATATGGCTTTGGGAGCATCCAGAGCTAAATAGCCTTCAAAAAAAACAGGACTATTATTTGACATAGCATCAGTACGGGAAGGGAAAAAGCCATGAAAACACACACACACACACACACACACACACACACACACACATCACAGCAGGCCTGTTTAGTCCTTCCAGATGAGAATTCATCTTTGCGACTCGTCGTCCAAGTAATTTCATTGCCACTAATTGGGAAAGGTAAGAGAGAGGAGTAGGGACTACGTTTTGCCCCATCTCCTTTTCTCTCTGCCTCTCTCTCTCATTAGAGTCTGTTTAGCTGATTAAGCAAATCAACCTTAATTAGTAACTAACTAGGGAAGAACTCTGCAAGGTTTGGTTAAGCTGCATCAAAACCCACAGCCGGCTCTCAGAGCCCATTAAGAAGTAATCATCCAGCGCAACTAACAAGTCACTAGACCATACTTTTGTAATTTGGCTCTTTTGTTCTGTCAGTTTGAAGAGCCCTGTGCATGTGATGCCATTTAGAAGGGAGCTCTTTTAGAGCTTTCACTCAGGAAGGCGTCGGGAGCTCTGGGGGTAGAGCTTAGCTCAGAAAAAAGGGAAAGAATTCAAGTTTGCGTTGACAGCTTGATCCCAGAGAGAGACGACTGGCTGCTTGTCTAGCAGGTCCTTTGGGTGTGGATGAGGCAGGGGCAGGAGTCTCCGTCTTAAGTGAACGTGTGTGCCGCCAATGTTAAAGGCACAATTACCTTCCCGCGCACCTCTGTTTGCTAGTGCTGTTTCCTTCCATAAAACCTCTTTTCCGCTGCCAAGTGGAGCCCGGCAGGCAATAATATTTTTCATGCACGATACACATACTAAAATGCCCTTGTGTGTTTTTAACAGATTTACAGTTGATAACAATAGGGCTGTTTTGTCAGGCAAGGTAAAAATGCATTTGTTACAAATGCAGAGCCCTGGCCAGGGTCCATGCGCCTCACAGCTGCTAGTCCCTCAAAAGGGTCCGTCCAGCTCCTGTGAGCAGGGAAAAGTAGCAAAAGTAATCAAGCTGAAGGTCTTTTTATTCAAACTGAAGTTCATCTTTCCGATAAGGATTTTTATTTGTTGAGACCCTCTTCTCCCACCTACGAGGACCATGATAACATAAACACGGGGGGGCGGACGTGAGCATCCTTGTATTTGAACGCGGACGTGGCCCTTGCATTCTTCGGCGAGTACGGTCTTCAAAACTCAAGGAGGAGAAAGAGATGGGATAAATTGTTGCGTAAATCAAACCACGACTTAGAGGAGGTATCCCTCAAAACGTGAGAATCCTTGACTAATAATTAGCAGCTTGCTATTATCCCAGCTCAATTTTGTTTTTGTTAAATGAAACCACATATTAAACGATAACTAATAAATAAATGACTTCTATCAGTCAATTCCAAGAGAGATTTCTGCTGTTATAAACATCCATTTACAAATACATATTTTTTATGAAAGGACATACTGGTGAAAAGAATTTTCTGTTGTTATATTGAGGGTGAAATGAATTTTCTACATTATTTTACAGAAGAACAGGTTGATATCTATGCTGGTTGATATTAAACTATGTTTACCTTCTTGTAAGAAATAAGACGAGACATTAGCTGTTCGACATATGTTATCATATCTACCGATGCGAGACAATATACTGTTAAGTCCGCAGCTCTGATGTCTAATAGCATGGATTCAAATCCTGGCCACAGTGTTGTTAATTCTATGAACTTACTTAAATGTTTCCAATTCTTGAGCCCTGATTTCTCAACCATTCGAGTGGGGATGGCAGGAATCGCATCTACCTTAAAGCATTTCTTGCAAGATAAAATTACATAATAAATATCCTCTCTACAAATCCTGGAATTCAATATATATTACTTACTTTAAATTATTATTCTATAATAAGTGGTGAAAATAGTCACTAATCAATTCGCATATGAATTGTGTTACATATTATTAGCCAAATTTATTGACAGTAGCTGCTGTAAAACAAACAAGCCCTGCATTTCAGGGGCCTCATTTAATAGCAGCTCCTTCGAGGTTACTCAAAGCTCACCGCAAGGAGACATTTCTGAGTCACTCTGCAGCGTGTGGTAACTCAAGGACCCAGGCTTTTTTACCTTTTGGCTGTGCTATCCCCAGGGGGTTCCTCACTTTTCTACTATATTCTTTGCTTAACACTGTCTATTAAATAGAGACTAAAATGTGGAGAATCATGTGACCTGTTTTAGCAGCCAAACCTCCGTGTGTGGCACATCAGTTTTGCCCACAAGCCTTCTGCCAGAACTATTTGCATGGCCCCGCCTACATTCAAGAAAGCCACTGGAAAACAGTTTCACTGTGCGTCCAGAAGAAGCACATTCAACTCAGTATGCATCCAGTCAGGATGTGTCATTAACGTAAATCGTTAGGAGCTAAAACTGGTATAATTGAGGGGCCGGTAGGTGGCTCAGTCTGCTAAGCATCTGACTCTTGATTTCAGCTCAGGTCTTGATCTCACCTCAAGGGATTGAGCCCCACCTCGGGCTCTACACCGACAAGGAGGAGCCTCTTAGTATTCTCTCTCTCCCGCGCTCTCCACCCCTCCCCTGCTTGCACACACATGCCCATGCAGGAGGCATTCATGCTTTCTGCCTCTCTCTCAAAATAAATAAATAAAGATGGTATAGTATCTACAACGTGTACCAGAATGCTCATAATAGAAAAAAAAATGTGTTTTTTTACAAAAAGTTCTATGCTTTCTACAAAAGAAAACGTGCATCCCTCTCATTCTTCCTCTAGATTTCTATTTTGATTCATCTTTTCTGGGAAGACCTTTTATTATGGAGGCTGTGGGCACCCTCACTGGTATCCCCATGGCCTCTGTCATAGCATTTGGTCCACGGGATTCTCAGTGTCTCTTTACTGGACTTGGCTATTGGACCAGAAGTTATCTGAAGAGTGACTTAGGTTTTCATATGAATTTTTCCTCACCTAGTACAATCTCTACCCTGTAGTAAACACTCTACACCATTTACCAAACAAATGAAGGAATTTCTAGGTATAACCCAGCTGTACATTTTAGTCAGTAAAGAAAACCATAATACAACTAAAACCTGCCTATCAAAGAATAAACGATTCATGAAAAAAACATCAATGGGAGGAATATACATTTTCCTTTATAAGAATATAAAACTCAATTTCTTGGGTTCAATTTTCAACATTTAGCACCATACTCTTAAAAAGTAAAAGATCTTGACTGTTTCATCAGGGTCCAGTAAATTGACTTGGGAAACATTTTCCTTCCCTATGTGTATTCATGTATTATAGCTGGAAGACAAGGACTAACAACTTAGAGCAAGGACCCCAGGGATCCTTCCAGAACTTTTGTGCTATAATTAAAAAAGAGATGTTGTATGGAAACCAATTTGACAATAAATTATATATATATATATATATATATATATATATATATATAGTAAAAAAATAAAAAATAAAACAAACCTATATAATGTTTTTTCCTGAAGCAAAAAAAAAAAAAAAAAAAAAGAAAAAGAAAAAGAAAAAAAAAAAGGAGAAACCATCTCTGAATCTCTATTAGTGAAACATTATTTTTTTGGCAGCCTAAGATCGGTTACGAGACAAACGGTTCCTTTTGAGGGGTAGGAAAGAATACTTAAGCTGTAGATAATTTACTTTCCAAATTAAACTTTCACTAGAGACAAAAAAAATGTGTCGAGATTTTTTTCTATTTACAGTGAAATATAAAATGATACAGTGTTAGGTTTCTTCAGAATTTTTTACATTATTGTAAGATTTTAGATCTTATTGTAGATATTCACCTTTGAAAAATGTCTTAATTCCTACCAAAACTTCTAAAACTTAGGACTACTAAGGACTACTGTTAGCACCTTACCCAGTTTCAAATATTGAAATATTTAGCCGACATTATTCTAACAATAATGGTGACCTATTCAAATTGAAATCACTGAAGTTTCTCGTTGGCATATAATTTATATTACTTACTAATTCCTATCATGCTACTACTATATTATCAATATTTTACCTATAAAGGTCACTATTTCCTTTACCTGTTAAATCTACTTTCTCAGAGGCAGTTCACTGCAGTAGTTAAAAGTTCATCTTCTTTTCTGAAGCCACATTTCCTACTTTAAACACCAACTCTGCCTCTCGCTCTCGGTAATTTTAATTCACAACTGATATTATCTTTCTGTGCCTCAGCCTCCTCATGTGTAAAATGTGGCTAGGAATAACGTTTAGCCGACAGGGTTAAGGTAAGGACTTAGGCAAGCTTACACATCAAAAGCCTTGGAGAACAGTGACACTTTGAAAGCCTCTAGAAATATTTAGCTATTATTACCCATGTTCAACTTTCCACATTCTTGTTTCTCTTTTCCCCCATCATCCTAATCTGTCTTCTATCCTTACCCACCTATTGGAATTGTTCTAACAAACATCACCGCATTGCCAAACTCGGTGGTTTATTTTCCATCTGGAAGTATTACTGCTTTCTTTGTAGCATGTGGTCCTTTTAATCACACTCGTTTTCTTAAAATGGTCTCATCTCTTGGACAGGGAGAAGAGGTATGGAAAAATGCAGAGAGACTGTTATCATAGTCGCTCCGAGAAAACCAGTATAAGGAGAAGGCAGAAATTGGTTTACAGGTTAATTTGAAGGAGAGTAGTCAAATAAGACTAACTAGAATTCCTGGACTCCAGTCTACTTTCCCTATAATCCATTCTTTATATTGCCATTTCTGAGACAAGAATAGGGTCTTGTTTTATTCCTCCTTAAAACCTTTATTTCAGACTCTTAAATAGGAGGGAAGAGAACTTGGATATAATTTGTATGTTTGGGGGTAAGGGTGGATAATCCGTATCATATGTCTGAATATAGTGCATTATTCCGAGAGGAGATCCATATATACATTTCCTTGGGGTCCATCTGTCCTAGATCAAGAGCCACCATTCCAATGGTTAAAGTTTAAAATCCATAAGTAAAGATGAAATCTTCATCTTAACTCTCACCTTAACTCTCAAGTACCTCTCTCCCCTTCTCCTATCCCCACCACGATCTTACCATGCTCTGCTAAATACTGGTTTTCACAATTCCAAGCTTTACAAACTTTTTTCTACTTCATGGAATATCCTTGCTTTCAACTGCCAACTGGCAACTGAATACTAATTTATTAAGATCCAGGGAAAATTTCATCTCCTCTTCCACATTTTTCTGCATGACATCAAACATAATTGCAAATTCCTGAATTTTTCACCCACAGAACTGTGTATAAACCTCTACTCTCTACCTATCACATGCTAGCCATTGAAGTTGTCTGAATGCCTGTTGCCCCAATGAACAGTGAACTCCGAAGGCAGGGGCCAGGTCTGATTTATCTCAGAGTATCTACCAGCACTTAGCCTATTGCCAGATACTCTGTAAAGAGCCTTATAAATGTTTCCTAAATGAGTGAGTGAATTACTGATTGCTGTCTTGCTTCAAATTCATCTGTTAAGTGAAGGATTGTATGGTGTTTTCTGAGGGATCTTTATTTAAATGAATGTTGGTTAATCCACATGATTCCCATACCCTTCCATATAGAGATGAACTCGGGAATAAAGTGGTATGTTTTACACCACTTCTAAATTGTGCTCAATCCTGTCAACAGCACATCAATAATCAACTTGGTAGTTGCTGAAGGAACAGTGATTTGAGGCCATCCTTTCTAAGTCTTAGGTGGCCAGCATGCACTCTTTCCAGTGGTATCATTTGTCGAAATGGGGCTCACGGTGATATTACTTCAATAACACCTCCACTGTATATCCTGGAGTGTCCCATGTGAGTCCTGTACATAGTTCGAGAGAGAGAAACTGAGGGAGAAGCAAAAGACACACATCTAATAACATTTTGTTCTTAACACTCAACTATATTTTCATTCTATTGTCTCATCTTTGTGCATTTAAAAAACATCCAACCTCTATGCATCAGTACTCCTGTATCCCTTGGGTCAATTCCTAGCAGTGCTATTGCTGGGTCATAGGGTAGGTCTATTTTTAATTTTCTGAGGAACCTCCACATTGTTTTCCAGAGTGGCTGCACCAATTTGCATTCCCACCAACAGTGCAAGAGGGTTCCCGTTTCTCCACATCCTCTCCAGCATCTATAGTCTCCTGATTTGTTCATTTTAGCCACTCTCACTGGCATGAGGTGATATCTGAGTGTGGTTTTGATTTGTATTTCCCTGGTGAGGAGTGACGTTGAGCATCTTTTCATGTGCCTGTTGGCCATCCGGATGTCTTCTTTAGAGAAGTGTCTATTCATGTTTTCTGCCCATTTCTTCACTGGGTTATTTGTTTTTCGGGTGTGGAGTTTGGTGAGCTCTTTATAGATTTTGGATACTAGCCCTTTGTCCGATATGTCATTTGCAAATATCTTTTCCCATTCCGTTGGTTGCCTTTTAGTTTTGTTGGTTGTTTCCTTTGCTGTGCAGAAGCTTTTTATCTTCATGAGGTCCCAGTAATTCATTTTTGCTTTTAATTCCCTTGCCTTTGGGGATGTGTCAAGTAAGAGATTGCTACGGCTGAGGTCAGAGAGGTCTTTTCCTGCTTTCTCCTCTAGGGTTTTGATGGTTTCCTGTCTCACATTCAGGTCCTTTATCCATTTTGAGTTTATTTTTGCGATGGTTGTGAGAAAGTGGTCTAGTTTCAATCTTCTGCATGTTGCTGTCCAGTTCTCCCAGCACCATTTGTCAAAGAGACTGTCTTTTTTCCATTGGATGTTCTTTCCTGCTTTGTCAAAGATGAGTTGGCCATACGTTTGTGGGTCTAGTTCTGGGGTTTCTATTCTATTCCATTGGTCTATGTGTCTGTTTTTGTGCCAATACCATGCTGTCTTGATGATGACAGCTTTGTAGTAGAGGCTAAAGTCTGGGATTATAGCAGCACTCTCAACAATAGCCAAATTATGGAAAGAGCCTAAATGTCCATCAACTGATGAATGGATAAAGAAATTGTGGTTTATATACACAATGGAGTACTACGTGGCAATGAGAAAGAATGAAATATGGCCCTTTGTAGCCACGTGGATGGAACTGGAGAATGTGATGCTAAGTGAAATAAGCCATACAGAGAAAGACAGATACCATATGGTTTCACTCTTATGTGGATCCTGAGGAACTTAACAGAAACCCATGGGGGAGGGGAAGGAAAAAAAAAAAGGAGGTTAGAGTAGGAGAGAGCCAAAGCATAAGAGACTGTTAAAAACTGAGAACAAACTGAGGGTTGATGGGGGGTGGGAGGGAGGGTAGGGTGGGTGATGGGTATTGAGGAGGGCACCTTTTGGGACGAGCACTGGGTGTTGTATGGAAACCAATTTGACAATAAATTTCATATATTGAAAAAAAAAAGAAAAATAAAATAAAGAAAAGAAAAAACATCCAACCTCTTTTGATCTACAGGAGATAACAAATTTTCTTAGGAGGGTGCATAAAGAAGTTAGAATTAGGGATGCTTCTGGCATCTTCACTTTGTACAGAGGAAAAGATTTTGAAGCAGGGAGAACATAAACAGTATACACTAACTCCTGACACACCACTGCTTTCTTAAACGAGAATAATAAAAATTTGCAAATGAACAAAAGAGTGGGAGGTAGATATCTGATTTACAATGTTTTTGAGATAAAGAACACTAGAAAAAAAGATCAATGTGAATAATAAAGCATTGTTAACTGAGTCATGACATTTCTATTCTAGTGACGATTGAACGGCAGAACTGCAAATGAGCACCTTGTACCACTTTCTAAGTGGGAAGAAGACATATAATTATAATCCTCACACTGACGAGAATTCAGGAAAATCTGGGGAAAAGTTTACGGAAAAACATATTGACATATCAGTATTATAAATTACTTTCTCTTATTAACCCACCCCCCCTCAAATTCTTTTGTGGGCTAGCTCATCATGGCACAGAAGGTGTTTCACGAAAAGACATACCTGCCTTAAAAAGTCTTTTTTTTTTTTTAAATATCTACCATATATTTATTCCGTAACTTGCTCCACATGCAAGATATATCGGAGAAGTATATTTTCAAACACGTTTAACCTCCATTGTCTTGAGCGCCTGTATCAACAATGTCACGTCACTTAACCGAAAATCCTCATGGAAACCTTGTATTTAGTCAAAACTAATGAATCTGTTTTAACACCCTTTGCAAAAGTAAAAGGAGATATAATACTATGTTTTCACTTGACATACATTTTCATCCAGCTCCTTGCTTTGTCGGATGGTTCAGGGGGAAGAAAACTGCAAAAATTACAGGGACGTTATCAACTGTAGTGTCTTCGTAGAGAACAGAATGGAAAATGGCATTTTGCTGAGCGAAATTTAAAATGAACTAAAAAAACAAACAAACAAGCAACAAAAAAACCCACGAGGATGAATTTTCTCCTGATGTTTCACTCCACTGAAGTCTCCAGAGGGGAGACTCCTAAGCGTTGAAGGAAGCTCTCTAAGTGACCCCATTACTGCCTCCGGCACTCGGGAAGGCAAAGGGGCAGTTGTAAAGTCAGACACGGAGTGAGCGTTGCAGAAATTACAGCAGTGCCTTAAGTGTATCCTCCGCAGGGCGCTTTCCTATCTTCAGAGGACACTCTCATTAAGTGCTGCCAACAAGAAAACTACGCAGTTTTCTTTATAAAAAGTGCCACCTTTTATGGAACATCTGGAGCTCGTCCAAAGGGCTTCCAGAATAGGTGGTAGAACATAATGAAGTAAAACGGCTCAGCCACCGAGGTTTTAACACCAGCTGCAGCATGGAATCATCGCTACCTGGGGAACTGGGGTTATTCATCAGCCATTATAATGTGCTGGGAAGATCCAGGAAGAATGCAACGTGTCTGGTCCATGTCAAGTCCTTCGCTGGGATTTGGAATCAGTATGCGAAGGGTCTACTTGCAAACTTAGAGGAAAATATATTTTGGCTGTTTATTATAGTTGACTAATCCAGATCTAGCCACACTCAATTATTTTCCCTCCGCCTATTAGGGATAAAGATACACCCGGGGATTTGATTTTTACATTACCTTGGTGTTTTCTGCAATGTCTGTTGTGATAAAGAATGAAGATTAAGATGTGTGGGGAAATATAGAAAAGACTATAGAGATTGCATTCTTGTATATATCCAATGCAGATGGCCTATCAGGTTATACTCAAGAAAGAAAGCAAGCCACAAGGGTAGCAGGGGAATTGGAGGGCACAAAAGTCAGATTGACTAAGTGGTATCAGACAAAGAGCACAAGAAAAGAGGAACAAACATTAGGTCTAAAAGAGTGATAAGAACAAATTCACCCATGGCGGCGGGGTGGCGGGAGGGGGGCAACCACTGAAAGAACCCCAAAGCAACCTAACATTCATTGGTATGTGAATTAAAGTGATTGCATGCAACCTTGCAGTTTACCTGATTCTGTTCTGTGATGCCCTGCATGCAACCTTGCAGTTTACCTGATTCTGTTCTGTGATACCCTTAATGTGGGTAGTACATTGGGAAAACAAATTTCTTAGATTTAGGTGTTGGAGATGAACCTGGGACAAGAGCACCAGCCTTTACGACTCATTAGGACAGTCCAGAGTGTGCATGAACTTGTTAATAGATCCCTCATTCCTCTAGGGAAAGAGAACTTCCATCTTTCTGAATTGAGGCACTACAACTAGTTTCCTTGCAATCTAGATGAATAACTTTTGCTTAGAAAGTGAAAGGGAATCATTTCTAACTCAGCCTCTAATATCTTCTGAAGCATATGTGGGTTCAAAGTTCCAGACACGAGTGTTTACATCCCTGCTTTGCAATTATCTCCGTAAATTTTAATGAACCTGTGCAGACAGAGATGGTAGCAAGAGTTAAAACTTTGGAGTTTGAGCAAACTGGGTTTGAGGCTGTGTGACCTAGGGCAAGTTGCTTCATCTCTCTGAGTTTCCGTTGCTTCGTGGCTCATGATAGGTGCACAATAAATGAAAATTTTAGCCAAAAGTCTTGCTTTTGCATATTTACGCTGTGCTGCAAATAGACTAAAAGAATAATACAGAAGAATGAGAATCACCTGAAACAGGTAACAGACATTTGGCCATAAGCCCTGCCGAGTTTTCCATCACTCTCTATTTAATAGAATTTACTTGAAACTCAAGTCTGTCCCTAACACAGACCTACAGAATCAGAAATTCTGAGAGTATAACACAGCGATCAGTGTTTTAACAAGCACTCCAGGTGATTCTGATGAACGCTCAAGTTTAAGAATCACCACCCTGGCTATTATAAAACAAGACCGGGGTGGGGAGGGGGGGCTCACCTCAACATACCGTATAAACTATGCACATATGCCAGCTGGACTCAACAAGCCGATCACCTGTAAAGGGATTCCTCTCAAAGCAACCTTGACAAAAGCAAATGTACTTCTTTTAAAACATCAGCAGTATCTTCTAACTTATGGAGCTCTCCTAAGGAGGAAACACTCTCTCAGCCTACCACAATTTCTGAATTGGAATCACCTGGTGTACTTATCCTTGTTTGTATCACCAAGGGGCAACTTCAAACAAAGTATGGCTGGCTCATTTCAGGTTTAAATATTCCATTAGCTAAGCAGTGAGTAAGTTCTCGTAACCCAGAAGGCCCTATGGTTCCATTTTAAGCATTATTCCTTTAGCGTCTCCGTTACTGTTTTCAACCTTTTGAGCTTCTGCAAATGTATTTGGCATTCAATTAAAGTGAGATTAATCCGAAGCAGATGTAGCAGGAGCAGAGAACTGCTTGGTTGAAAGCCTAGCCATCCAAAGTACTAAATTATAAGCACGCAGACACAAACAAATCCATAAATATCAATTATTTAAAATTATTTAAAATACATAGTTTTGTATAACTCATTTGACAAAAATACAAATGCCAATGAGCTCTTAACGACGAGCTCTAATGACCAGTTTTACCTTTATGGCAACATAAAAGTATTTCAGAAGCTAGAGACCTAGAATTTCAAAGAGTCCTTATTTCCAGTTGCCAAGAATTCCAATTTGACCCAAAGCTTCAAGACTCCATTGCTATGACTGTAGTCCTACCGTAGGATTTAGATTTCCAGAGAAAGAAAACAACATAACTCCTTTGTCCTGACAGCTTGAGGCTGAGCATGTGGAAGATAAAAGGACTTAGAGAACCCTAAAGCATAAAGGGTGTAGTTAATATTGTTATTTACTAAGGTGGATAGAGCCAGAGTACTTACCTACAAGACACACAGGATGTCAGCCAGGCTCAAGAGTGTTTTCTTTCTTTCTTTTTTCCTTTTTTTTTCCTAATTGATAGAGCCTCTTAAAGGGGAATCAGGTGATTAATCTACCCAAACTGATAGAATGAGGACCAACACTCCTCATCTAATTTAGCGATACCGCGTAAATATGGAAGATGGCCTTGACAGTGATTGCCTGACATAATCACATGCATCAGAGTCCCAGAAAGTGGGACAACAGCCAAATGTGTGTCCCTTCATACCCAATCTCACTGCCTTTTCTCCCCCTTCATTTGAACCTTGCCTCAATGGGGAATTCTGACCAGCCATTGATCATTAAGTGGAATTACCCTGGTACAAAAATCAGGTTACGGATGGTGTATAAGGAATGCCTGTGGGCAATCCCTCTGTTGACATGTTTGGCTCCTTTAAGTACATCATAAAGTCCCCAAAGATACAATCATGTCTCACTCATCTTTGTATCCCCCACGCATACCACAGTGGTTAAGAGGAAAACCTAGCTGCCAAGTACCTAAATTCAAATTCTCACTCCATTCTTTACTAGCTTGGGAACATGACAACGAATAAGGCAGAGCCCCCTTCCTCACTAGGAAAACTGAACTTGTAATAACTCCCTCACTGGGTTATTGTGAGAATTCGTTCAAAGCATCTCATGGTATGAAGCAAATGTTAACTATCATTATTTTTATTATTATAGCAGGTGCTGAATGAATGGATGGGTTAATTGTGTGAGGGAAATGAAACTGACATGTACAGTTCATTCCACATCTAAAATTCTATAATTCTACTGAGTTTCTAATAACTCCATCTCTGAAAGCTTCTTTTTTTAATGTTTGTCTATTTATTTTTGAGAGAGACAGAGAGAGAGAGAGAGGTAGAGAATCCCAAGCAGGCTCTGCACTGACAGCAGAGAGCCCAACTCGGGGCTTGAACTCAGGAACCATGAGACCATGATCTGAGCCAAAGCTGAATGCTTAACAGACTGAGACATCCAAGCGCACCCCGCCTCCCCCACCCAACCTCTGAAAACTTATTTGAAAAATATTTTACCAGTGTTGGCTCTTATAGTGCATGATTTGAATTTAACATAATATATGAAAGTGCACAGGACTAGAAGCCAGAGAACCATATTTAAACATTATATTACCTGCCACCTAGTAAGCTGATCTATACCTACAATTCATTCAACTTCCATGTCAAGCACTGTGCTAAGTTCAGGGACACCAAAGCATCAGTTCCTTCCCTCAAAAGTGGGAAAGATACACTTATCACACAGTGGTATGGAAGCACAGAAATGACCTTCTTTTTCACAGGTTAAGGAAGGCTGAAATGTTCCCGAGGGCAGAAAATGGGTTTCATTCATCCTTGTATTCCTGACTCCCCGTCGGGCTGCCAAGTATGGTAGCAGGTGAGAAGCAGTTGTCGAATAAAGTATCACTTTCTCTGAGTCTAGAGTGGTAACCAGGAGCTCAGTAAGGGGAGACAAGAAGAAGGGGACTCTAAGTACAAGAGTGACCTTGTAAAGGGCATTCACAAAATTGGGAGATGCAAATGTATGCGTGTGGTGAGCACGCTGTTGGGAGGGAAGGAATTGCAGATAAATGAGATAGTGTCTATGAAAGCAATGATTTGAAACTGTTGTACAGCTATTTTGTTGTTGTGTTGATCTCTGCCCTCGTTCTGACCTCTTTGACATCCATATAGTTTTCTGAGATGGATGTGTCCCTCATTCAAACATTCACAGGACAATGTCCTGTCCAAACTGCCTTAATTCTCTCTCTCTCCTTTCTTTATGAAAATAAGTTAGAAAATTACTTAAGAATAAAAATACACAATGGGGCACGTGGGTGGCTCAGTCAGTTAAGCGTTAGACTCTTGGTTTTGGTTCAGGTCATGATCTCAGGGTTCATGAGTTTCAGCCCCACATGGGGCTCTGCGTTGATGGTGCAGAGCCTGCTTGGGATTCTCTCTCTCTCTCTCTCTCTCTCTCTGGCCCTCCCCCACTTGAGCACATGCGCTCTCTCGCTCTCCCTCAAGATACATTAAAAAAAAACTTAAAAAAAAGAATAAAAATACAATACTTGCCTTCATCATCCCTTTCATTAAAAAAAGAAATACTGTACTTCAGTGGCTCAGTTGGCTCAGAAGCATCTGCCTCTCGAATTTGGCTCAGGTCGTGAACTCGTGGTGCAGGTTGTGGTATACAGCCCTGCACTGGGCTCTGCACTAACACTACAGAGCCTGCTTGGGATTCTCTCGTTCCCTCTCTCTCTCTGTCTCTCCCCTGCTCACACACACACACACACACACACACACACACTCTCTCTCTTTTAATTTGTCAATTTGAAAAGGAATATTTCTTCAATGAAGAAATACATTTTCCCGAGCTTTTACGACAGCCTCTTGCACTGAACTTGAGTGCCTGAGTTGCGTTTTGCTCCCTCATGCGAGGTTAAATTATTTTTTCGAGAAAGTTTTCATTGCTTTTCTTTGGAGTAGGGTATTTTCTTCTGACAATGCATGATGAGAATGCCTTACTGTACTTCCGCGCAGAAAAGTCGAGTTGATCGAGGATACAGTTATCCAGGCATCATTGTATTCCCTCAAAATTTAATAAATGTGATACTGCTGTTTTCTGGCACTTAGTTTTGTGCAAGGAGGATTAGGGGACAACCTCAGGACAGCTTGTTCTACGATTTTGCTTGTCGGAGTGTTTGAAAAAAAGCTTCATTTTTGTAACTCAAAATACTTTCTAGGATTGTAGGTCTGTTTCCTGAATTTTAGGCAGGGAGGTGTATACTCAAAAACTGCTTCTACTCAGAACATATACTTAAGGAGTATTCTGGAGCAAAGCTTATGTTTAAATTGTTTTGGTTTCTTCTTTAGAAAACTCATTTATTAGTGTGCTCTGACCTATGTACCCAGCATCTCTTTTATTTATTATCATAGCTTGAATCCTGTGTTTTTTACTTTTGAACCACGGGAAAGTTTTTCATGTTTTCTCTCCACATTACTATTGATATTTTCTGCAGTGTCAGTTCTGTGTTTTGCTGCCCCTGAGGCACATTTTAATTCTGTGAGTACAGTTTTGACTTTTTCAGAGTCATTTATTTCACCACATCCCTTTGGATCTCTCTTGGAGGCTTTTCATCTCAATTTGCTTCTTAAGATTATCTCCTCTTTTCTTCACAGAGTTCTTCATGCTACCTAATGAGAACCTCGAACAATTTTTGAAAGTCTTCCTCTTGTGTAGTGTAACAAACCCTACCTGGATTGGTTAGAGTGACAAAGAATTACCACTCCCTGGCAGATCACAAAGCACACCTCTTCAAAAGCCATGGCAACCCAGCTTTCTGGTTGACAAAATATTGATTTCCGAGCCAGGAACCAGGGGGGAAAAGGCTATTTGGGAAAAGGCCCCTCCCCACAGAACTAGCATAACTCACTGAATTCTTCAGCTCAATACTGATGGGTTGATATGTAGTGTAAATATTTCCCAGGTCAACGTAATATATATTTTGTGGATGTGAGCATTTGTCTTTTTCGAATAGTGTCACAAGCATTTTAGAAGAAAGCTAGGGGAAGGTGTATCAAAGATGGCTAAAAAGGTATTTTAAACAGGAAGCCTTGATGATTACAATGACCATTTGGCCTCCGGAAATGACTTTTAAACCTACCCCGTTATTAATAAATGGAATAATTGGACATTTTTTTAAAGGAGACTTTTTTTCCTTGAAATGGCCCAAACCCCTCACAGGATTGTCCTGTTATTTTTTTAAGACCTGAAATTTTAACCTCACTTCATGCTAGCTCGTTTTAACACTCTAAAATATATTCAGAATAGTCTACCTTAACACGCTTGAATGTTGAATATTTTATGCTTGGACAAAGAGCAAACTGTAGGTCTTTCGCCAAGCACAGTCAATGCACTTGAGTATGGGTTACCAAAAACGCTGGAGATTTTTTTTTTCTATTTATTGTTATAGCTCAAATCCTTGTGTCTCTGGTAGGCTTTAAGTGACATAAATATGCATTTCCATCTGCACATCCTTGTCAGGAATAGTTCTGCTGGGAGGTGTTATGCCACCCAAGTACTTCCAGAATAGAGTCTGTTAATCCTGTTACCACTATAGAAACTCAGAGGAAAAGTCTACTCAGGCCACTACTGCAGCTGCTGTGGCTGTAAATGTTCCAGCAACCACACCCTGGCTACCAAGAGGAAGCATAAGAGAATTGACTTTCCTTCAGGTGGAGAGGGCTGAAGAGAAAGCTGACCTTAGACCAGTAGTCTCCGAAGTTTTTATTATAAACTTTTAATGGGTAAAAAAAGGGCCGGGGCACGGTGGGGGGGGGGGGGGTACAGCAGGCCCACCTTATAGAAAGATACACATGCACACGCACACAATGGTCACATATGCTGCCATGTTAACTGCTCTCTACATTATAAAATACGCAAAATAGCTATTATATTAGGGTTTTTTAAAAGTCCATGTAAATAGATGCTCCAACCCCACTGGATAGTTTTGCGACTCCCCTAGGTGTATATATGCCATTTTGGAGACCACAGGGTTAACTTCTACCAGGTGGTTCCACCAGGAAAATAAAATTTAACCCCCCAGTTAGATTCATAGGTTCCATAATACACTGGGCACACAACGTGGGCGAAAGGAGTTGTGAATAAGTGGGTCGTTTGCTTGTCCTGCTTCTTTCTTGCCCTGCCTTCTAGTGTGGCTCCACTTCCGGCCTCTCCAGGGTCTCTGTATAGATCATACCTTATTCTATTCGGCATATCATAGATGGATACTAACTAGCCAAGGCGTAGAAGCAAACAGGGAGCCTCCAAAGTCTGTCAACTGATACTTTACCTCAGAGCACAAAGGTGAGAACCAGCTAAAAATACCAAATCCAATCGTCAGTCATCCAATAAACATTTTCAACAAGAGTTTATCGATCTACGAACACAGAATGAGTGTCTTTACCCATCTAATCCCATTCAGTTCAGGAGGGCTCCAAATTATCCATGAATCTAGCTGTGGAACCAAAATTCCTCAGAAAAGCAGTGAATATGAAAAAAACCTTCGATCTCTCATGATAGTGAAAGACTATCTTTTTGGATGCAGAAAATTTGGAAACCTGACTCAAAGTTCTTTTCGAACTGATAAAAATAATGATTTTATTGGTAAAACCTGAGTTGGCCTGAGAACAGCAAACTTCTTCCGATCCCTGTTGGTGTAAGTATAAATCGATACAAGCTTTCTGGAAGTCAATAATTAGTACATTATGTTCAGAGCTTTAGAAATCAGGCCATCAATGCAATAGTTCCTTCCCTCTGAATTCAACCTATATAAACAAATACATATATGAAAAGTTTCACGAAAATAATGTTTAAGAATATGTAAAGTAGCAAAAAAAAAAAAAAGGCGACAATCTACATTTTCGTTGAATGGGGAAATTGTTAAATAATTTACCATGCAAGAAAAGCTATGCAGTCTTTGACTCCTTACTTATTACATACCTACTATGTCTCAGGCACTCTTCTAGAATATGGCAATTAATTAATATAGACAAAACTCTTATGAATGTGATATTTTAGCCAAGGAGAGAAGAGACCTGAACTCCATAAACAAATCAACAAACACATAGAGTAAACATTTTCAGAATACTGGAAAATGCTATAAAGACGATGAGACAGAGATGTCATAGAAGTGGCTGTTGGCGAGAGGCTGGGACTACTTTGTACGTGGATTTCTCAATTTCGGCACTGACACCTGAAACCATAGTCTTTATATATCATTGGGGGCGGGGGGAGGGTGTGTGGAGAAGGAGTTCTTGTGCACCAAAGGATTA
This sequence comes from Panthera leo, assembly GCF_018350215.1. Classification (NCBI taxonomy): domain Eukaryota; kingdom Metazoa; phylum Chordata; class Mammalia; order Carnivora; family Felidae; genus Panthera; species Panthera leo. Next base: position 37,376,323 of record NC_056680.1, on the reverse strand, counting down.
GTTTAGCAGCATCCCTTTAGCCACGCACCCTACTAAATGCACTCACCCCAATCATGACAATAACACAAGTCTCCACCCACTGCCAAAATCTGCCCCAACTGAGAAACAATGCTTTAGGTTTAGGGTAAGGGAAGTCCTCTCCGAAGGGGTGATGGTTAAGCTGAGACTTGAGGGTGTTTTTAAGTAATCTTTAGGATAGAGAGAAATGCTCATGATATACTGGTAACCTATATAATATATTCAATAAAATCCTGATACTGTTCTTTTTAAATCTCTGTCTAGAAGACAATATAGCATCATGGTTAGAAGCACGAACTCAGAGCCAGATGGCTAAGTTAAAGACGCAGCTTCCTCCCTTGCTTGTTGTGTGACTTTGCTTGTTGTGAGTCACTTGTTGTGTGACTGTACTTAAGTGTCCGCATCCAAAAAAATGGGGGTGGCTCCAACAGGTCCTGCCATAGAATTGCTGGGAGTATTAAATGAGTTAATATATGCAAAGGTCCTAAAAGAGTGAGTGACACATCTTGGAAGCACTGTATACAATATATATATTAAAGTGAGTGACACATCTTAGAAGTAGTATACATAGGATTTATGTATTATATTAGAATATATTAAAATTAGAATCGATATAAAAATACACTTTTGATATTCTAATTTCAGTATATATGATATATACATCGTCCAGACCTGACACATATAGAGATATAGATACACCAAATATTTCCACTGTCTTTTGGTGAAGCAGACACGGTAACATGTTGATAATGGTAGAATTATAGGGGGTTTCATTTTCTTTGGGTCTTTTTATATTCTTCACAGTTTTACAGATATAAATGCAAATGTTGCCTTCAGATCAAAATAAGAACTGATATATATTTTAACACAAAAGAGAATGTTTAGGCTTTCATCAGGGTTAACTGGCATATCGAGAGTGGGGGAGGAAGACCAACGGAAGACGCGCTCAGAAAACCCGTCCCAGAGAAAATGAGTCAATCGTCAACTGAAAACTGAGACACCCCACGTTCACTCCGTCAGTCAGCTGTCAGTCATCTGAAATTTATTGAACACTTGCTTTCTGCTAGACACTGTGCTATAGGTGCTGGGAAATTGACGATGAATGGAGCATGCATTTCCTCGAGGAGCTCACAACGGAAAGGGGAAGAGAAACACCGCCGCAATTAGCCACAGTACAAAACACTCAGGTATCAACCCAGGCCTCTGGGGACTCCCGTCGGGAACAATGCATTTCAGTGCGAGTGGGGGGTGGGCACTGTGGCAAACTTCACTCCGAAGATGGCACCCGCACTGGGCTTTGAGGGATATGGAAGCTGCGGTCTTTTGTAGAAGCTCTGGTTTTGAGCACACACATCAAGTGTCTCCCTCATCATCTACGAGCAAGGCCAATTAACCTGGAGGGAGAAACTTCAGAAGGGTCACAGGAGTTATAACCTCAGAAAAGTATCTTGATCTCATATCAGAGTGCCTGGTTTCATACAGCAATTGATGAAAGTAAAGCTTGACTGTGGCAGGAATGAGAAGACCCAGTGCAATCTGCCCCTAACCAGCAGGGTAATCTGGAGCAAACCACTCAAACCTCTGACCTTGCATTCATTTCCTCATCCACATAATAGTGATAATAACACTCGGGAGCACTGTGGTGAGCCTCAAATGAGACAATGCCAAAGAGAGACTTTAAGTGACATTCACTTAGTTGGGATGAATGAATTGTGATGGTTTTCACATAATAGAGAATATTTGGAATAACTATATTATAGCTTAATTTTTAACATTTATATTTAAATACTGACAATAAAAAAGCCACTGTATATATAATACCGATTATGCAGGAGTTTATAGCCTGATTGGCTTCACTGATATTTTTAAAGCTCTAAACCTATTACCAACCCAAGTGCCTCAAGCTCTAACAACTGCTAACCAATTTTTTCCCCGAGATAACATAATCTTTATTTCTTGAGACACGTTATACAAACATTAAACTGAAGGTAACTGCATACAAATGAATTGGAGACTCATAATTGCAAACTGTTTTCATGTCTAAAGAAGATTCAGTCACCTCCTAGGACTGAATTGTTCCTTTTTACAAGCTTAGGATCTAGCTATGAAAGTATATCACTTAGCCTATGTCTGTCTACAGGTGTGAAGTGTAGCAGGGAGCGGAGAACAGATCATGATCTAAGAACGTTACACCAAAACACCCACTCCCACCCCAAAAACATTGAAGATGCTTTGCAGGTGTGGAAGAAGCTTTGCCACGGGGCTGCGTTCAACCTTCTTCTCTCAGTTCTTTTTTCCTCTTTAATCCTTTTCACCTTGAACACTCACTGCTATTGTATCTGGAGAAATAATATTCTTTTGCTTCTTCTCTCTTTAAAAAAAAAAAAGTTTTACTAATGCTGATTGAAAAGGCTTAAAATGTCCCCTTGTCATGGCCTTTGATAAACATTTCATCTAACGTTTTCTGGGGCAGTTTTAGTTGAAGCACCACAGAAGACAAAACAAGAATATATAAAACTATTGCTTTCACCTGAAAGTCTTTAAAGGACATCTTCTCACCAGAGCCGGCGTTTGAAAATTACAGAAAAAAAAATGTCCAATAAGTTTACCTCATTTATTCCTCTCCTCTCCAAAAAAGAAATTTAATGAATCCAAGACTTCATTTTGCCCTAATAGGATATAGCCATGGATCAAGCCATCCATAACTTATTTCCATTCATTAAAAAAAAGGTGAGAATATTTTCAACCGTCAGTTTGAGAAAATTATCCCCCACTCAGCTTCCAAAAGGAAAATGAGTGTGTGTTTTTTTCAATATAGCTTCTTTAAGTACCAGTTACCTTTTATTATGCTTTTGGCAGCACTTAGAAATCCTCACCTTCCTAATTTTGTTCTGTCTTCTCCAGCCATAGTATCAGTTCCAAAATTGTACACAATATAAGAATAATAGTTCTCTATACCTTTAGAAAATGTGATTCTAGCTCTTTCTAATAATTTTCAGCATGCTCTATCATGTCAAATGCTTTTGTATATTGTGTTCTTATCTACCAAGCTGTGGAGAATCATTTCTGACATTTGTGTGAACTTTATAAACTTTACATACAAAGGAAAAAAAACCTTTTTTTTTTCCCTCTTTGGGGTTGCCTGAATTAACCGTAATTACTAACCATGATTATTTGTTGATGGTTTGGTAACTTATATCTTGAAATGTCACCTGTCTGCTTCGATCTGATTTCAACCACAGATAATTACGGTATTAAATTCTAAGCTAGAGTACAGTTCAAATCCAAGGGAAAATATAATTTATCATGATAGCTTTAGAAATGGCCCATATATTTGAAATACACACTCACTGTAAACATTTTGGTTCAGAATTAAAATTAAAATCACCCTGCTTTAAACACTTACCTGACAACATTCACATAGGCTTCTGGAGTTTACCACTCACAAGGAAAATTTAACAATAAGATACCTTTTTCAAAAGACAATTTGGCAATAGAGTGCATAGATTAATTCAGAACAGGATAATGGGAAAATATTGTGGTAATGATGAGCTATTAACATTTGTGTGTGCATGATGTGTGTGTATTTTGTTTTAATTTTTTTAATGAATAATAGGGTCAGAAGAATATTACTCAAAACATCATTTCGATTATAGTGTGTAAGATGTCTTGGGAAGTGTTGTCACTATAGTTGAGACTGATGGTGACAGAAATAGTCAGATTTAAGAACAGAGAGGGTAAATCTTGAGAGGTAGTGATGGGAATGAAAAATCAGAGACGCATTTGTAAGATACTTAAAAGGAAAAAATAAGGGGTACCTGGGTGGCTCCGTAGGTTAACCATTTGACCCTTGATTTCGGCTCAGGTCATGACTCGTGGTTCATGGGTTTGAGCCCCATGTCGGGCTCTGCACTGACAGTGCAGAACCTGCTTGGGATTCTCTCTCTCTCTCTCTCTCTCTCTCTCTCTCTCTCTCTCTCCCACCCCCCCACCCCCACTCTCACATGCTCTCTCAAAATCAATACATAAACGTAAAAAAAATAAAAGGAAAAATTAATAAGAACTGGTAAATAATTTGGATGGAAGGATGGGATAATTCACTGGGAGTTTTTTTAAAAATGACAATACAGGGGTGCATGGGTGGCTTAATGAGTTAAGTGTCCAACTCTTGATTTTGGCTCAGGTCATGATCTTGCAATTCCTGGGACTGAGTCCTGTGTTGGGCTCTCGGCTGAGTGTGGGAGCCTGCTTGGGATTCTTTCTTTCTCTCTCTCTCTCTCTTTGCCCCTCCCCCGCTTGCACACGTGTTCTCTTCTCTCTCTCTGAGTAAATAAATAAACACCTAAAAATGATAAATCAATGAAAAGAAATTGAATTGTGGGTTCTCCAGGGATAGTCAGAGGAACCCAGTTGGGGGGAAAGAATAGGGGTTTAGCAGAAAGATATACATTAATTGTAAAGATGAGCTGGTAACTCAAATAAAATGTCCAATAGTCACAATTTGTGATGACTGTAGGTCTCTTGAGGACCAAGACTGTTTGCTATTCTTCTTTGAATCTCCCAGCACCCAGTGCGGGAAGGACACATAGCTTACGCTCAGTAAATGTGGCATAGCTGGCTGACAAAATGCATAGAGTTTGGGGGGCCAGCTTCACAAAGAAAATCATAAATTGTGAGTGTGCACAAATACAATCTTCAAGGGTAGGGTACAAAGAAAGGAACTAAGAGGACAAAGATAGGAATAAAGGAATAAATACACTGAAGGAACCAGAGAGGGAAAAAAAGAAACCAGTAACAGAGAAAGGGCAGGTCTGGGAGTTAAACTGAGAGAGAGGAAGGGAAGGGAAGGGAGGGGTGGGGGAGGGAAGGAAGGGGGGAGGGGGAGAGGAAAACAAGAATAGAATCAGAGCCGTTAGGCAAGAGAGATGCTACTTATTTATAATTGGAATGCGTATTTATCTCTATATACCCCCAGATAGAGAATGCATAGATGCAAAAATTATAAAGTCACATTTAGTGAGCAAAAATGAAAATCATTAAAATGTTTCCTTAATAACTTAAAGTAAATAAATTAATAGCTCCCGACATATTGATTCATCTATCGCATGTGGGCACTCAATAAATGTTAATTGAATTACATTAATAACATTTGCTCAATGGTAATAAAAAATTAATTAACTGTCTGTCTTTTCTGTTACTTAAGTTTATGCCCATTGGTTCTGCAATTACTTCTAGCCCAAACATGAATTTTCTATCTCACTGGCTTTTGAGACACACTTTAATTTTTTTTTCCCTAAGAAATACGGTTGAGCTTCTAATTTTTGTCCTAATTTTGGTATTTTTTTTCTGTTAAAAAAATTATTTTCTCTAAGTTAATGTCAAGAACTATGTATAACATCCCAAATATAGTGTCACGAGTTCCTTATTTAATTCCAAAATCGTTTTCTCTGCAGGAGTTGTGATACCACTTTTTACTTGTTTCTCCTTTTAGCCTATGCTACTTTATAATACTTTGGATACAATGTCAAATAACACCACAAAAGACAAATCTGGGGAAATTTATTGTTAGCTTTCCATCTATAAAAGATGGAAGATGTCAGTCACATTCACCCAAAAATTGTGACTCACTTCAGATGTCAGAATTCTGGGTTGAACAGACTGGGTTCTGAAATGTGTGTATGTCAGATGATTTTCTAATGAGCAACAGATAGTTCCCACTGGGGAATGGAAAAAAATAAAAATATAAACAGAGACATAGAATTAAAATAACTTTATGAATGGCAGTTTAACTTCTCCATAAAATTCTCTCCGTACAAACCCAGTGGCTCCAAATGGTTGCTTAATGTAACACACTACTTAGATTCAAAATGCTATACTTAAAATTGTCGCAAAATTAAAAAGAGAATCATATACCACTTGGCTGTATACAGTATTCTCCGCATGTTCTTACATTCCAGTAACCTCTATCCAACATTTTTTTTGTTCCTGAATTACTTTGTGCAAAAGCAATTTAAATTACATGCAGCCTGACTACGTGTGATAATTTGAACTGATTGTTAATTAATTCCGTAAGTAAATAGCCGCCGCAATCTCTATACTCATCAAGGTTTCGTTATCTATCAGCTCTTTCTGAGCTGCTCTTTAATGTACAGTATAAAGCAGCTGTAACTGAAGACACAGGATTCCCTGAGTGTGCAAGAAGGTAGTCTTGCTTTGCAGAGACTGCTCAGGGGGAGAGGCATCTGTGGAGCTAAGTAATTTCCGAGGCTAGATCTTGAGCAGGTGACGCATCATGGCATTTCGGGTTAAGAGGGGTTTGCTGATAGGCAGTCTCAGCAGCTAGGAAGCAGAGAACAAAGCTAAGAACAAATCAGAGATACTGTTGCAGACTATAGAGACGAGGATAAGAACAGAGCTTTTGGAACACGCCGGGCCTGGGTTCAAATCCTAGTTCTATCATTTGCTAATGAGGCAGACTTGGGCAACTTAGCTCAATAAACTATCTAAGCTTTGGTTACACTCATTCATCTGTTAACTGGGGATACCAATGCACATAGTTGCCATCTGTTCACGGAGGCTGACAATAACTACCTCCTGGAGTCTTTGTGAGGCTTAAGTTAAATGAGGTATATAAGTGGTAACATGGAACTTGACATAAAATGCATGCAACTATGTATGTGGGTGTGTGCAGAAAGCAGTGGTCTGATTTTCAATCCAGGTGACTTTGCCCCATAGGCAAAATTCGGCAATAGGTGCAGACATTTTTGCCCATCCCAACGTAGGACAATGGGTGCTACTGGCAGAGGACAGGGAGGCTGTTAAAAATCCTACCAGCTCCCCAAAGAATTATCTATCTCCAAATATTAATACTGCTCTAAGTATGCCAAGGCATAACTTGAATGGCTATCTGTTGGTAATATTAGCTAACTACTGGACACTTTGGGACCCAAGAAAAATAAACTGTTATTTTTATAGCATCATCGTTACAACATTAATTTGGTAAATCTCTCTCGGGATAGAGGAAGCCTAGAGTTTCCCCATTGGTTGAGCTAATTCTATCTATTCACAATTGCATTAATTGCTATTCATGAGAGATGTTCCCATGAACCCCAATTTCTACCAGTCCAATTTAGAGTGAATCAAAGCATAACCAAAAGATTGAAAGCCAGCGACATAAGGGGGCGGCGGGGGAATAAAAAGCAAACCTTGCTGAAAGCCAAGGCTGTTTGGACGCCGAGAAAGAAACAAACATGGCCTAAGACAATTGTGTGAGATGTACTGATAGTTCCCATGCCAGTCACGAGCCTTTGGAACTCCATATATAGAGCTTCAAAAATCCCCACCCCACCCCCACCCCCGGGGCTGTGATCTGATCTGTTGAAGGATGGGAAGGGTCGCCTGAGCTTTAAAAAAATTCCAAAGTTTTAAGAGATTTCCCAGGTTATTCTACTGTTTACACAGTCTGGGAACCACTGCCCTAGGAGGCAGGACCCTGTAGAGTTTTCCATCTGCCCGAAACAAAGCAACTTTTGAAAAGAAGATGAAAATGGGTGGTGGCAAGAATACACTTCTTGCATGAGCTGTGTGAGCATGAGAAAAAACATGTTGGTTGTTGTATTGTTTCTTCTAGTCACTCAATGAGCGTTATTGGATCAACCCGGCATTGTGTTAGCAACAAGAATGCAAGTCTCCAGAATGAATCTTCACCATCTCCCAGTAGGGCTGCTAAATCACCAGGACTGCCACTTGTTTAGGTCTCAAATCATCCCTAGGAACCAGCTGGTCCACAAGTTTAAGAATACCTTCTGTTAACTCTTTCCTAGGTTTTAGGATTCTGTTTAACAGGTGTAGGTAAGTTACCACCCAGTCTGGTTCTCTCTCTAATGTAATTTCATGGTGTGTTTCTCTCTGTCCTACACTCCTCGATACTGTGACTTAGTTATTTCTCTGCTAACATGTTTGATGCTTGTGAAAGTTGAGGACCATGCCTGTCTTAGGTACCACTGTACCCCCAGTGCCCAGTTCAGTGCTTCTTATATAACAGGCCCTCAATTGTTAGGTGGGAATGAATGAATGAATGAATGAACGAACCAACAAATGAATATGGGAGTTCTCAAAGACATGAGGCAACTAGGGCTTCTTGGTCTTCTCTATGACGCTCCAAACCAGAATCTCAGTCCAGGACTTTGCTGGGGGTTCCTTTCTAGGTGATTATATGAAAATAAAACATGTTCCAAAAAGCCTACCCCCAAAGCTCACGTTGATGATCACCTGGCTAGGAGCTTAACAAATGCCAAGGCAGGGAAAAGAATGGCAACTGAGAGTCTCTGAGATCAGAAACAGGAATGAGCTTCTAGACTGTTCATTTATAATCACTTCTCGTATACAGAGGAGGAAACTGAGGTTTGTAGAAACAAACAGGACAATGTGATGGAGATCACATACATTATGGAGCAGTACTCAGCATTTAAGACCCTTCTACTGCTCCTGGGATCCAGAAAACACTTTGACAATGAGCTGACAACAAACTATGAGATTTCATTGATCCAAGTGAATGAATTCTTTGATTCTCTCCACCCATCACTAAAATAAATAAATATATAATTGATTTTAAAATCACACACAGGAGACATAAGTGATACAAATTACTGTGATAGGGAAACTTGTAACGTGTGTAAAATGTTATCATGATTGCCTCTTTTATTCTTACTTATATTTTTATTCAAAATGATCCTGTTCAATGATGCTTCATTCTCTTACATAAGATCTTGTTCTCATAAAAGCCTAGAGTGTGAAGTTTTCTGCAAATGTCCGTTCTGAAATCACTGGGTCACATCAACTATAATGGGTTTGTGTATTTTTTCTTCTTTCGTCTAGATATGCAACTCACAAATGAAAAGCATGCAGACGAGAAACCCATTAATGCTATCATTATAAATTCAGTATCCGAATTCAATATCACAGATGGACCAGCCAAGGAAACCCCCAGTGAGAAAAAACTGTCAGAATTCAGCACATCACTGTCCTCCCTTGAAGAATGCCAAACGAAATTTTCCTACCTCCAAACTGATACTTCAGTTCATCAGAGAGACACTGATGGTATGTTTCTCAGAATCAACCCATCTCTAAATAAAGCTCCCCAACCCCCGCCCCTGTAAAATCATCACATATGCTGTTAGAAAAAAAGAGCCTTTATGAATATTAAACAGGAAGACTTTGATTTGAAAACCCTGGTGAATGACACATGTCAAGGTCACTCTGCAATTATGAGGTGCTTGGCAGATTGTTTGCTCTCAAAGCTGGAAATCGGAGGCAAAGTGTTTTAAATAGCTGGAGTGAGGTATAATCATGCTTGCTATGGAGTTATGATGTGGATAAAGAAAAACGGCAAACTTTTCTCAAATCTGGGACTGTTCAGCCCCTGTCTCTAGGCTGAGAGGAGAAGAAGGCAGAGGGGAATGGTATGAAAATGCTGGAAATGTATAAATGTAGACTGTAAAAAATATCAATCTGCTTACATCAGCAAGCAGTAAAGAAGGATTGGTCACTCTAGCTGATATCACCTCCTGGGCATTCTGATCAGTGCAAACCTACACCAAACTACCCCTGTATATGACATTAAAGGCACATTCCCTTTCACAAAGCCAACTTCAAATTGATTTGGTGCTAAGTGATCATCACAGTCAAGTTCAAAGTCATGGACTCCACACCAAGACATATGTAATTTTACTCAGGTTGACTTTGCAGTGACCTTTACAGAAGACATAAACCGTTCAGGAATTTTGTAGTGTTCCATACCTACGTTTGCATTTAAAGAAAGCTTGCAATCTCTCAAAAGAGAATATAATAGGTCCTAGTTACTAGTCTAGATTTAAATTAACATTTACTTTTTGAAAAAGAGAAAAAAGAAATACATAGACTTTGTATTAACAGGAGTTTGGAATCACATCAGTTTAATTCCTGGCTCTGAAATTTATTAACTGCATAAACCTGGGTAAGTTTTTTAGCATCTCTGACTCTCAGACTCTCAGTTATATATAATGGAGCTAGTAACACATCATAGGGTGTTTTGAAGATCAAATGAAATAACATATATAAAGGATCCAATAGAGAACCTGGCACATAATAGATATGTGATTTTTGCTTTCATTCTGGTTCTGGTTTTAGAAAGTAAGGGGAGAGATTTCTAACACATGTTATTTACGATCTTATGCACACATTGTCAAGGATGCTTCAGACCAGAAGCTACAGACACAATTGCTTGCAGCTGCCAGGAGATAGTGTGAATAATGCAGAAGATGGGCAGTGAACAATAGGGGTGGGCGAGGACTATGGCAAGGTGAAGAGCCCTGCCACTACTCAGCTCCAGCTAATTGTTTCTGGAAGAAAATAGAGGCTCAGAGTTGCCAGGTCCAGAGCGTTACGGGACATCTCTGCATTTCTTAGGTGTTGGCAAAACTTCTATCTCATTTATGAAGCCCCAGACGCTCCCAACAATACATGGCTTTGGGCCAACTTTGGCCAGTGGACTTCCGGGTTCCCACCCCAAATTCAAGATGATGCCCAAGTTTCTGGCTTTGCTAGCGTTTCATGGCAATCAAGAAAACAGGTGATACAGGATCGGCTTGCATCAGGGATGCACGGATCTTACGTGTAACGGGTCTTGGTTGTAATGACCCCAGAATTAGGAATTACCGTTGTACATATCCACACAGTACAACACAATGCCGTCCAGAACCACTCTGATTTGTCCTGTCGGGGATCCAGGGAGAATGAGAAGGGCAGGCGTAGCTGCGATGGTACCTGAACCCTTGTATTCTCAGGAAAGGGCCAAAATGACCACTCCATGAAAATGGCAATGGATAATCAGGGGCCTCACACAGGAAAAGAACGACTTCCTCTTGTTTTTGAAGAGCAGAGGAGATTCATGAGGACAGTTGAATCAGACTGTTCTTCTTAAGCTCTGGCTGAGAGGCTGGTACAACCCGGAAAATTACAATTTTAGGCCAACAACACAGGTAACAGCCCGCTAATCCATTCTCACAGTGTGAACTCTCCCCATCAGCAACGTAAGAGTTTTTGGTATCTGGATAAAAGAGAGAAACATTCCAACTAGGGCCTACAAATGTGGATAGGAAGCTCTCATTATCTTAAACAGCCAACATCAAGGATATCAAGAGTTAAGTCGGAGAATTTTTATAGTAATTAATTTAAGGATGCAGAAATTGAGAGCTGGGGTCATTGTTCGTACTGAGATAAATACAGAAATATCTTGCAGGAACAGCAGGGGAAACAGAAGGGAAAAGAGAAGATTGCATCCACTTTCATGTAGTTTGTGGTTAATTTATTTTCAAATGTATAAATGAGTGCATAGGAATGGATGCTTAATTGCTAATATCTATTATTTATATACATTGCCCCACTTAAAACAGAATGGAAAAGCCTCACACATGCAGATTTTGTAAAATGTGTTACATCCATTAGCACAGTTCATGGTGTGTGCTCTGATGGGAATTTAAAAGGATCTTTACTGCACATCACACACTATGTGCTGCAACATTACTTTATTATTAAATTGTGGCTCATCCTGTGTGGTCCCTTTCCCGAATAAAATGGAAAAAGTCCAGAGCACTGTCTGTGTCTCTGCTTCTGTTTCTACACTCTGATTGCAAAGGCATCCCTGTGGGTAATAAAATCAAGGATATACACAATAGTCAAAAAGAGGCTCCTTAAAAAGAATCCTGAGAATACACCTAATTGATGTATAATTTTGAATCTGAGATGTCTCATCCAGGTGGAAGAGGAAAATCATAAATACAAGATACCTCAAAAGAATAGTCTTAATTACACCATGGACTACTGAATAAAATGATTACATTTTCTACACTGTAAATTTCATACAATTAAATGCAGTAGTGTCACCTTATAAAATGTTTCAATTTTATAATTATTTCAGTTCATTTGCTCAGAAAAAAACATAAGCACAAATTTACTAAGTATCACCCAAATCCAGTCATCCTCGTTCTAAAGAACTGACTTGAACGTTAGTTGTGCTTGTCTGAACTTAAATAGATCTTGACATATTTAAGTAGCTATTAAAATTGATAACATCAGGGATGATACCCCAGCTAGAGAAAGGCATTCAGTCACACTTTATTTATTCCTATTCTACATTACAGACTTTAAAAAAAAAGAAAAAATGTTGGAAGAGTGGGAACCAATTTCTATACTTTTTCACCAAAAACTTTGAGTAATTAGTCGAAGCCACTGTGTCATGAATCTCATGATTATGCTGAATCTGCTGTGACCACACATTAACCATTAACATATTAGAATACTGGGTTTGGGCCAGGTTTATTTTCCTTTTTTTATTACTTGGCTTTGAGGGGATGGGAGGGGGAGAATGTTGTTTATGTGGGACCCCTTATGGAAGAACCACATTCTTAATACTTTGCATAGTGATTCCCAAACTAGCGGGTGAATGTATCTGGAGCTGAGGAAAACCATCAGAACTACAGGGGACAGCTACATCCTCCACTGTCTCTCCCTCCTCTGAATTCCAGGCATTTTGGTGACAAGATTGAAAGCTGGGAGGGCAAACCCAGTGAGTACTGGACCACGACTGCGAGGCTGATCTCTGATACCCTGGTGGAAACTCCTTGCATTGTTACCTTTTCCACTATAATTAAACATGATCCTTTCTAATGAGACAGATTCTCCCTCTTAATTAGCCAATCCCCAGCTGTACATTTAGCACCTCTGGAGGCTGCGTTAATCCTTCAGTATCATTAGGGTATCACTTAGCACATTACAGCCTCAGTGTCCTAAAGGTACCCTAGGGGTGTAAAAAGGAAATGAAACAACCTAAGCAGGTTTTTGTCATGGCTTTTTGCTCACAAATACCGCTTTTGGCTGCAAGGCTTGCAGGTCGTGGCTCCTTCTTGAACCTTCCCTGATCCGGATTTAAGGAGGTAAGAGGTGGGAAAGTGAGCTGGGTGCTCTGAGAGCAGTGATTACAGCCCAGGCCAGGATGCCAGGGCAGTCAATAAAGGGACGTCAACATACAGAGACCTAGTTACGAAGATATTAGGAGAGGTGAAAAGCCAGGTAAGGGAGTAGTGAGGCCTCCCAGGACTTAGCCACAAGGCTCTGACACCTCTTCCCTTGGTCCCTCCCAGGCCACTAGTAAATGACAAGCACTGGCCTGAGCTCATAGGCCACCAGCAACTAACCCTTACTTGACACACCACTAGTAAGTGGCATTAACAGTAGCCACAGAAAGAAGGATTTTCAGAAAGAGATAAAACCAAGGGGTAGATACACCTGAGACACCACTCAAAGCAGAGAGAGGGGAGAAGAAATACCCCCCGCATTCCCTTCTCCCCCGCCCCCCACCCTCTTTTCCTGTCACTGCTTCCCATTGGCTGAGGTTGGTGAGAAGCCGCTTAACAGAACCTTGAAAACAGACTTTAGCAGTCTTGGGAATACAGAGCAGAACAGGGAGGAGAAGGGAGAGCAGGCCTTCCACAAGCCGGCCACGTCCTGCGCCATGTTGGATCATGACAGAGGAGGTGTGAGCCTTCTGAAGGGCAGGCCAGCTGCAGGGTTAAGAGCTCTGGAGGGGACAGTTTGAGTCAAATCACAGATTCACCATTTCCTATGCTTCTTAAATTCCCTGAGCCACTATTTCCCCATCTATAAAAGAATTGTGATAGGACTCAACCCAGGCCCACTTCAGGACCTATGTGAGGAGCACATAGAGTACAGAGGGCCAAGCATTTGCTTCCAATGTAACAATGGATAAAAGAGCACAGGCTTTGGATCCAGAAGACTGACATTTGAACCTCTCGCCCACCACCTTAAAGTTGAAAGACTCAGGACATTCAGGGACAATCCCTGAGCTTTAGTCTTTTCATCTAAAAAACGGGGACCACTTTATTTATCTCCCATCGTTCACTTACTCATTCTTTCACTCAACAAGAGATACAGCTTTCTTATAATTCAGGTTCTAGTAGGGAGAGAAACCCATTCATAAACGATTTAGCATCCTATGGTCAATACTATGAGGAAAAAATAGAGTGCTATGAGAGTTTCAACAGGGTGTGATTTAGAGAGAAGGTGTTTTAAGCTAAAGACTCAGAGGCTGAGTAGGAATCAGGTCAAGCTGTGAGGCAGGGGTTTATGGAACACAGGCCAAAGAGAGAGCATGCGCAAAGGCTCGGAGTTTGGTGTATCCCAGGATCTGAATGAAAGAGAACCAGTGTGACTGGAGTGCAGTCGGTGAGGAGAAGATTAGGATGGGAAGCCAGAGAAATAGGCAGAAACCTATACACAGGCATATGGGCTACGACCAGGATGGGGGACTTTACGGGGGAAGCGAGCTCATCTCATTTCCAGTGAAAGAATATCACAGGAGGCGATGAATCTGAGCTGCACTCACGTAAAAACCAGTGTGTTCAATAGGAAGCTATTGCTTTGGACCTGACGATGGCCAATAGTGGCTAGAACTATGGAGGTGGCCCTAGAGGCAGGTAGAAGCTTATGAGTTTCACATACCAATATGAGATAGAACGTGCAGAATTCAGCAGGGAATTGCATGGGGGGGGGGGGGCCGGTATGATGGGGAAAAGGAAAATGACAGGAATGAGTCCCAGCTTTCTGTTCATTTCATGTGAGTGTGCAAGAGCCATTCACAAGAGAAAGCCAAAGGTTTGTGGAATAAGGAATGAAGGAGAGCCGTGGTGCAGCCTGGCCTTGGTGAGTGGGAGATGTCTTGAAGACATTGCAGAAGCCATGTGAAGGAGGCAGATGGACTCACAGCATACTCTGTGGGATGGGCTGAGACTAGGGGTGCTAATCATGGGCTATGACTTTGCATATCATGTTTACTAAACATTAAAGCCCCAAGAAATAGTGCAGGCAAAGGAAAATACACCCATTCAGGCAGGAGAAGGAGAGGTCCAACTCTCTTTTCAAACACTTGCAAATTTCCCCCTGAACTGCTTGTGTTACTTTTGTGCAAACAAAAATTGCCCATATGCAAAACAGTTTTGCCTGCCCGTGTAGAATTATTTAATGTGCCTTTTAGGAAAAGTTTTCAACACTCTTGAAAGTTTGGAAAAATCTGTTTTCAATTCATCAATGTTGCCATGTTTTTTTGGGCAAGAGGCTCTGCCTTTTATAACCAAATAAAAAGGACTGACTTATACACAGGGAAAAAAAAAAGAGCTCTATTCTCAAATGCAAAATAGAAGAAAACAAATACCAGTTTGGCCAAAGGATTAGGCCAAACATTTTTGTGTGTGTGCAAATAAAACCTACGGTGTACATCAGAAGCAGAGACCTCCGGAGTCTGCCAACTTGAGAAAACATTGGCAAGAGGAGTTAAACCAAAAGATTATATGCCCTCAGGAAATTATAAGGCCATTTCCCAAATAGGGTCTTTACACTTTGATACAAAACCCCAACTCCCATCCCCATGTCACCAGCTCCCACCCTAACTTACCTGCAAATCAAACTTTTACCATGACATCTACAAAGGACACAGATCTAGTGGGATCATTTTTATACGATCCTAGCGTGAGTAACTCTCTTAAGCCTCCAGCCTAAAGGATATGGAGCATTTGCTTGGGATATTTTGTACTGAGAACTTCTTCTTTTCCAGGGGCTGCTCTAGTAACCTGCTGGCATCAGTGTAAGTTGATGAGGTTTTATGCTCCATATCTTTGACCACCAACATGCCCTCCTCAGAAATGCATACGTAAAATAGAGTCTATGTACTGTACTAACTGACTCCTGAATTTTTGTGGGTGGTTTGTGGTGACTTATATAGGTGACTTGGCCACATGCTGGAAGCTGGCTCTAAGTGAATAAAAAAATACACCCCATCTGGCAAAGAGATGAGTGCATACACCCTGGAGGTATTATGGGATATGCTTCCTAAACCAGAAATACTTAGGTACAGCCACAGCACCTGCAACAATATATGGCAATTAAAGTAGTCATAAAAGTCACCTTGAGGTTCTTTATCACTGTCTGATTGGGAAGAAAGGAAAGGAGGGTTTGAGGCAGGGATGGCACATGGGACAGAGGCAAGAACGAAGACTTTTGTTTACCTATATGCACAGTCATTTTCGACCTTTATATAATGACTCTAAGTTTCTTTAAGATATTTGTTCCCTTTTAGAGCAAGTTTCCATGCTTGCCCTCCTTTCAAGGATGAACAAATATCTGAACAAAAAAAGTAAAAAACTTTTCTGGAAAATATTGTTGGAAGTAAATGAACAGGCCTCTAAGAACAGTCAGAACCCAAGAGCAAAATCTCTCCTGCAGGCTTGGATAGTCTCAGCCAACTGAAGCCTGAAAACCAGAATTTATTAACATTAACATTCTTATTGGAAACAAAATAAATCCTTACGAAAATATAACTTTAATTGATTGATAAACCCATCAGGAGGAGGAGATGTTTCTCCAATTCAGGCCGGAATGTTACTTTCAGCCATGAACAATCTTCAGGATAGTGATTTTCATTAATTGGATGATATATCATGTAAACATACTTACCTACCCATTTATAAAGTGCTTACATGTTTTTGAGACTTAACTAAAAAAAAAAAGTTATGATTTTAACAAGAGAGTTGTTGCATCTCCTAACTAATTCCCTTTATGGAAACAAAAAATATCATAATCTATAACCCATCACAGCTGTTTGGCTAGAAGTACCAATTACCTTCAATACCTTAGAGATACTTTTCCGATTTTTACAAGTCTGCAGTAGTAAATTTTTAAACCAATTTTCTTAAGGAGGATTGAGAAGATTTCTATGCTTTCAGGCATATGATGACATATTTCATTTAACATGAATATAAAATCAAGGCTTCCCCAAACTGGAGGACAAAGGACGCAGGTATTGAAAATAAAATACAACCAAAACAAAAACTCTGACTATTTAAAAAATTCTTTCTCTGGGTTTTGAAATGTGCTTTTCGCTGGCATGTGAATATGGGTGTGGCAGATTTATGGGAATCCACACCATACAAATGAGAAAGCCTGGTGACGAGAAGCCAGAAATTTGTACAGTCTCTCCTTGTCCCCAGCCCTAATTGCTCCTGAAAGCTCCCTGCACCTGCAGAGGACCAGCTATTTTTCAGACAGCTGCAAGGTTTCCAGATAGGTAGCTAATTGTGTGGCTTCTCAGCACCTCTGCAGGCAAAGTAAATAAAGGAGTTTAGAAAAGTGACAGCACTTTAAATAACCAGATTATGTGGAATCAATAGAAATGCTCAGGAAGTTAATAAAGCAATTACTTAAGTAGAGCGGGTAGTGCAGGGAGGTGGGGAAGAGTAATGGTGTACTTTACCCCTAATATGGACAATTAAGAGTTGGCCATAAAGTTATCAAGCATGCCACCACACCTGCCTGTCCTTCGGAGACGCCCCTCTATGTGCCACCATTAATTTCTTCCTCTTCTTTTCCTTCTCCTTCTTCTTTAAACAGAGGAGTGTGCCTCTCTCATCCTCACCTGTCTGTTTTGCCAGTTTTGGGACTGTCTCCTGATGCTCCCAGATACGTGCGAAACAGTGTGTACCAAACTGTGCTGCCCCTCTCACAGGTACCACCACACCTCAGATGAAAGCCACCCGCGGAACGACTGCAAGTGCAACTGTGACGTCGACTGCAGTCTTTTTGAATCTTGCCACGAGACCAGCGAGTGTCTGGAGTTGGCCATGGAGATTTCAGAAATCTGTTACCGCTAGCACAATGAAGTCAACCACGTTCCGGCAGACCCTTTGGCCCCACAGGGAAACTCCATGACAATAAGACTGATTTCTATGCGCTGAAATGTAAGGATTGTACGCATTTCTTGGATGCCATAGACCATTTTATTCTGCACCTGGCTGGCAAAGGTAGTGTTGTCAACTCAATGGTCTTATTCCAAATTTCATTACTGCATGGCTCGTTGGAAAAAAATATCTTGATCATGTGTGATGAACGATCTTAAATACCTCGTAAATGCCATAGGTACAAGGTGTTTCTTGACTGCAAAAAAGCATGCTAAACCACTCTGTGTTACTGCGTTCATTGGCTTGCATCATGGATTCAACTTCATTCACAAATTCAGGACAAATTAGTACATTCTTTTGGAACTGACATACATTAGCTTGTCTTTGTAATGGCCTCATGCATAAACATTATGCATTGTTGGTTATTATTAATAATGTATTGTATAACATCATTTTGTAATTAAAAATTTATTTATACAGTCTCTTAAAATTCACTTATATGTACAGTTTAGGTAGGAAAGGGAATTAAATGAATTAGAAACCATGTTCCTGTAATTACAACAGATGTCTCTAAGACATCTCCAGTGAATTTTGAATATGATGTACTTCAAGAGAGTACTGTAATTCTAGACCATATTATTATACATCTATGACTATGTCATAACAGGTTATGCGTGTTCTTAATTTGTTACAGAAATACTCTTCTTTATTCCAATGAGCATAAATGGGAATTATATGCAAGTTTCACGAAAATGACCCCAGATAATCAATTCTTCATTTTCCTCATTTCTGTTTGTCAGGTACAATAAGCAACAGGATATTAAAACAGAATCAGTTCATTTCACTAAACTATCACTTATGCAGGAATCCAGAAGAAATACACGTTTAGGTACTATTTCACCATGAGTCTCCTAATACAGCATGTGCGTCAGAAATCATATTTTTCCTTTTCTGATAATTAAAGTAATTCACAATTATGCTGAGTACCTCCTCATAGTTACAGAAAAAAAATTTTTAAGATGTGATATAAACTTGGAAAATGATTTTCAACTCAAACAAATTAAAACAAACATTTTGGGGGAAAACACACCTAGGTTGAAGTTATATTGGATTCTCCTTTACTTTTAGTAAGGCACGGAATTGTTCATTAATGTGTGCTTATACATTCCCATGGAAATACACACACACACACACACACACACACACACACACACACACACTTTTCTATCAGTAACCAAAGAACACAGAAGTGAAATGATGAGGAGAGGGAACTTTCCACAATCCAATCAAACAACAAATAATACCAAAGTATCTGCTTCCGCCTGACTTAGGTACTTTCAGGCAAAAGCAACATTTATTTTGTGTCTTTCACAAATGAGCACATTTTCCTATTCCGTAAGAAATCCCTCCCCATGTTGAAAACTATCAATCTTTAAAAAAATGTTTTTAAGCTGCTTATAGAAAGGTATTTAACTGCTCCTGTCTTGCTCCTGACAATAGCAGCTCATGGATGGTTAATGCAGCTTTGTTCCTGTTTGACAAACCACAGAGCATGACAGTGCCCTATACTGCCTGCCAAATACCTCAGCCTCTCTGCTTTTCAGAAGTTCAAGGACAACTCTAGACTCTATGCTTAGAACTGCAGATCATTAGCAGGGAAAAGAAGTGGATTCCTAGAATAGGAAGGGAACCTAGGACTGTTCCAATCCAATATTCTCGTTCTCCATAAGAGAAAATAGGGGTCCCAAGAACTAACTTATCCCAGACCACACAGTGAGTTCAGGGCAATGTTACGAACTCCAACTGGTGGTCTCATTTTCTAACTACACTGCACCACTCGATAGTTTTCCACTTCCCAGTCCAGCTGCTACACCATGGTACAGCTGTTTCGATGGTTCGAATATTAAAATACTACCAGACCGGCTCATAAACAGTTGTTACCTTGTACCTCCTTAGTGTTTCCTCTATGCCTCCAGCCACCCTGGCCCCTCTCCAAGCACCCATCCCACCTTCGCATGGTGCCAGCCACTAAAAGAAGAACACCTGGAAGTTTCAGGGTCTCTGGGATCCCGTTCCAATAAGATGGTACCTGGCTGGTGTCATCGATGAGGCCCTGTCACCTTAGTGTTACATATTTTGACCATTATCGCTTATCCTTTCTAGTCTATACTCTTCAACTGTGCAAAGATTATGCATTTCAAATGTGAGTCGAATACTTGTCAATTAGAGACATAAAAATTGCCAGGGCTGATTTTATAATGTGGTCACAATACTGCAAGAGTTTTCTGTGGTCTCTCCACGGTTAGTTAACTTGCTCCTCACTCTCAGAATTCACCATGCTATAACAGAAAGGGTTGGTTATACAAAGTATGAAATTTCTTTTCTTTACAACCAATAATAAAACATCATCCTTTTTGCAAACATGAATGGCTCTTTCAATTGAATTCTTATACAATAAAACATACGCAGCTGGGAAAATGCAATTGCAGAGGTAAGACAGATGAAAGAGGAATGTGGTTATTGATTAAATACAGATATCAGAATCTGAGAAGGCTCATTTTTTTTCCTATAATGATGAAGGCGTGTGATTATAAATAATGACAATGTTATTCTTTAAAATGGGCTTCTTGGGGAACAGACTATTCCTATTTAAGAGAGCACATTAGATAAAAAAAAAAAAAAAGATTTGAAAACATACAACATTTATAGGGAATGGAAAACAGAGATTTTCCCCCCACAGCAACATAACAAGATAGTTACATTGTCTTTGCTCTGTTCAATGGATTTCTATAAAACCAATGCTTCTCTAAAAGCCTACAAAATGTGGAAAGCAATGAAGAAACATAGTTACACTTAACTTGTTAATGAAAATTTCCCCCTACATAAGCTGATAGGTCTACAGAGTTCATTATCAATGCTGGACAAAGTTAATAAAGGAAAAGTCACTTCAGTGTTTTCAAAGGAAACGAGAAAACATTCAAGGCAAGGAAACTTTACATGTAGGAAGCATCACATGAAGGCACTTCAGCATTTTTTTAACTACATGTGTAGACAGAAATGTTTGAAGGACAGAATTCATGATCCAATGGCTCTAAATGTCCCCTTCTCTAAATGGACCTAAGGAATAATGTTTACACTTAAATAAGGTAGTTTGACTATAAGAGATTTGCTCATCAAATGTTAAGTTCACCGAGGCTACGCAACCTGATGACCTAAGATAAAATTGAAGTACCTGGTTTAATAGTTTGTTGTGTGTTCGTTGAGGACGATATCTGAGCTAAAACCCAAAGAGTTTCCATGTATAGCTTCATGTGAGCTGTCTGGAAAGGCCAAGTGAACAGGGAATGATTGTCTAGTGATTATAATCAACATGGGACTAAAATGTATTGTTGGGCTTCTCTACACAGGTCTAGATAGCCCTTGACATAACTGGGAAGGAGCCCAGGATATGGGGAGAGGGGAAGGAATGATGACAGATCAGGCCCAGATCATTATTTGGATGGATATACAGTTGACTCTAGAACAGTGAAAGGTTTAGGGGCCCTGATCCCCTGCCCAGTAGAAAATCCTATTATATAACTTTTGATTCCTCCCCAGACTCAACTACTAATAGTCTGCTGTTAACTGGAAGCCTTACTGATAACATAAACAGTTGATTAATATATATTTTGTATATGGATTACGTACTGCATACTTACAAGAAAGTAAGCTAGAGGAAAGAAAATGTTACTAAGAAAACTATAAGGAAGAGAAAATACATTCACACTATTGCACTGTATTTTTATAGTACTGCACCGTATGTATTGGAAAAAAAAATTCACATATAAGTGGACCCACACAGTTCAAACTCGTGTTGCTCAAGGAGCAACTGTAAGTGCCACCTTCTGGTCTACCATCTTGATATGCTTCACAGTCCTGCTTTTGTCATTATCCCCAAACCAGTGGTTCTCAACTAGGGGTGACTCTGCCCTCCAAGAGACACTGGGCAACGTCTGGAGACTTATTTGTTTGCCACAGTGGAAGCAAGGGAAGTTCTGCTAGCATTCAGCGTGTAGAAACTAGGAATGCTATGTAAACATTCCAGAACACACAGGATACATCTCACAACAAAGAAAGAGCTCTGAATGTCCTCCTATCAGTCTCAGTGAACCATCCCCAAACTGACCTTAAAACACCGCTGGAAATAGAATTGCCAGACAGCCCAGAGGATGCCCAGTTAACTTCAAATTTCAGATAAACAAAAATAACACCTTACTATCAGCATGTCCCAAATATGGCATGTGACATACTTATACTACAGAAACAATTCCTCGCTTATCTAAAATTCAGATTTAGCTGGGTGTCCTATATTTCTATTTGCTAAGTCTAGCAGCCCTGGTTCAAAAGACTCCACATTTTAAAGGAATGATCCTCCAACTCCCTCCCTGTCTCTGAAAGAGGAGTTGTTTATCTCTTTGGTCAGAGGCCAGGACATTCACTGGACCCCATTTTACAACGTGGTATAATTTAGGTCAGGGTGGTTGGCTTAAAGATCAGCAACAAAGCAGGACCACTCTCATTTTTCCTTCGGCCCCAGGCTTATACTTTGACCTTCGACTAAGCTAGCTTCATCCCATTTTCTTTGCTTCACATTCCTGAGGAGGGACCTCAGTTAAGAACTATCTGGATACAAGGAGTAGAAAGCAGTAGTCCTTACTTACACCTTGACGTTTAAACCACATCATCTGGTTGAAGCTTGGCCAGAAAGACCCGTCCTGATTGGTGCTTGCACAGCTAGAAGGATGTATTTTTTTTTCCCTATCCAGCTATTTTCCTTTCCATATTGCTTGCTCTGTCAAAACTGTGGGGAAAAAGAGTGTGTGAGCATTTCTTGGGCCTGGATTCAATACCATCTACTAACACATGAACTTAACCGTGCACTCTTAGTGTATAATCAGGGGTTGAGCAGAGAACCTCCATGTGTTCCCTTTACTACATTATTCTTATTTATTTTACAGATGAGAAAATTCTCAATAGGAAATATTTAATTAAGTCTTTGTATATATTGTCACAGTTCTCTAAGTAGCTCTATAAAACAGATTCTATTATTAATCCATTTTTCTAGGGGAAATAGAGTCTTAAGGAAATTAAATAGTCTGTTGGAGGTCACACACCCAATAAGCAAAAGTCACAAGGTGTGAGCTCAGGTCTGTGCATTTCAAAGCCCATGTTTTCAACCACTATGCCTAGAAGCTGCAGAGATGAAGAATGTTCAAACAAAGATAAAGTTCAAGTGTTCACTTCTAAAGCAAAATCAATCAAAAAAAATCTAATGATGAGACTCAAAGAAAACCATTCACTGATGTCAATGTTTTAAAAGTTGTTATCCTGTGCAACGATGAGAATTTGGAACATACTCAAAATGCTTTTAAGATATGTCCCCAATAAGTAATAAATGCAAAGTCAATGTATTGCAATTTAATCTTTATGTCAGTAGCTTTGGCCCATTCATCTGTAGTTATGAAGGCTTACCTTTTAGTGTTCCATTTTAGCAAAGCAACTTTGATCTCTGCCTCAAGAATCCATCTTGCACACGGCACCCAGGTCAGCCCTCATCAGCATTCTACAAGGGGTTCAGGAGCATGAACGTTTTTAATCAGTCAACAACACTATGGTCAACCAAATGCATTCTGATACTTAGACCTTTTATCTCAAAAGCTATGCAGAAACCAAGGTCATGGCAACCTCTTTTATGGTTTATTGTTTCTCAAATGTACTTAGAGTGAATTTACAAAGCCACAACTTATTGTGTGGATACTGAGCTTTCACGAGGTTCAGCCCTCTCCAACATTGGCTTTGTTTCCTCTTTCAGCACTTTCTGCCTGTGGGTGCTTATTTAAAAGCAAGTTCCCGTAAATTAAAAAAATAAATAAATACAACAAGAATACCGAACAAGATTTTCCCAGTAGCTAAGCTGCTCATCCTTTGTAATTGAGGCTCTTCAGAAATCTATATTAATGTCTCAAATCACTGCTGAAGAGCTTTGCAATACCAGCTGCATTTCCCTCCAGTTGGGGTAGGAAGCCAAGAAGGTAGGAGGGGGCCAGTGTCATAACTCTGCCATTGTTACAACCAGGTTACTGCCGATGTGGGCATGGCAGGAAATCACTTTGCTCAGGAGGGGTGTCTGTCAAACTACCCCTGGGAGGTGAGGTGGAAATGGGATTCTAAATGTTTCAGAAGAGGCTCAGCAGATACACAGATCTCATGAAGTTAGCTTGCTTCTTTGATGGCTCTCAATCTAAGCAATAACATGCATAAACTTAAAGTTTTGATCGACAAGTGACATTTTTACAATAATCGATTATCAAAGTGTTAGAAATAATTTTGAGAACCGAAGTATGTGTGTGGCACCCAAATCATCCTGCATGCCACCAGTGGTCTTTGTGTAAATATGCTGAGGGACACTTGGTTCGACAAAAAGCAAGAGCGAGACCAACTTGGTGACTGGTTAAGAGGGTACTGACTACTGCCCAACTTTGGGTAAGACCTAGCGCAGGCCTGGGCTAAGGTGCTGGTATGAACTGAAAGGTTGTGGAGGAAAAGAAGAGGCAAGAGCCGTGTCTAGAAAGGACCTCGAAGGCTAGTTTGTATTTTACTTGGGAGCAGATGAAGAGCCACGGATGAATGGCAGGGGATTCCATGAGTAAAGTACCGTGTGAGAAAGCCTCGAGATGTAGAAGTGTAAGGGACAGATTATGGCAAGGAGAGACTGGACACAAACAAAGTGGCACTTGCAGTAAAGGCATGGGGTGATGAAGGCCTGAAATAGGATGGTGACAGGGAAACAGGAGGGAAGAGATGGATGGGAAAGAAATTAGAAAAGGATCATTAGCCCTTTCTCAAAACTCTTCTTATTTTAAGACTCAAATATTCCCTACTGTCTATCACATATATGAGTCATGAAGCCATTATTTTCATTAGGGAAGGAGCGGGTTGCAGGGGGGGGTGGGGGGATCTATTCCAAGTGGAAAGTCAAGGTATATTTTTAGCTACATTAAGCCAGCCTTCTGCTGCTCTGCACACTGATGTAATTCCAACATAAAACATAATCTATAATATTCCCGGGGAACAAATCCAATTCTGGGTCATATAAATTTTCATATAAGTCCATCACAATTCATTCCCAAAACATCTCATTCTCTTTGAAAGCTGGAGCTGCAGCAAGTGATCAAAAAAGAGTCGTTTAAAATGGCTCTGGAATTTCCAGAGATGCTAAATCTAACCTGCCTACGGTGCAGGACCAATCCCCCAAACTTTAAATCAGAGGGAAAGCATTTTATGTTTTAAAAGATATATTCCTCAAAGTTTATCACAGTGTATTAAAGTCAAATGTGAGTTATTACTTACCAAATCTGGAGCTGATGTCTCCTCTTGATTACCCTAGGTAGGCGAGAATAAGTATCTTCCAACCAACATATTTTTTACCTTTTCATCTGCCTCTTGCTATTTACAATAGAGTGAAAAATAATAGCCAAGGAGTGACTTTGCAGGGTTGGACGAAGTGCAAATCCCATCTGACTGTAGCCTAAATTGTATTCCAGGCCCCTGGCAAGTTCTGCTGCATGGAGAAGAATTATGGAAACTGACTTCTCAATAGCTGGATGGGTCCTGGAGGAATAATCAGTGAAAAGTCATCTGATGAACTTTCAGCACATTTGCATTGGCCTAGAACCCAGTGTATATATTATTGGTCATGTCTGAAATTTACTTCTCCCTGTCCTTGCTGGGGTTTTCTGCACGAGGGAGCTAGGCCATGGGCAGGACGCCCTGTGAAACCCTAGAGTGAGCAGAAATTTTATAACTAATACCATTTATACAGGAAAAATCCCTGCCAATTCTTCTGATTTTATCTGTTGTAAACATAACAATTGGTAGTAACTCTAGAGTCCTCCTAGGGGCTGAGAGGAGCGGGAGGATGAAAGGACATCCTTTGGTTTAAAGCCATCTTAGAAGGGTCAGTCTTCTCTGAGGGTGGGGGCAGAATATTACCTAGGTGGTCCATATCAGGGGAGCATCCAAAAGTTATGTTTCAAGGGCCTTCCCTTCCGGTCTTTGACGTGGTTGGGCTATTAGAAGCTCCTGCTCCAGAACAGCCCATTATATTGCAAGTATATTCCATGAAAAGTCTTCAGTTTCGCCTTTAATAATAAGTAAGAAGGTCGAGGTCTACAAACAGACTTGACGTCCAACCATCCTGTGCCCTCCCCCATTTACTAGCTAAATGCAGTGACTTAGTGACTAAACCTTTTTAGCCTCAAGGTTCCTCATCAGTAAAATGTGGCTGATAACACCTACCCCATGGGTCACTGTGAGGAATGGAAAAGATAATTCAGCAAAACCCTTAGGGCTGGTGTGGTACCTCCAGTACACTTGCTAAATTTCAGCTACAATTATTGTCAGCATCACTGCTCAGTTCATTTGTTTCCATAACACATGCGAAGTGTCTATATCTTTATTTCTGCAATACTCCACCCCTACCAATTTTTTGAAACTTACCCATTGTTTTTGGACAACCTTTCGTTGTTCCCTGCTTCCTCTTCTGGGATATGAGCACCTCTCTCTACTACCCATATTTCTTTTTTTTTTTTCCTCTCTTTTATGATACTGTACCCTTTTCTCTGAAATTAGTATAACACTTATATAGCGGGTAATCGTAATAACCACGTATAGGTGCCAGGCACTTCATGAATGTCCTCTCGTGCTTATATCACTAAATCTTCTCAACAACCCCTGAGGAAGGTACTATGATCCCCATGGTACTGATGAGGAAAGTCAGGCTTGCAATACTTAAACAATTTTCAAATGCCAAGGAAACATGATGGCAGAGTGGAGATTTGGAAGTAGGAGTTTATCTGATTCCAAAGCCCCTGCTCTTATCCACTTAAGGTGTAAGGCAACCATGGCTGAAAGTCAGGTTGGCCAATTCAACCCCCAACTGTGAGGGGTTAAAAAGGGAGGGCAGTGGGAATACCTGCCCTCCTGCTTAATCTGATGAGAGGGACTTCAGTGTGACCACACAGAGAGCTTGACACATGCCCTTGTTTTTTCTGGAAAAGAGGGGGACTGCATCATTTCCCACCCAGGAAATCAGAGGGGTGAGCCGCTGTGCAGCTGAGTGACAGAGAATTGCCTCCACCCAGAGAAAGCACCGCGTTCCAGAGTAACTGCGGGCAAAGGGGTGTCATAGGTTAGGCAGGTGCAGTGTCCACAAAAACCAGGGCATATTTAGAACCCTCACTCAGAGGGAGGGGAGCAACCAATAGTTCAATCTGCCATAGCCTCACCAGTTGGGAACTCCGGGGAACGGCCCCAGACTCCTTTGGCAGTTGACCTTGGGCACAGTTTAGGATAAACAGGACATGCTATTATTGCATTAACCAGGTCTCTGTATTTCAAGGGCGATCTGATATCCTTGGCAATACTCCTTGACACAGAGGTATAATGGTGGCCACTTTGCCAATGAGCTCAATCTGCCTTATCTAGATACCCAGGGGTCAGTCGCTAGGGCTCACACCTGGGCTAGGGCATCAGCTTCCCGATCACCAGGGAGTATCAGTAGCTCATGAGCCAGGATGCAGAAAACAGTGAGGACTGCCTCAGGCTGTTACAGGCAAACCCCAATGTCTGCCCATACTTCCTGACACCATAAGGGCCACTAGTGATCATCCACCCCTCAGCTTCCCACTCTCTAAGCCATAGGGTCAATCCTTTTAAAACAGCCCAACTAGGCAAAGGGTTAATGGTCAAGGCTATTAACCGCTCTGAGTTCAGCCCCCTGGCTGCTGCAGTTTATTCCTTCCCGAGAAGCTCTCCCTGGAAGAGCCCTGCGCCCACCCCTAAGGGCTGGTGTTCTTGGGGGCATGTATACAGTTCCTGCCCCCTTCCAGAGCTGGAACCAAAAACCCTAGGGGTACTCTTTTTTTTTCTGTGGTCTCTGCCTCAGGGCTTGACCTGTATTTTTCAGAGTCACAGATAGGCCTATCTAACTCAAATAAGGGATTCAGGCACGGTGCCATGTGGGGACTAAAAGTACTCAACAACTCTAAAATCCCTACAAACTCTTGGACTTCTTTCACATTGTTAAGCTTTGGAGAGGCTTGGACCGTATTAGTCACAGTTTCTGAGACAACGCGTGTCTTCCCTAACCAAACACCTCCCCCGAACTTGACGGTGGTACCTGGGCTTTGAATTTTCCGTAGGTTTACCGCTCGCTCATCCTCTCCTTCAAAGATGCAAAGGCCGCAAAGCGTCCCGCAGCATAGGCCAGCCTTCACGCGTGAGCATTGCCCCATCACTGGGCCCACTGTGCTGATGTGAGGGAACAGAAGAGGCAACAGCTCTTGGGTCACCATCCCGGGTCATTAATTCTTGTTCAGTTCAGTGGGATGATCTTAGTTATCAGAAAACTCCATTTCTCAGAGTCTTTTCCATGAGTCTCCTGGAGGATGAAGCACTCTGCAGGAGCACTTATGCAAAAGCGTTGGAATAAAACAAAAGCTCTCTGATGAGAGCTTATAATAATGCAGTTGACAAGGAAGTTTGCTTATTTCTGTGATGTACATTTAAAACTAATAACTAGAATTATTGGGGCACCTGAGTGGCTTAGTCAGTTGAGAGACCGGCTCTTGTTTTCGGCTCAGGTCATGATCTCACAGTTCGTGAGTTCGAGCCTCACATCGGGCTCTGCAGAGATGGTGCAGAGCCTATCTGGGGAGATTCTCTCTCTCCCTCCCTCTCTGTTCCCCCCCCCCTGCTTGTACTCTCCCTGTTTCTCAAAATCAAGAAATAAACAAATTAAAAAAAAATTACTAGAATTATGACTGATAACATCACACCAGGATGTGTCAGATTTTTAGGAAGTTCATATAACTTCTAGAACACATATTAGTAACTTCCATGCAAATATTTCCTACAGAAAGTTTAGCATCACTTAACTGACAATGCTTCCCATTTAATGTAATGCATCAAATAAGCCCTAATGAGTTTAATATCTCTGTTTTAGAAGGAGAAACAAACAAACAAACAAATCTTTTGAAATCTTCCAGAAACGCTCCAGAAATCCCAATGTTAGTTCAAGGTCAACAAGACATCATTTAGAATTTGATTTGGGAGAAGTTTGTCAAAAATATCAAATGTTCCTATAACATTTGATTAAGTAAGATTATAGGTCACTGTGAAATAATAGTTATCCGATTAACAAAAATGACAAAAATTTCAAAGACAAATACAGAAAGTTACATGGTTGAAAAAAAATAATACCTTGGCTCTTTTAATATAGAAGACTGTTTTCATAAGTAATCAAAGGCATGATAAAGACAACATGAAGGGTAGGAAATTATTTTGATAAAACACAGAATCTTTGTTTGCTAGACAGATGATTTAAAAGGTAAAGAAAAATCTTTTACTACTCCATTAAGAAGAGACCAGTATTCCAAGGAACCTTTGTCATGCTAGCAGATTAAAGAAAATTGTCTTACTTTTACTCTAAGTATACTATTGATGTTAAAGCTTGTTTTTCTTTAAGTCAGTTAAATAGGGCTATTTTACAAATTAATTTTGGCAATACCCCTGGAGGTAGAAAAACATCAAATACACATAACCCATATCCAGAGACATACAGACAGACAGAGACCCCTTAACTTTCATTCCAGACTTCAGCCCTTGATGAGGAATCTTATAGAGGCTATGACTAGTCTTGGGGGTAAGAGCTTCCCTAGCAATCTGTATTTAAAAATCCTCTTTTCAGAAAAAAAAAAGGAAGAAGGAAGGAGGGAATGAAGGAAGGAAGGAAGGAAGGAAGGAAGGAAGGAAGGAAGAGAAAGAAGGAAGGGAGTGAGGGAGGGAGGGAGGAAGGAAGGAAAGAAGGAAAGAAGGAAGGAAGGAAGAAAGAAAGGAAGGAAGGAAAGAAGGAAGGAAGAAAGGGAGGGAGGGAAGGAGGAAGGGAGGGAGGGAGGATGGAGAGAGGGAAGGAGCAAAACAGAGCCTCTCCCCACCCCCTTTCTTTTTCCAGTCTCTGTGGGTAGACTTTGGTTACCTCCAGAGGTGTTTACATTTGAAAGACATGATAAGATTTACAACATCAAGAGACAGAGAAAGAATGAAAGTTTTCTCCTAGGGTGTTTTTTAGAGGTATATTCTATTATTAGAAGTCTAGGGTAATTGCTATGAAATTTTTATTTTGTATCGGAGGTCATTTGTTTCCTCCTGGACCACCACAACATCCTCCGGCTCCTTTTCATCACCTTCCCATGGACTCCACCTCCTAGGGTCTTAATTAGACTTTGTCACAAGTGCTCAGACCTTCACCCTTCATCCCACGTGGCTTGAACACTTCTGGCTTTGCAAAACCACATAGGAAGGTCTCCAACTTACCATCCTACATCCATCTACAGCCCCGAAGCCAGAAGAGCAGGAGACGCTTGTCTGTCTTTCTTTCACCTCAGTTCTTCTTCCAACTCTCTCACCAGAGTTTCAGCCTCTAGTTGGGCATCAGGGGTCAGTCCACTAAGGCAGCCATTTGTTGCCCTCGCCTTGGATCACCTTGGGCCAGGAGTTTTCCACACCCACCCAGCAAACCTTAAAAGTTTATATAGAAGCCTTAACTGGCTTCAATCACATATTCCATCCAGATATCTCAAGGTCACATTCCTATCTCAAGGCTCTCTTAGAGGTCAGCTTCTGGGAGCAGGGAAGGCAAGGGGCATGTACAGTCCAAGGACTGGGGACCAGGGTAAGGAGCAGCTGATTGTCCAGGGTCCGGTTCACAGATCAACAGGCAGTCACGTCCCCTTGAGGACCTCCCCCAACAGAAGCTTATGCCATATCTAGGGGCACCTGCGTGGCTCAGTCAGTTAAACGACCAGCTCTTGACTTCGGCTCAGGTCATGATCTCAAGGTTCGTGAGATTGAGACCCAAGTCAGGCTCTGTGCTGTCAGCACAGGATTCCCTCTCTCTGTCTCTTTCTGCCCCTTCCCCCACTCGTGCTCGCTGTCACATCATAAATAAAATAAACCTAAAAACAAAAATAGGAGCCTATACAATATCTAGACATGTTCTAGAAGGAAACTCGAATCATTAGAGATGTCTAAGCCTTTTAATCATAGGGGAGAAAAGAGAACAGACACTCATAGCTACAGCTGAGCACCTACACGAAGCCTTCAGGTGAACACTCCAGCACGTGAAAACGTCATTCTGAACCTTTTTATTGTATTGCCTGCAGTTGCTTAGATATGCACTGCGGATGAGATTTTAATACGGTCCTTCTTTTTGTGGTAAAATCCAATCAAGGCCTTCTTTGGAGTGGGGGCAGAGCCACGTTTTGTGGGGCTTGCTGCTTAACACTTGGGAGAATCTTTTTTAAGAACGAAGAATGAAAAATATCTTAATTTTGCAAGTTTATAAGAACATATTAACAGGTCGAAAGGGGCTGAGCACAAGGGAGGATGCGAAAAGCATACGTTTCATTAGCTTCAACGTGAACCCGCTTCTGTCTGGGATACGGTAGCACAGGTTTTTCTTGCAATCTATTGACAGAGATCTAGCTATCGAAAGAACAAGGAAGTTCACAGCTAATCATAAGGGGCCTCAGCAGGGCATTTGCACATGCTAGCATCTCCTTTGGTGCAGACAGTCCTGTCTTATGCAAAAAGGGCACTGCAAACATGGCCCGTCGTGCTTCGAAACCGCACACAGCACACAGGCTCCTCTGACAACTTGAGAAGGAAAATATGCTGTGCCAAGAGGAATCACAGGCTTCATTTCAGGATCCTTCCCCAGGATTCCCCATAAAGGGGACATAATTGCACGTAGTTATTCCAGCAAGTGCTTACAACTAAATTATTCAGTGGGAGCCGAGACTCCAAATTTCAGTTTTGACTTACCCTACTGCTTTCATTTGTTCTTCGACATCTTTAATTTATGGTTGTCTGGAAATCTAATTAGTTATTAATCCTTAGGAATTATGTGCTACAAGCATGATAAGAAACCAAAGAGGACCAAAGGAAGGTGAAAGAAGAAGAGTTAACTGAAAAATGTATTCCTAATGAACTTCTACGTAGATGGGGGGCTTTGCCATGTTCACTGTAACTACGATTAAAGAGCGAGACCCTTCTTCAGTTAAGTCGTGGTATCTCAGCCCTTCCCTAAGACTGCTTAGCAGCACAGTCATTTCAAACAGGTATTTTGAGGAGAAAGCATTCTCCGATCCAGTGGTATCATATTACTCCCTCTTAGAGACTCATGGGGGGTATTGAAGGCTCTGAGAAGTCCTGCAGTAAGAATAACCTGCACGGACATGCTTGGCTCAGCATTGTCCAAACATATGAACTAAAGAAACCAGCCTATTAATAAGGGCAGATCTATCTGAAACACTGATTGAAGCATTTATTTAACATTTGGAAAGCGTCATAGATGATGCACTCGGTTGGGTATGATAATTCTTTGAGATAGCACAAGACAGTTTTTCAGAGAAAATGAAATGACCCACCCCATCTTTGCAACCACACTGCTTCAAATAGGAATCTGCACCAACATGGAGCATCCATCTGCTTGAGCTCACAGAACTAAGATTTGGAAATCTTTTCAACATGACATCCAACAGAAGATTTTGATTCTGCCACAGGGAAGTAGTGACACCCTCTCTCTTCTTATTTTTCCTTTTGTTTCATGGCATGCAACTTGCTCTTTCCGTCTCCGTATCCCATCCCTCTAAATATACATCAATGCTATTATTTTTTTTTTCTTTTAACTGCTCGCAGTTTGAGAACCGTAAAAGTGCTCATTTATTGACTGATGTGATTCAGGAGAATCAAACAGAGGCACAACTTTGGGGGTGCCTCCTTCACATTATGCCATTTCTAGCTTATTCCAAGATGGCTCTACCTTTTTGTCACAATTCTGGCACGCCAGGGGACACGGGATATCCGTTGGCTCTTACAGCAGAGCCAAAATGCTCCCAAAATAATAAAGTAACTGTAACTTCCATATTGATTAGTTATGTCAGAAACTCGGCTGCATATTCATTAATTCCTCTGAAAAAGAAACGTCTTGACCGCTGAGAAGCAGAAACCCCCACTTCTGGGGTATTGGGATCATCTTTAACCTCCTTCCAGGATAACTCATCTTACACAAGCCACTGAGTACAGAGAAGCAGGTGCAATTTTTATTCTGGGAATTGTGGGATATTTTGTTCTTTGTGGCTCCTGCAAACTTTTCAAAAAGGACTACACAAGTCAATCCATAATGCACATTCCTAATAATCCTTTTCCCTTAAAGAGTCACATAAATTCTCTAACCTTCAGTTTCCTCAGCTGGTGCATGGAGATCACACTCAGGCCTCATAGTTACAATAAAGGTGAAATGAAAATGTGCACGAGAATCATTTGGGAGAGGGGCTGACACAGAGCAAGTATTCACCAAAGAATAATTATTATTTCAAGCCAAACACATGAGGAGGACCCCAGTGCCCACTTTTCCCTAACGTGTCCCAGTAAGAGGCACTTTTTACATGCAAATTTCAGTTTCTGATTAACTTGGTCGAGTCTTTCTTTTGTATCATTTACATATAGTTATCCCCCCCCCCCCAAATCTAATTAGTCATTAGTCCTTTGAAATTAGGAGCCATAACCATGATAAGGAACCACAGAATGCTACAGAGAGGGAGAAAGATGGATAGTTGACTATCAAATGTTCATTCACAATGAACTTGCGTGTAGGTAGGATGTAAGCCACAGTGGCCCTAAATTAGCAAGAAATTTGCATCACTAAGAACAGTCCTGCCATTTCCATTACATGGAAACTGTTAGATTATATTTGAGTAAAATTGAGCTAAATTGGGCTAAAATCACATTTGGGGGCCTCACTATAAATTAGCCTGTGAAACCATTGAGATTGAGGTGAAATTTCCAAAAGCTTAGTCTTCATTGGGAAAATGTACAGACCAACAATTCCTTAGTGTTAGCTCCACCCCACTCCAATCTGTTACTTTTACGTCCAACGTCAAAGGCAAGCTCTCCTCATTCCAATTGTACCCTGAACACTCTCCCCCATAAAACACGGTTTAAAGGCCAGCTGCAGTGTGGAGCCTTTTCTCGGAGCCTACAGTTTCAAACAAACGACTGGGCAGAAGCCAGGATCTATATGGGCTCACGAAGACTGTAAAACATTTGGTGCCGAGTGGAAAAAGACGCCTGTGAGCTCTGCCAGACGTTTTCAGCTTTCTTGCACCTGTGCCAAATGTTTTTCAGTTCCCCTACCCCTTTCTTTTGAAGGGGGTGGGGGGGGGAGCAAGGAGTAGGGAGATAAGCAAGCTTTCCGAGGGCATATGCCATAGGAATTGAAAAACTTGTTACCACCATTAGACACTCATTTCCTGCCCAGTCCCCTTTCTGAAGGCAAAATGAGGACTTCCAGCCAATCTTGGTTCTGACATTCTGAGCATTTGAGCCTACTTGACATTCATTCATCCTATCATACATCACAGTGGATTCTGAAGACCACCCTCCCCCCCAGCCCCAGCCCGCTCCCTGCAGTCTGTCTGAAACCTCTTTCTTGAACTCTCAGTTGAATCACCCCTGCCCATCACAGACACTAAATTGCCAATTATTTCAAGGAAATAATTTGCACGTTGAGACAGTTTGTAACATGCAAAAATATGTGTGGAAGAAAGTATATGTTTCTTAAAGCAAGAACACCCAAAATGTTTTCAGAGGAAAGTGTGAAAATGTCTAAACATAGATGACATGATACAGATCATGAGAAAGTCAATTTGAAATTACCCTGGAACCTTGCGATAATGTTTTCAAAAAAAGGAGATTTCAGGGGAAGGGAGGTCCTTCCCGGACCCAGCACAGTAGCATCAAACATAAAGAGTTCCACAATGGTGTATTTATTCCTATGCACCATTTCAGTTAATCCCACAACTCTGAGTCCCCCTCTCCCCCCATTTACAGATAAGGAAACTCTGAGGGTTAAGAAGATTGAATATATCAACTCATACACCTGGGGAGCAGGGCTTGGACTTGATCCCTAGTCTTGTCTCTGAGCTCTCACACACTAATAGGCTGGCCATGTTCCTCTGCATGAGAAGCCCCTTCAGCTCTGAGAGTTGTTGATGGAAGAAAAATCACACTTAGAGATTCATTCCTTTGGCTTAAACTTGGATCTCTGTTAAGATATAAATGTTCTCTCAAGACAAAATATATAGCCTCATAAGCCACTTTCTCTTAACAGGAGTGAGAAAATTAAATCCTTGTCTCTGGGCATGTTTCACTAGATAGAGAGGGCAGATGCATCCCTGGCCTGCTGCACATGGGAGTGGAGCAAAAGGCCAGCAGCTGCTGAAGGGAAGATGGTACCAAACAAGTCTCTTAAAAGTGTCAAGTAAAACTTGTCACACTTGCTTGCTTAATACCTTCAATGTCCCCACATTGCTCTCTGGTAAATTCCAAGCTCCTCACCACGACTTATACTGTGATCCTTGCACAGACCTTCCAGCCTTAGCAGAACCAGTCAGTTTCCCCAGTACAAGGAGCTTTTTATCCACCACAGGCCATTTGCTTTTGCTGTTCGTTCAACTGGCTAACTTTGATTCACACTTCAGACCAGATGACAAGTTTTGATCTCTTTCCCCTGAAACCTCAATTTCAAGTAGGAAGCCACTGTTTCTGTTTCTGAGCACCTTTCTTTTCCTTCTTGCTACCTAATTACCTTTGTAACTCCATGGGAGGGAAGGTATGTCTTATAGTCCATAGTACCCTGATCCTGGTATATAGTCCCTGGTACACAGTTGGAATGGGTTTAATATTTAGTGAAAGAATGAATGGATACAGGGCAGCACAGTCTAATCTGGTATTTCTTGGTTGTTGTGTGAAGAAGAGTACATCTCAAAGTTCAGCTAAGACCTTCAATGTTTGCTTAACTGGACATATTAATGCAATTCAAGGGGATTTATGCCCACATGGATCTACAAAAGAGACTCTGGCCTGTAAAAAGGTTTTGGATCCCTAGAAAACTATTTTCTAAGGCCTAGTGTTATATACCCATATATAATACATACATACATACATACATACATACATACATATATATTTGTATTATGTTTGTGTTATATACACTGCCTATGTATATTATGTATATTACATAATATCCACATGATTGCTATTTTGCCATTATTGCTATTGTTAGAGTAGTCCCCAATGGCTTGAAAACTTGCCATCTACCAGGCACTAACTGGACTAGGCAATTTATATATATTATTTAGCTCAAACTTCATTAAAAAAACAAACAAACATAAAACGCTATTACCACATTCACTTCACATACGAAGAATTAGGACTCAGCGCGATGAAGATATCTCACAGAGATGTGTTAGAGCCAGGATTACAAGCTAAGTTCATTCAAAGTCATTTATCTTTGAGGACAAGGAAATCTCCACCTCATTACTCCAAGGCGCGACAAAAACACAAAGCCAAACAACAAAAAACCGTCCTCTTTACCCATCTTTTCTCCTCTCACGTGTGCACACACAACATGCACACACGCACCAAGCTTAAGTAACATACCAAAAATCTATGCAGTGAAGAGAGGAAAAGAGAACAACACGAGGAAAACGAAGGCCTCGGGGCTGTCAAAACTGTCTGCCGAGCACCTTGCCGCCACTCAGGAAGTACACCCCCCTTAGAACTTGAGCCTTTCCCTAAACACTTGGCACGGCAAGCCTGTCACTCTGATCCCAGGACTGCACACAGAAGTCCCCTGACCCCAGTCGCAGACAAAACAGAGAAAACTGCAGCACCAGGGGGCAGCTAAGTGAGCTCAGTGAATGGCTGGAAGACAGTTATTCCCGAGCATAAGTAGAGCCCTGCTTAGGAGCAAAGCCATGGGCTGGGAGATAAAGATCCTAGTGCTACTAAGCTCCAGCAAACAGGAAGGCCCTCAAAGTGAGCCCCTGGAGGTCGTCCGGGGGTACTCAGTGTGGGGTGCGGGTGGTCAGTGGAGACAGGGTGGCAGTCCAGGGAAGCCGAGGGGACAAGATGCTGGCCTGCTCTTTCCCTGAAGTCACTGTGGCTCCAGAGTCTTAGGCGCTGGGGTCGCACCTCTGGCTTCATTTACACTCACCCAACAGTCATTCCACACACACCAAAAAGGATTCACTGAGCACTAGGCTCCAGGGGATGGTGATGGGCCTAAAAATTCCAATTCTAAACAAGAAGGGGAGCAGAAGCTTCAGAAGGGGGAAGGAGAAAGAGGGAAAGGATGGAGGAGAACTCCACAGGTCTAGGATTCTGACAACCCGTCCAGCTTTGACATTCCCAGGTGCACGCTCGCTTACCCCCCAGCATCTGGATTTGCCCATCATCAAAAGGGGGGTAATGACCCGGCCGCGGTCCTGGCCAGGCCGTTGCGATGCGGGATTCCGGAGGAAAAGGAATCTGCCCGCTTAAATCTGAAGAGGAAACTGCTCTCTTAGCCGTAAAGTTCTTACACCGGCTCCACGAGCGGCTAAAAAATCATTTTCCCTAGTGAGGTATCTGATCATTCCTCGCGACCCAATAGGGGAAAATTCTAAAGGCGGACCCAATGGTATTTGTAGAACGGGAAATTCCCGGTGAATGCATCCTTCACAGCGCCATGCACCAGTCGCGAAACATTAGTTCCTTGTCAATTTAACGTATTTTCCTGGGTTGCAGAGACTCCTCCCCTCACAGGCAGAGGTGCATTAGTGGGAGATTTATGCTAATATCTCAGCGGTGGAAAGCATGAGGCTCACTATATTCTCATTCGGCCCGAGAGGAGTAGCCCGGGTATGTCCTTTAACAGGATTTCCAGGAAGGATACTGCAGCTTAAGAAATGCTGATTTGCTGGCATTTATGTATTCCAGGAAGAGGGCTGTCTTAAGTGTATCCGAGCCCCAGCAGAAAATTATTTTAATGCCCCCTCCTCCCTCCACACGTCTCTAGCATCAGAGAGGAGCAGAAAATATCCATTGGCTACTGAAATGCTGGCACCGGAGAACGGCCTGGAACAGTTTTGAAGAGCCCTCATAAGACAATAGGACAACCCTTCTGGAGAATGGGGGTGCTATACATCCCCAGCAACTGCTCCTAAGATGGCCGTGCCAGCATGTGTAACGGCCAACTGGTTCATCTTGCTAACTATAACGCTCAGCATATGGGGAGGGAGTGTTTATAGATATATACATACACCATACATTTTTCACAGCAAGTACATATAGAGACCATCCAACTGTATATTTTGCAGACATACAAACACGCACATATATTGTCCATATGTTCAAACAATTTTTAAGCTATATCATGAACAAATAAGGCTCTCTTTACAATAAAAGTGGCTAAAGGTAATAGCGGGCACTTTAGAGCAAGTGTTTTCAAAATGAGCAGAAGCGGGCTTCAATCCCAGCCTTACCTTCTCCAGCCACATATCCTCTTCTAGAAAATGGGATAACACTGGGATCTTCGGCACAGGATACCTGTGAGGACTGCTCGGGAAGATGTATGTGAAACATTGAGCACGTTGTCTAGTGCAAGGTAACGTGAGCCGAAAATGTGAGCATTATTACTACAGGGTAACAAACCAGGTTGTGACCAGTAAAATCTTGCCAAACCAGAAGTCAAAACAAATGGCAAGATACCATACAGGGCTCATCTGCAGCCTTCAACTTACTGTCCTTCCTTTACTTCTCACCATCCCCCAGGTGCGCACCTTTCGTTGTACTTACGCTATTGTAACTCTCTCCCTTCATTAGATTATGACCTTCTTGAAGTCAGGAACAGTGTATTTTTCATCTTTGTTTTCCCGGCTTCTGGATCCGAGATTGCTTCATTGTAGGTACTCAGTAAATACTGATTGAGTAATCTATTATTGACAGATGCCAGCAAGTGGGAAGCGTCAGATTCTGTCAGTCAGGGAGACCTAAGAATGTAAATTACCACAGTAAAAGCTGATCTCCTAAACAAAGAAGTCCAGATGAAGTCAAAGAGTACAAAAGAAGACCCATACTTTCTTCTGACATTTTCTTTCACCGAGGATGTACAGATGTACATATTCTCTCTAACCTTTTAGGGGAACACCAAAGGACAAGTGGATACGTGACAAAGTCCCACATCATTTTTCTTGCATATACCACCTCGTTAGCACATAATCTAAATGTTCAGTCTTGGCTCTTAAAGACCTTACAGACCCTTAAAAAAACCAAACACCTAAGTGAGGAATTCCTCTGGATATTCTATTTTGTGTTGTGGTGAATTTGGTGAATTCAAATTCTTACCAAAAGTGCAAATCCCTAATGCATGGAGCTATTATGGGTATGCTGAATTTGAGTCTCGGAGCAGTGGCAGAAATACCTCTAGATGAAATGTTCTCTGGACTGGCAAACAATAAAAAATTAAGCCTCATTATTATGTGCAAAGGTGTTTTGGTGGCCCAATGTAAAGACCCAGAATGGTCAGGACACCTCATTTTAGAATTAGCTCTCTCTCAGTGCGACCTAGGACACAACTTTGTACCATCAAAAGGGATTTTTATGCTAAGATTTCCTTGTTATTATGGAATAGTCCTGAGAAGCTTACCATATGAAGTCATTCTAAGCCATTAACACCTCATCAGGGATTCATTATCCAGTCATTTGGCAGAGTTTCTGGAGGAGACTGCAGAGGGAGCAGGGTAACAGAAAGAATAAATCCAAATCCTTGGATAATATCTGTGAAGTCAACAGCCCACATTATTATTTTTTGGCGCAATGGATTTGTGGACCTGGGTCAGTTTACAAATAGCCACTTCCCTTAGGTGGACACTATGAATTGTCTACTCAGATGGATTCCTTCTGCCTCTCTCCTAAAAGAAGTCTAATTATCCATCAAGTACTTCCTGTATCTCCCACAGCTCATGTGTTTCAAAAGACCCAGGTGAAGTTTTAGAGGTAGAGCCTGATGAGAATAAACCAGTCAAGGTGAAGCAATGCCGTGGGAACTCTGATTGGCCCAAGGGTGGCCAGGAGATCTAAACTGAGCCAACCAGATTGAAAGGAAGAGGTTTTCTTCCTCACTTTCGGTTGGCGTGAATAAGGAAGTGAGGTATCTTGGTTGCCATTGACAGCCACCAGCCACCAGATGGCCATAATTAAATCAATACCATACCTATATTCTTATCATTGGCAGAGAAGAGATAAAAAGAACCCAAATCTCCAATATTATTAAACCGCTGTGTCAATTAAAAAGCAAACCTATTCATCTCTAGACTTTCTGTTAAGTGAGAGATAATGTTTTTAAATATTTTTTATACCTAAGTCAATTAAATGCCAGCTTCTGTGATATAAAAGAAAAACTACTGCATTAAATGTCGGTATTGATTTTCAGATGTAGTTCAATGTGAAAACATTAAAATGTGTATGGGAAGGTGGGGGAGGGGAAGTACTTATTAGAATTGGGGAAATCAGCTATAATACAAAAATAAGTTAGAATTGGCTTGGTTCATGATTTTGAAATTAGAATGTCCAGTTAGGATTTATGATCTATAATGAGAAGTGGTTCCAGCTCAGTGGCTATTCCTTCATAGATGGCAGCCTAAAAAATCTAAGGCCTCGTTGATATTAATTGAGTAGATAATTAAAAGGATGAAAGATCAACCTTCAAAAAATTTTTCATTTGTAAGTATATGAATACAATAAAACCAGATCCTAAAAAGAAAAAATAGATATTCTGTTAAGAAGAGTTGAAAAAAAATTCTTTTTAGGTATCATGAAGTACCTCTAACTCACATAAATGTTTTTCCTATAATTGCTGTCTACTTACCTAAATCCAGGGCCATTAAATAGCCCTCACCACTTCCAAGATTGTTTATCTCCACAGCACATCTTCTTTGGTTCCTTTCTTTCCCATGCGTTCACATACATTCTATTTAGGCTCCACTCTGAGCTTAAGTGTCAACTGCTTCCTAAAGCAAAGAACACTTTCTTTTTCCTCTATTCAGCCATGGCAAGCTCTTTTAAAGATATCAGAAAAAGGACTAAATCTACCACTGAGACTTTTCTCGAAAGGTGAAATAGTGGTTTCCCAGAGTAAACAGATTTCTATTCTCACCATGCTCTGGTACCATCTTACTAAATGCTCCAGTGTAAGAGTGTTTGGTTTAAGCCTGAGAACAAGTAACAAATCCATCCAATTGTCCCAAAATATGAGCTTCAGTCAAACAATGGAACCTCATGCGTTAGCTAGGAAAAGTGTGAGAAATGATACTGAGTAGGACACTTTGTGAAAAGAAAGCCCAAGTAATCAGACAGAGGATGTCATCTAGAGGTTTGCACTTTGATTCTCCCGGGAGTTCACTTTTGTTTCGTATTTTTTATCTTTTTTGTTCCATCAGCCATTCTGATTCCCCAGATGCAAAAATGTGGACTCTGATAATTATGTTGTGATCCAGCTAGATCATGTCCCTTTAAATGCAGAAAATTGTTTCTTACCCTGAAAAGTACGTAAATATCACTTTTAAGAAAAGATTTTATGAGTATTTAAGGGAAAACAACCCTCTTGTTTTAAAAGTCACATCAGAGAAAAAAATTAAACAGCTTTTTTTACCTAGTTTTTACCTAGCTAATGTAATTAACAAGATAGTAGGAACAAATTGTGCAGAATTTCAAGTTCTGTCATTTTGGCACACAATCACTATAATCAATCAACAACTCAGAGAAAAGTGTGTAGAAAAGATTCTGCAAGAATCATCCAGTTTGAGCATAAATGAATTGTACGATTTACTAAAACCACAGGTAATGTAGTGGTGGGGGAGGGGTGTCAAGGATAATATGCCTACACAGGTGACTTACAAGTTATGATATATACTTGTTTGTTTAGCTGGAGTGGATTTTGTTTTTTACTACTGTGAAAAATCTGGGCAAATTTTCCCCCACTTACTGAAATATTCCAAATATTAAAAGTGGATTTTGAAAAGGCATGACAAATAGTAGGCATTCGATACATTTTTTAAGAACTGAGCTGAATTGATCAATGCAGCACCACATCGGCCATGTGACAAAGAGAACAGAGACTATTTTAAAGGTAATTCATGCTGAAAAATAAGCGGTTGAAGAAACAGTAGCTTGTATTACAATCTATTAAACTCTCAATGCATTAATACAATAGGGTAATAATATCTCCATCAGTCTAAATTTAGGCCGCTTATATTTATCCAAGAAGAAAAATGCAATAGGCTGTTAGTGGTTAAGTATGCGAGCAATAATTTATACATCCTCCTAATCCCTGTATAGGGCTGGATCATCTTCTGTGGATGGTTTCAGCATCTTCAGTAGGAGAGTACCAGTATGGATTAATTCATGAGGATGCTATGAGGCACACTTCACTAAGAGAAGAAAATTCTTGGAAAATAAAAGTTCCAATGAAGAAGCAAATAACTTAGGTGCAAAACTAATATTCACCCTAAACTGATGTTTTTTTCCCAGAAAGATGAATAACTACTATGGAAAATGTATCTCCATTACCTCATTCCCTCCTTTAAATTAAAAACTCAAAGGAAAAAAAGAACTCAGATTTAGGAAATGTGCCCAGCTGAACATTCTGAATTTCCCAGATTCCTCTGGGCTGTGATCAGCTACGAGAAATAGTTCCGTTGGACGAGCTTTTAAGGAAAACATCATTATCTTTACAAAGGTCAATCCCTGCCCCCATAGCCCTCCCCACTGCCCTCAGCTCTTTCTCCTTTGTGTTTAAGTCATTCTTATATGAGCTTCCTACTTGCAGCCAGAGCCACCCCTAACCCAAACATGGGTCTGACATCTTACAAGCTACTTACTGCTATTAAATAGAATCTCTTGAAATCATCTGGATATAAACAAGCAGACACAAGCAAACTAGCAAAATGAACTTTTTACCCCTTTAAATAACATGAGAGAGCTGGCCGTAGCCGTTTCTTAATGGCCCTGAATTTCCAAAGGCTTAAAAATGAAGCTTTGTTTTCTCTTTCTCATGGATGCAGGTGGGACCATAAACTTTCTAGCGTGACCCAGAGAATTCCCCATGGCTAACAGGAGACTGTCACCTAAAGAGAAAAAGACCACTCGTGAAACAAAGTAACAACTCGGGGAGGAAAATGTGTTTGGGTTCCAATAACTAACTAGCCTATAAGGGATTTAAAAATATTGTACCTGGCCCGTGGTTACCCATTGAATCAAGGCAAAAGATGTAAAATATGAAACTTAAGTGAACAAAGCTTGAGAGAAAGTTCTCTGTAGTGAGAAGCGTATTTCTAAAGGATCAGATCAGCAGTCCAGATTAAATCATTGCAGTTTAGGTAGTATCTCCTTGTCAGAGAAAAATGATCACCTCACTGCGTACTTTTCAAATCTCTTATCTGCACAAACCCAATCACTTAAAATAGAGAAACTTGCAACTTGAAGGTTCTTCAGCTTAATGCTTTCTCCTGCTCTCTAACATGCCAGGTGCTTTCTTGAAATTCATGGCAGAGTCTGGAGAGGGCAATTCATTTATTTTTGAATATCCGGTGATTTTTATTTAGATTTTCGGGAGGAAAGCTTTTGCTTCTTGAAAAGAGAACAGGTTTGAAGCGCTACAGAACAAATTCCTAAATACACCACAGGAAAGTCACAAAAGAAGAGTATAAACAGCTCTCTCTTTTTAATGAAGGACCATGTTGAAGAAAAAAACCGGGAGTAAAACTCCCTCAAAAGACTATGCCTTTTAAGTTACACCAATGTCTGCTTATTTGGTACTTTTTCAAATTATTTCAGCCAAAACTAATACTCAGATTTTCCATTTTCTGCAGTGCACATTTTGAAAATGTATTTTTATTTATAGCATTATATATAAAACCTGTAAATGCTCCCAACAGTATGGGTTTGCTATGTCTGAAGATTTAAAAAAAAAAAACAAAAACAAAAACAAAAAAAACCTGATATTCACAACATCTTCCAGGAGAAATATATGGCAATGAAGTTAAGTTTTAGGTAACCTTCTAGACATAACTCTTAGGTACTCCCAGATTTACTAGTGATCGATTCTCCACACTTGTGAAATACATAGGCTAGTCTAACTCTAACACTCTGATAGACAAATTTTACTTTTAAAATTATGATGCTCATAGAGTGTCCTAGGAGAAGAGACTTCTTAATTTGTGAGAAAAGAGTATAGAGGAAAAGTAATATGGGAATTTTTTTCATGTGTGTTTTCTGGACAGCAAGAAAGTAGGCAGTTATTTCTGGAACTCTTGCATTGCATTAAAATATCAAAGAGCCAAATTCTGCCCTCCAATGATTTTTTCTTAAAGTTACTTGAGTCCATATGTTTCTAGAAGCTGAAATTTTGCTGCATTGCGTTTCAAGGTCTATCTTGCAGGTACTACGCAGGAAGAATGTCTGTGAAATTGAGTTTTTGTTTCTGTATGAACAGTATATTTGAGTGTATCTTGAAGCACACTGTGGTCCAAGGCTATGGAGAATTAGGGTTATTGGAAAATAAATTGCAGATGACCAAAACATCTCTGCACTTTGCTAATTTTTCCTACAAGATTTCTCTGTGCACTTGGGAAACTCCAAGAAGACTTCTGAGAACACAGAAAGTCATGTCTAGAGAGTTTTTATGTCTCGCTGTCTCTGAAAAAAATTGACAAAGTCTTTTACTATTTCTCGTTTACAAAATTTTGTCTCCGTGTAGCTAGTGAATAAAATACAAATGTCTATGCGAAGCACCATAAATGTAAAGTAAGGAAAAGGAAAATCTATGCTGCTAGTGATTCTGCATAAAATTGTTATTTTTGAAAGTCTGGTTGCCAGTTTAATACCATATGGTCATTAATTGTGCAGTATAATGTAAAATATTATATGCTTTTCTGTATAATTAACGAATCTTAGTTGAAGAATTGAAAAGAGACAAAAAAAAAAATTATCCCGCCAGATTCCAGACATTCAGGAACCTCTATACAATATCACAAATCTTCTTTTAAGGTTTCTGAACATTTGTCATTTTTCCTGTAAAGCTACATTCATCTTCATACCAAAAGTACCTGTTTCACTTTTCAGATAATAAGGGGGAAAAAAACTCTCTTAC
The DNA here is from genome assembly GCF_018350215.1 of Panthera leo. NCBI lineage: Eukaryota > Metazoa > Chordata > Mammalia > Carnivora > Felidae > Panthera > Panthera leo. The sequence continues at coordinate 37,331,389 of NC_056680.1, read as the reverse complement.
ATCTGCACAAAATATGTCTATCCTCATTAGATCCATTTTCTCAATTAAATTCAAGTTTCTCTGTCCAAAAGGCATAAATCTGGGTATTGATTTAACTATAAAATCATGAAACTCCCGGTAGTCTTCTAAAACCATTTTACTTGGATGAGCATATAAGCTTTTAAAATATCAAGTTATTCCAGTATTTAATACACATAACTGCTTCCAGAGGGCTAAAGGCAATAAGGCACAGCTGCCCATTCCATTTGAGGAACTGTAAGTAGTCTACTAGCCAGTGTCTTGCTACTTTCTGTTTTTTTTTTTTAAGCATTTGCTTCTATTTTATTCAGCATGAGTTTGATACCTTCTGAACATGAACCATATCACCAGCAGCCAAAATCAATAACCTATCTAATCAAGGCCCTATAAACTAACAACAGACCCTCGGTGCTCTGTTCCTATAAAATGTAGTTCATTCTAAGTCTTTCCTTCCAAACCAGTCTAACTCTAAATTTATTATCCTCTTCTGACAAGGTTAGAGCATTGTCTACCCAGAGTTCTAGAAAGACCCTTTTGGGGAGCAAATCAATTACGTCTTGAAAGAAAAAAAAAAAAGGAAGAAAGAAAAGGCCTCTCTAAACTCTCCTTGAAATCTTTTTATTTATCTTCAATTTTCTTTTGAGAGCAAGGAATCTTCACCATGAAGACTTTGTGCAGCAACCAGCCACTCCTTTTCAAATAAAAAGCATGTGTAAATATTTCATAGACATGTCTCTCGTGTGAATTGCACAATATGAAAAGGAGATGTTAAAGAAATGTTTCCCTAAATCATACCAAATAAGAAATACAAACATTTCCCTAAATCCATGAAGTTTGGAAGTATAAGCCACAAATTCTCCTGGTATAAAAAAAATCATATGCTTTTTTGACATCCTGTACGCTGTGGCTGAACAGCTTTCACTCAATGACTTCATAGTATATTTGATACTTCTGTTTGTTTTAAGCCTCTTCAACTGATGTTTTCCATCTTAAAAACTGAGAAGGATTTTTGCCTTGAAAGATTATGCATAGGTAGCCATATAAGCAAAACCCAAAGTTTATCCAATTTTTTTTCTCCTCCAGATCTGTGACATTAGACACATGTGTGCAAAACCACTTTTCATGATAGCAATTTTCCTTTATATTTTAGTTGTTTAACGAGTCTTTCTCCCCAGCCAGATTCTGAGCTCTTTCTGGACAGGGAGTTTGATGCCTTCACCTTACTGCTGTAAGATTTCTCTGGAGTAGAGCAATTCCAGCATAGTCTGTGATAAATACGCAGCTCTTGAAGTGGTTGGAAAATAGCAAACATAGGAAACAGCTGGAGAATGTGGAGAAGTATCGGCAAGAACTTTGGTATGAGTTCCACATATAACCTACTGCTTCTCGGTAAGATATAATCAACAAACCCCTTTAGAATAGTACAAGAAAGTAAAATTCGTTATAAATATAATAAACAAGAAATGTGCTAATAAATCGATGGACAAGCAGAAATGATACTATCTTTTGAGAACACTCTTAAGTAAACCTAATGTCATAAAGAGGGGCCATAAATAAGTATTCATAGGGAAACGTTAGTGCTGATGTTGGCTACCAATGCTAAGTCTAACAGGTTTCTTAACTGCACTCATTGATCTCTTGTGTTCAGACAATAAGAGGGAGCTTGTGTTCTTTTAGGATCTACTGATAGTCCCATATTTCAAGGAGCTAATCTCTTTTGCTGCTTTGTTTACTGGCTTTGCATCCATTCTCAGCTTTAGCTCTAAGGCAGGCTATCATTGAAAATTCACTGTGATCCAACTTATAAGGATAGGACTCTTCCTGATGGTGCAAGCTCTGTGTGCTATATTTGTGTAAAAGGTGCCATTGCTGGGGTGCCTGGGTAGCTCAGTCGGTTGAGTGTCTGACTCTTGATTTTGACTCAGGTGGTACTCTCAAGGTTGTGGGATTGAGTCCTATGTTGGGTTCCCTCTCTCCCTCCCTCTCTGCTTCTCTCTCTCTCTCTCTAAAAAATAAAAGGTGCCACTTCTGACCCATGCTCCATAGTTTATGAGTTGTTTGACCAGTAGTGTTTATGGATGGTCCTTATCTGCCGCCCCTATTTCCCTTAATTCTCTTGGGATCAAACACACACTCTTTCAAGATAGCAGCTGGAGGAAGCAGAGCATCTGTGATCAGGATATATCACTGGTCTGTATGATGATTGAACCTATGACCTTGAACTCTACAAGCCTGCTAACTAAAGGTCTCATCAAGATACTCAACGATGGAACAGGAAAGCATGAGGAGACCACTCTTGGCCCTTGATTCAGAAAATTAAGAGTCTTTCTCTGAGTGCATTTTGAGCACAAAACAATGTTTTATTTTTCACTCCTTAAAACTACTTCTGGGAGAGTGATTCCCTGTGAGGGTGACACTCTGTGATTCAAAACCATCGTCTTTTTCACATTCAGATGTAATCCAAAATCAATAGCTTTAGCTACTCTCCTTACAAGCTGTTCAAGTGATCCTTCAAATGCAGTGATAAGATGATATTAGCACCACCTGCAGTGACCACAGGCTTCTTCCAGCATGAAGTCTATCACGGCAGCCATCTCCAGCGCGGCCATTACCATGAAAGATTTAACAGCTAGAGTGTCATAATGCAGTTGGTGCTGATGTTCATCTGGTTCTGTGATGCCCATTTGTTCCCCTAACACTCTTTATGCTGGCAAGAAAGCTGATGCATTTTGTTGACCAAGTATCCAAGAGATACAGATCTCCTAGTAGGAGAAATTCTGGAGCTTCCTAAGAAGAAGTTGGAAGGAGTACATTGGTAGTGTGTTTCCCAGCTCAATCTCTCAGTCACTGTGTTCTCATAGGCATGTTACTAGATTTGTATTGTCCAGCATATATTGCCCACCATGTCCAAAGGCTGTGATGATACAGACACAACTGCAACTGGGAAAGTACTGCATTAAAGCAAGGTCTTTATTTTTATTTAGAACATTCCACCAAAAGATCATCTCTTAGAAGATGCTTGAATTCTGCTCATGTTACTTAAATGCAAAAATCACTAACTATATATTCTGTACCTATTATGAAGCAAATAACAAGCCACGTGTGTTTCCCTTAATCTGCTTATTTAATATTTGTTAGTTAACTATAGTTTAATATGCATGTATATAGAACTGCACTGTCCAATATGATAGCCACTAGCCACATGTCACTACTGAGCATTTAAAAGGTGGCCATTCCCAATAGAGATGGGCTATAACAGGAAAATACATATCAGATTTCAAAAACTAAAAAAAAAAAATTTTTTTAAAGAATTTCATGTTGATTACATGTTGAAATGATATTATACACACACACACTCACGCACACACACACACACACACATATATATACACACTTAAAATATATTACTAAAAATAATTTTACCTTTTTGTTACCTCTTTCATGTAACCACTAAAAATTTTTAGATTAAAAAAATAAAAAATTAAAAAATTAAAAAAATAAATAAAAATAAAAATTTTTAGATTACATATAGAGTTCATATTTGAAGCTTCCCTCGTGTTTCTGTTGAACAGCACTGATACAGAAGAGAAGGCTAGCTTCAGAGGTCAACTAAGGCAAATAATATCCAGAAAAATGCAATACTTTCTAGCCCTACTCATTTCCAACATCTCCTTCCTTGGAGGGGAAGGAGGAAGAAATCTAAGACACTTATTGTATAAACCATGGACTTCAATGATTTAGAATTTACTAATCTTTGTTCTAGGTAAGTATTCAATGTTGAATATTCTCAAAGAAAAGTGCCCCTTCTTAAATTGCCCTAGCTGACTGTGACAAGTTTGAAATAGAAGGGAACTTCCTTAACATGAGAAAGAGCATCTATGAAAAAACCTACAAGGAATATCACAGTTGATGGTGAAAGACTGAAGGAGGTGCCCTAGGATTAGGAACAAGGTGCAAATGCCTTCTCAACACTTCTTTTCCACGTTGTGCTGGAAATTCTAGCCAGGGCTGTCAGTCAAGAAATAGAAATAAAAGGGATCCATATCAGGAAGAATTAAAACTGTCTGTATTTGCAGATGCCATGTCCTGTATGTAGAAAATCTTAAGGAACACACACACACACACACACACATTAAAACTAACAAGTATTAGTAAGGACACAGGATTTAAGATTGATATACAAAAATGAACTCTATTTCTATATACAATGAACAATCGAAAATAAAGTACACTTTCACAAATGCATCAAACATAAACAAAAACAAGTAAATAAAATACTTAGGAATATATTTGATAGAAAAGTTTCCAGAGTTGTACATGGAAAATCACAAAACATTGCTGAGAGCAATTGAAAAGGATCTAAATAAATGGAAAGACATTACATGTTCATGGACTGGAATACTCAGTATTGTTAAGGTGGCAATTATCTCCACATTGACCTGTGGATTCAATGCAATCTCTTTCAAATTTCCATCAGGCCCATTTTGTTTTTGTTTTTCAAAAATCAACAAACTGATTCTAAAATCTATTGGAAATGGAAAAGATCTAGAAGAGCCAAAGCAATTTTGACAAAGAACAAAATTTGGAGAACTTTTACTTCCCAATTTCAAAATTTACTATAAAGCTACAGGTATTAACAGTGGGGTATTGGTATAAATATAGACATAGAGGTTAATGGAGCAGAATTGAGTTCAGAAATAAGTTCTTATCTTTATGGCCAACTGATATTCAAAACACACACTAAGGAAGTTCATTGGAGAAATGATAGCCTTTTAACAAATGGGACTGGTACAATAAATGATCTACATGCAAAAAAAAAAAAAAAAAGGAAAGGAAAATAGACCCTTACCTCACATCATACACAAAAATTAACTGAAAAAACATCATAGACTTAAAAGGAAGAGCTAACAATATAGCTTTTAAAAGAAAACAGACAATCTTCAAGATCCTCAAAGATTTCTTAGATATGACATCAAAAGATTGATTCATAAAAATGTTAATAAATTGGATTTCATCAAAATTTAACAACTTTATCTTTCAAGAGACATCATTAAGAACACGAAAAGACAAGCAATTGGCTGGTATAAAATATTTGCAAAATACATATCTGACAAAGTACTTATATCCAGAACATACAAAGAACGCACACGCCTCAAGAATAAGACAAACAACCCAATCAAAAATGAGCAAAAGATTTAAATAGAAGATTTAAAGAAGATATACAAATGTCTAATAAGCACATGAAACGATGCCCAACATTGGTCATTAGAAAAATACCAATAGAAACCAAAAGCAGATGTGACTTTACACTCACTAAAAAGGCTGTAATAAAAAAGATAGTCAATAATGAAGACTGGCAGAGACGTGGAGAAACCGGAACCCTCAGATGTTGCGGTAGAAACATAAAATGATACGCTTTGGAAAAGTGCTTAGAAGTTCCTCAAAATGCTAGACTAAACATAGAGTAGCAATTCTACTCCTAGGTCTATATCCACGAGAAATGAAAACGTGTCCACATGAAGACTTGGACAGGAATGTTCTTATCAGCATCATTCATAATAGCCCAAACTTGGAAACAATTTAAGTGTCTATCAGCTAATGAATGGGTACCCAAAGTGTGGTATATCCTTTCAGTAAAATACTATTCAGCAATAAAAAGGCAGAGACTATGAATACATGTCACAACATTGATGAATCTCAAAAACATCCTCAGTGAAAGCAGTCTGACGCAAATGCCACATGTTATATTATTATAGTATATAATTCTACTTACAGGAAATACCCAGGAAAGTAATAAAAACAGAAAGTAGATGAGCAGTTGCTACAAATAGGAGAAGAGACAGGGAAGGGATTAACAAGGAATGCACATGACAGATCAGGTTGAGGTGATCAAAATATTCCAAGACTGCTTTAGACTGGTGGTTGCAGAATTTGGTAAATTTACTGAAAATTTTTGGAATTGTATACTTGGAAAGGGTGAATTATCTGATATGTCAAAAATGCCAAATAAAATGTTTCTAAAACAAACAAACAAAAACTTGTAATCTGGCATTTAAGACCCTGGGTTTTATCATACCCAGAAGAAAACAAGAACAAAAACAAAAATGAAACATATACTATGAGTGTATAAGAGTGTGAACTCTAGAGTCAAGCAGATCTGACTTCTAATCTGACTTAATCACTTATAAGCCATGGGTCTCAGGGGAGTGATCTTACCTCTCTGAGACTTAAAATCCTTGTGTGTAAGATAGGGTTAATAATAATGTCTCCTTGCAAGATCATCCTTAGAATTAGAACCAAGGCACACAAAACACTGAGCCAAGCTAAGCACAGTAAATGTTCACTGATTGGTGGCTAGAATTATTAGCTATATTTTCAAAGTACTTCCAGGCTTTTCCAAAGTAAGCTCATCTTTGGCTATTTTGGTAAAGCTGTTACTCCTAGACATTCCTGATTTGGCATATTGTATTACGGTTCTGTTCATGTAAAGGTCTCTTTACCGCCTACCGTAACTACTTATTCTTCAAGATCCACTAATCCCTTTAGAGCATGCCATTTCCCCAGGGGTGCTTCTCGTTCAAACTCTTCTATAAATTTATAAACACACAATCACATTATTGCCATCTATCTTTCCTTGAGTGTACAATTGGACTGATGTGTTTCCATAGTCTCCACTGCCTGAGACCATGGAAGTTACCAAACCCCAGAACTTTTGATTAGGGAGCTCGGTCAAACTTCTAAATTCTTCTTTACCACCATTGCAGAGGTGGTATGTAGTTTGACAGATATTTACTATCCCTGCATCCGGATTAAATCTTTACAGAAATATATTTGCATCAATATCCATTGATCCATTTGGAAGGGATAAATAAAAATGTTTAGGAAAAGATAAAAGTCCTATAAAATGCATATGAACAATTTGTCCAGGCAACTGTTACATCTTCTTTGGCTGCTAGACAAAGAAACCCAAGCTCATTACTCCTTATCCTGCTTTCTAAAGGGTTAAGCACTCAAGACTAGTAGAAATAAACTTGGTGGGAATAGGCAAGAAAATAAATTTCAGTGTCTTAAATCCCTAATTTGTAAAGAAAATTTGAGCCCTCTATTCTTGAACTCTCTCAATATACTGCAAACATTCAGCCGTGCTTTTGTGAATGAAGCAAGGCATTACTGTAGTCACAATTAATCTTCCTTATTAACAACTTAGTAGCTCTGTTTCTTAGAATAGAAACATACATTGTAAGAAATGTTTCCTTATTTTACCTCCTATAGTTCTTTCAAATGAAAAAATCAGACGTTTTCCAGGAGTTTAGACATCAAAATCTCAACCAAAAGACCTGTCTTTATCAAAGGAAATAACTGCTCTTGCTAAGATTTTTATTCTTCAGAAGATTTCTAAATTGCCCCCTTCCTTTTTTAAAATACCTTACAACAGATAACGACCTACATCATTCTGTTTTTTGTCACTTTTGATGGGATCTTCTCTTTTAGGCTCCATTCATTCGTCTTTCTCTATCAAAAAGTATTAGCTGTTATACAATTTGAGAAAACTTCCTGGTAGTCCCAGTGTGAGTTTGGGTGCAGCTTTTTCATGGCCATGCGTCAACACAGACTAGGAGTGTGACCTTAGATGAGAGCTTCAAAATGTAGTCAGATCAAAACACCAACCCATGGGGCGCCTGGGTGGCTCAGTCGGTTGAGCATCCGACTTCAGCTCAGGTCATGATCTCACAGTTCGTGAGTTCGAGCCCCGCGTCAGGCTCTGGGCTGATGGCTCAGAGCCTGAAGCCTGCTTCCGATTCTGTGTCTCCCTCTCTCTCTGCCCGTCCCCCATTCATGCTCTGTCTCTCTCTGTCTCAAAAATAAATAAACATTAAAAAAAAATTAAAAAAAAATACCAACCCACGTATCTCAAAGGTATTTTCAGGTAATAACTGAGACCAACCACAAGTATGAAAATACTTAGTGATTTGAGGTAAAATTCAAAATCATCATCATGCTCATTACATCTCTTCCTGGCTCCGAATGGCAGGACCCACCAGAGATAAATCTCAAGCTCCCATCTGTCCCTTGAATTTCAAAGGTATGTCAGCTTAGTAAATTTCATCTTCTTTTATTCATGAAAGAGGGGAATGACCTTCATAAATTAACTTGGATTTTTCTGTTTGAAAAGAAGCAGAGATTTGGGGTAGAGGTTTATTTTGAGTCTTGGCCTCAATACTTAAAGCTCTGAGCAAATCACTCAAACTCTGGTCAGTGTCCTCATCTGAAAAATGGGAGCGAACACCAATGGTTATAAAACCCTTTAGCGCTGCTCAGATGTAAATGCTCATGCAATATTTAGTAAGTCTGTTTTAAAAGAATGCATGTTCAATATTTGAGGAATTCTAACACCTATCAGCTCTATTACTTGTTCTATTGTGTGGTTCTTGAAAAGCTCTCCCCTGGCCTCCATCTGTAGCAAGAACTGAATTTACAAAACAGAGTAATTTTGTAGGAACAGAGGAAGAGGCAAGGAGAGAGACTGATGTACAAATATGCCAGAGTTGAATGGATATTTCTTGAATATCTTGCCTGTTTTTATAGCAGAATATGGGAGAAATGGGTAAAAAGAAAGCTTCCTCACTGCCCGAGCCAATTCGACTCGTGCAGAGCTAATTAAACATGTCTTGAGTATATAAAATATATCATCCCCAGATAACAGCATACTGTTAAGTTCTTCATCTTATTAAGAGCTTGCATTAGTGCTTCTTCAACATAAATTTTATACCCAGACAGGTACTATTTGAGACATCTCACAATAGGAATGACCTAAATTAGGGTGACAGAGGCAAGATGGATCACCGGTGCCTGTCTCAATGAGAAGAGGAATAAGGATTCCATCTTCCAAGATTGTCCAATTCTAATGCACTAACATTATTTTCTGAAAAAGCTTCCTTCCTCGGGCCTTTGGGCCCCTGGGAGCTCTGTATACAGAGAAGAGATTTCACAATCCAGGAGGATAAACCCCAAGCCCCAAAGTCATAAAATCAAGGCTGAAAGGCCTTTACAGAACCCTGAAACTTCACACTTCTCCAATGAGTAAAACAAAACCCAAACAGGTGCCAGGTCTAAGGGTATGGGCACGGATACCTAGTATAGCATTTTGAGAGAAAAAGAAAGCTAATGTAAGTAAGATATCCACCAGAACTTATTCGAACGCTATAAATAAAAAGAAATAAAATTTTAAGAATGAAACAATTCCATCAATTGATCTCATTGGTCCTTTCCTTTCATATTTTCTACTACCTACTCGACTGTCCTAAAACACTACTCTGGCTCATGACCGCCTACACTTTGGATATACTACCTCCAGAGCATTATTCCTCTAACTTATATTTAGATACCCCTTTTTGGTGCAAACGTTTCCCCTCTGGGATGCCCCCTCTCCACACCACCAAAGGTGAAGCGAAACCCAGCAAGAGCACCACGACGTACCACAAGATTCTACAAAATAGCTGGCAACTAAGAACTTGATCATATTGGATTGCTTAGAACAAGCTCTCCTTATGTAACTCCCCGGAACTTCCATGACTTCTTCCACTGCTAAGTAAATCAAGGCCAAACTCCTTCAGGAGACAACTATTCAAAGGCCAATTCACTCAGGCACCAAGGCTCATTTTCTATTACTTTCCTACGTTCTATTCCACAAGTTCTCAACTGGACTATACACTGGAATCACTTAAGGAACTTTAAAACACTGTGAGTGAGCACTCAGACCCCACCTCAGACCAATTTAAGGAGTCTCTGGTTGATGGGACAGGAACATCAAAGGAAATGACATACAGTGACTGAAAGCACAGAGTCTAGAACCGGACAGCCCGGGCTTAACACGGCTACACTACTTACCTGTTGTAATGCTCACAGGCAAGTTACTTAACCTTCCTATGCCTCAGATCACTCTCTATAAAATGAGGAAAATCACAGACCACTTTTGTAGGGATATTACAAGAATTAAGTAAATGAATACACGCAGAGCACATAGAATTATACCTAACACATAGAAAGCCTTATGTAGTGTTGTCATTATTATTATATTTGAAGATGTAGGACAGAGATATGTCTAAAGGGATTAATCTATATTTCCTGATTTGAATTTAATTGGATGTTGCTTTAAATAGCCCTTAAAACTGCCTTTAAAAAAGTCAGTTTTAAGGAGTGTTTCGGTATCACAAAACTTCATCATTTAACACTGAAAACAAACATTTTGGAAAAAAAAAATCACAGGACGCATAAAACTTCAAGATACTGTGTTAAGTGAAATAAGACAGACATAAAAGGACAAATACTGTATGATTCGTCTCAGATGATATAACTAGAATCGTCAAATTTGTAGAGATAGAAAGTAGAAATGTGGTTGCCAGGGGCTGGTGGTGGGGTGGGGAGAAGTGCGGAGTCGCTGTTTATAGACACCGAGTTTCAGTTTGGAAAGATGAAAAAGCTCTGTAGTTGGATGGTGGTGATGGTTGCCCATCAATACAAATGTACTTAATGTCATTGCACTGCACACTTAAAAATGGTAAATCTCAGGTTATGATATTTAACCACAATAAAACATGTTAAGGGGCGCCTAGGTGGCTCAGTCAGTTAAGCGTCCGACTCTTGATCTCAGCTCAGGTCATGATCTCAAGGTTCCTGGGTCTGAGCCCTTCACTGGGCTCTGTGCTTGTGTGTGGAGCCTGCTTGGGATTCTGTCTCTTGTTCTCTCTGTCCCTCCCCTGCTTGTGCTCTCTCTCTCTCTTTCTCAAAATAAATAAATAAACTTGAGCAATGTAAAAAAAAAACAAAAAACAGTAAAATAAAATCACAGAACACAGAATGTACAGTGTTTTCCCAGATTGTAAGATTACCTTCAATCTGTTTTTCTTTAAACAAACAAACAAACAAACCATTTGTATTCTTTCTTCTCTTTCATGCTTCCCAGGCCATTATTTCAATAACTTTTTTTTTAACTTTATGACCTCACTTTTCATGGGTACAATGGGAAACTGACCCAACCACAAAAATATTTCTCAGTGATATCCTTTGCCGTGAATTGGAGCTATAGAGAATGCCCTGTGACTTCTAGGGTTTCCCCAAATAGAAAATCCTGAAGACTGATGGATAAATTTTCACTGACATTGTACAGTTTCTGTAGAGTTGACATCTGATTGATACCGTGACAGCTTTTTCAAACCTTATATACTGTTAGTTCAAATGTATTAGAGACTGCTCTTGACTTTGTAAAGTCATTAAAAAAAAAAAAAAAAAACAGGGGGTAGGGTGAGGATTAAAAAATACTTCATTGACATCCCAAGGGCACTGACATTGACAGAATAATAGTCCTCATTTGGGGATCATTTCCTTGGAAGGAAATGCATGTGTGTGTGTGTGTGTACATATATATACATATATACTGCTTCTAGGGACAATGTGTCGCCTCTGCAACTCCTCCAGATTCATTAAAGGACCAATGGAATGGCGACTCTGCATACATTTACGCACCGTGTGAGACACTTTTACTGAAATTCAATTGTGACTCTGAATGCTTCAGACCAGATACAATTTTAACATTTTCTGCTACACGAGTGGGAAGACCAAATAGCTATTTCAGATTCACATTTCCCTTTTCCAATTGATCGTGGCACTCCCCCTGGAACGCCCCCCATGTTACAACAGCTCTAACTTTCCAATTCATTTTCACTGGAAAAGTCTAAACTTGAAGCAATCCCTTCTACTCTACCAGTCACTGTGGTTCCCCTAAGGGTATTTTTGTGTTGAAGTAAGTCACTGAGTGGCAGACTGATAGCTTTTTGTCTTCCGAAGCTCATTGACTAAGAAAATAATACACATAACGGCAGCCTATTCCAACAATATCCCAAGGGGAAATGAGTACATTGCCACCCACTTTTAGTGATGGGGATAGGGAGGGTTAGGGAATAAAACACCTTGGGGGTGTGGGTGGGGGCTACAAAGGGTAACACACCAATACTCTATGTTTTGATGAAAAAAGTAAAAAACTCTATCATAAAAACTGTGCCTCTTTATCAAATATAGTATAAGGTACCCACTGTCACTTCTGGTTAGAAGCGGGCTGGAAAAAAAAAAAAAAAGATTCATGGATAATAGATATTTCAGTGAATTTGTACATTGCTTTGCTAAGCAAAAACCCAAAAAACGAAAGGGGCATCAAAATGACTCTCTGTTATTCAGAGGACACAATCTCTCCAAATTTTCAGGGATTGTCAATGCTCGAAACAACATACTTCAAATGGTGACTTTAAATCCTTCCTCCAAGTGCTTGATACTATTTTTTTTTCCTTAAGGGTATTGCACACCAAGTGCTCAGTTTCAAATCAGAAATATAAAATTTGAAGGATCAACATATTTCTGCATCAGGTGCCATAACTGTATCTTATAAATATTTTCACTTTCACCTGTGTAAAAAGCAGCATACTCAGGTTCAAGGAGCATGGAATTGTATTTCTGTTTACAATTTTATAAACACAGCTATGCTTTTCTTTCAGCGCCATGATCTGCAGCTGTAAAATGTCCTTAACACTATTTGTTAATAATCTGATTTCATGTAAAGTTTCTTCCTTCCTTCTGAATAGATTTCTTTTAAAAAAAACCTCATTTATATCTATTTTTTAAGAACTGGTGCACTGAAAAATAGTTCACTTGTCCTGAAACACTAAACTCCTAGGGCTTCGAGTGTAACGTGACAATAACATCAGAAAGTAAACAAAACAAGGATTTTAAAAAGAAAAGTGGCTCAGGAAGTTAAGCCTCTAACTTTGGCTCAGATCATGATCTTGCAGTTTGAGTTTGAGCCCTGCATCCGGCTTTCTGCTGTGAGCACAGAGCCTGCTTCCAATCCGCTGTCCCCCTCACTTTCTCTGCCCCTCCCCCACTCATAATCCCTCTCTCTCTCTCTCTCTCTCTCTCTCTGGGTCTCTCTCAAAAATAAATAAACATTTTAAAAAAGGGAGAGAGAAGAAGAAACCATTTATTTGATTAGGCAGTGGGATCGTAAGCAATTGTCTTAAGTTTCTCTTACTCCAGTATTATATTTTGAAATAAAACCTAAAAAATAACAAGACCCAGAATTGATTTGGTATTTTATCATTTCCCACGTGTTCTAATATTTCCTTATTTTCCAAAGACACCATCAAGATGAGTAGAGGCTGAGGCTATTAGTCCCATTTTATGAATGAGGACAATGAAGTTCTTAGAGACTGAGACAAAGAAAGAAGGCACACACATCCATACAGCATTTCAACCTGAGAGACAAATATCTATACATGGTTTCAATGGAAATCCTGAGTGCACCACAACTCAGAATAAGAGGGAGTGTCACCCTGAGAGCAGCAATCACCTTTGGCATCTAGCTCCTTCCAGAACATGGAACAGCATGCAAAGTCACTAGCACTCCAGATTACCTCACCCCTTCTCAGAGGTGTGATCTCCAGCTCCATGGGGGCCTTCCTCCAAGCTTCTGGGTTTGAGAAACTCATTATTCCCTGTGCTCCTCCAGCCTCAGGCATGGCAACAGCTTCCTGTAGCTAGCTCTGCGCTACCCCGGCTCCCCCATTTTGATTTTTGAGTGTTCCATACCCATTCAGCTGGTGCCCTTTATGAAATTCTCTCTGTGGAAATATTCAGTGTGTGTCTGATTTCCCGACCGAACCCTGGCTAATACAGACATGTTAACCACACAAAGAAGCACTTACTTGTACATTTCTGTCAATCCAGTAACACAGAAGATTACATTTTTAAGTGTAGCCTGATTTAAGAAGTGAAATATTCATTCACATCAGTCTGTGTTCTTGGAGATTTGCCATGTGCAACCTTTGGTCAGACAGCAGCTGGACACCTGCTTTCCTTCCATGTTCCCCAACTCCCAGGGCTAAATGGACAGACAATTTCTCTTCTCGTGGACATTTTAGAGAAAGCCCTACCCATCACTGAAATGAAAACATTGGTACTACAGGTAGTTTACTGTCATTTAGATTCTTAATAATTTCCTCCAACCTTGCACATGTGACTGCATCCAGAGGTACAAGTCAAACAGTTCTATTTTTCTGAAATAGTGAAAACAATCCTGCTAATCTGTTATAACTTTAAACGTAAGGCACTTAAGGCCAAATTCAGAAACAAAGCCAAATATGGTTCAACTTTTCTAAGCCTTGGCTTGGATTATACTTTGCAGTGTTTTAGCTAACATCCTATTTCTCAAGATTTCAAGGAGTATGTGATACTTAGAAAAAAAACTAGTTCTAACAAAATAATATTCTGATGAGTTAAGTGTAAATGAATCAGAAACGTAAGAATGATATTTCCCTTGAAACACACAGGGATTTAAAAGTTAATGGAAAAAAGTGCTGGCAACTCACATGTAGAATTTTTATTGAAACCAGGATGTTTGAATAAACATTAGACATTCAACTAACTCCAACTGAAATGGGGTTCACCAATCCTTAATTATAACAGCGCTTGAAATGATGAGGAAACAGGTCACATTCATGTTTCAGACAGAAAGCTTTACTTGGCAGACATATTTCTGATTTAAGGAACCTCTGTAGTCATATTATGGCAACCAATTGAGATATTAAAACAGACAGTGAAGTTTTAAACTCAGTCTGGCAAGCACCATGCAAAAATAACTACCAACTGGAAATTTAAAAGAGAGAGAGAGGGAGAGGGAGAGAGTCAGGAGTATAATGATTAAGTTTTAGAAGGAAGTTAGAACACGACACATAATTTAGAAAGAATATGTCTTCTTAAATGGGCTAATAATGAGCTAATCACATAAGAATCTGAAGAGTGGTATGTGTTCAGGTTCCTCCTGCTCATTCTGGGGATTGTAATTTGAAGCTGCAAATTGAAAAGGCTTATGAGTAGGAAACGGACAGACATGTGATGGAATTTTAATGCCTCAGATGCCTACTGCCGAATTAAGCTAGTAGTGGGCCACTTGGAACTTCTGTGGCCAGGCGGTCGGCTTGGGACAGTATCGTGTGAATTCCCAATGGCTGGAAAA
Source organism: Panthera leo (assembly GCF_018350215.1). Lineage (NCBI taxonomy): Eukaryota > Metazoa > Chordata > Mammalia > Carnivora > Felidae > Panthera > Panthera leo. The sequence goes on along the minus strand of NC_056680.1, from coordinate 37,316,310 downwards.
TCAACTCTAGGGTTGTCCAGAGCCCTGCTTGAAATAAGGCAGAAGCGAAGCTAACTGTACCCTAGTTGCTAAACCTTAGCGTGCATCTGCCAAACTTAGCTTGGATCAGAATCACCTGGAAGGCTTGTTAAAATGCACATTGCTGGATTCTACCCTAAATTTCTGATTCGGAAGGGCTATCTTGGAGCCCTAGAATTTGCATTTCTAACAGTCTCTGAGGTGAGGCTGATGCTGTTGGTTTGGGCAATCTTTAGAGAACCACTGAATCATACACGATGGCTAAGGACTGTTCAAAGCCACGACTAACTGTAGAAGCCAGTTTGCAAGTGTTTTATATTAACATCCTAGAAAAGGGCTCCAGGGCTTTTAGCTCTAATGCATCCCCTCATAGACCAGAGCTGCTTGAGGAATTTGCTGAAATAGAAAGAGATGAACAATTCCACAACAAAATCATCATAAATGCTTTTGGAATTAAATATGGCACACCTTCAAAAAGGATTTTAAAAATAAACTCAGAGTAGTTCTTCTCATCCCACTTGACCTGCTGTTGAGGGAAATTTTCATAAATTTAGACTGGTCCAGTAGTCCAGGTTCCAAAAGTGATCAATCTAGAGAGAGGGAGAGTTGGAGGGCTCTGTAAATGCCAATTGGTTTCCAATTGTTTAAAGGTATTATTCAGTCCTTCTACATCCTTGCTGATTCTATGTCTACTAATTTTATCAATTACTAAGAAAAGAGTACTGGAATCTCCAACCGTTATTGTGGATTTTTTGTTTCTCCTTCTATTTCTATTAGTTTTTGCTTCATACATTTTGTAGCCCTGTGGTTCAATGGATCCAGCATGTAAAAGCATGCGGTGGGGGATAATGCACAGAGTTGACAGTGACCTGCCAGATTTGTATGATGGGGGTAGCATTCTGTAAGAAGGAAGAAGAAAGGAAAATAGAAAAAGGTAATGAAAGAAAAATGGAGGATAGATTATAAGTACACTTACATACCCATAAGAGTTAATTGGTGGGCAATGGGAATAATTGGACACTTTTAAGCTGAAAATAGCATAATCAGATTGTTCTTTCCTAAGTATAACTTGCAGAATACTATGGATAAAGTAAATGATCCCTTAGAGTGAAATGTGAACTTAAATTAAAAAAATAGCTAATGGGTGCCTGGGTGGCTCCATCAGTTAAGCATCCGACTTTTGATTTCAGCCCAGGTCATGATCTGATGGTTTGTGAGTTCAAGACCTGCGTCAGGCTCTGTGCTGATAGCATGGAGCCTGCTTGGGATTCTCTCTCTCCCTGTCTCTCTCTGCCCCTCGCCCCTCCCCACCTTGGGTGCTCTAAGTAAATAAATAAACATTAAATTAATTAATTAAAAAGAAACAGTTAAATTCTAATTAATAGAGGTGAAAATTCAAAGATAGCAGAACTATAAAGAATGTGATTTCTTAATTTCAGTCGGAAAAGCATTCAGAAAGAAATGAACCTTATATACACACAGCAGTCCTGAAGCCCACTCAAGTTTTCGCAGTTATGGGTAGAAAGAGGAGAGAGAATTATTTTACACACAGCAGTTTGACATACTCATTACGGATTTAGCATTAAAAGTTTAATGTAAAGGCCAATTTGCCAATTTGCTGCCCGTCCCTGTGAATGGACTTATTAATAAATAATGCATATTGTTTAATGAGAAAAATGATGGTCAAGGTAAAAATATGAAACGTTTTAATGGGATGCCTTTACAAAAGGTCATTGCCCTTTCTAAATATTTTTTGATGATTTCTTCTTCCCAAGAAAGCTGTTTTTAAATGCACACACTTAAGCATGCAATTAGTCCAGCAGCCTAAGAATATCTAAGTGTACCTTGATAGGAATCCAAAATTGTCTCCAAAAATGCTTAACAAGAGGCATAATGATGGTCTGCTACTTATGTACTTATAAAGGTCTACAAATAAGAACAGTAAACAAGGACTTCTCATTAAAAAAAGGGCATATCAGGCAGTAACCTGGCAGGACAACAGAAAACAGTCGCCAGCCCAAAGGAACACTGAAAAGAATTTGAAAAGAAATTATTTACAAAGATGTGGGCAAGGCTCTGGGAAATCAACAAGAAATGGCCAAGCGCATCAAGGCTTGCAAAGCAGGTGCTCACTCTTTGACCCGATCAGTTAAGGAGAAGATGTGTTTTCCAAAGGATGCCCCAGGGTAGCTGTAGTTGAAGAAGAGAACCCCTTTTACATTCTGTTCCCCAGCCAGGTGTTAATTCATTCTCCTCCCCCTTACCCCTTGCCATTGGCCAAACCCAACAGAACCCCGGACACAGAGCAGGGTAGAAAAGTGTAGAGACTGGGTTGGGGGCTAAAGTAGGCAGGCAACTGAAAGCATTAAGAGGTACATGAAATAAAAATTTTCTACTGCACATACTAAAATTGAAATAATACCACCTCCACTCCCAATTACACACACACACACACACACACACTCTCTCTCTCTCTCTCTCTCTCTCTCTCTCACACACACACACACACACACACACATATCCTCACTTACTGATTCTACTCATTAAGAATTTATTTCTAGGTCTCACATGGATAATTTCTTTCACTAAAATTCAAGCCCTTGATACTCCTACTGCCATTGAAAGATTAATGTTGCATATTAGAATTCCAAGCCCAGATGTTTCATCACATGGGGAAATTATGTTACCTTCTTATATAGTATAGAAACTGTACTTGCACTCTGTCCATTGTCTTAACTGACTGGGCTTGGTGTTGGGACAGCAAACGGACAAGCAACAGGTCTAAAACTCTGAAGTTCTATAAGTGCATCTGATTGTGCAACTCTGAAAGTAGCTAAATGTCTCAATGATTTAAAGTGCTTGAGGCTTTAAGTGGTTCATTCAGAAGGCACACCGAGATAATTCTGAGTCCTTGTCTTTTTTTTTTTATCATCACTTGATCACAATCCCTCTAATGAGATGAAGGGCTTCCTCTCAGTGAAATAGGGGCTCAAGCATGCTTAAAGCAATTGAATTATGTTTCTTTTGTACAGGTGCTTCACAGATTTGCTACTTTTTATATCCCTCAGGCTGGGGCTGGGGCAGAAGCCCATTGGTCTTGTACCCTACTGAAATGCTGGGACCTCACACAGGGTGGATGCCCAATAGATTTTTTGAATAAATTAACAAATGAACTAGGCAGGCAACATGGCAATAGGGAGATCCAGGACTTATTCTACATCTTGGCTCTAGCTTTTTAGCTAGAAGAAACCTGGTGTCTTCAGGCAGATCATTTAACTTTCCAGAGGCTCAGCCTCAGCAGCCATAAAATAAGGATAAAACCCCGTCCTACATGGAGTTGCCAAAGCATCATGGAAAATGATACGTTTGGAACTGTTTAGAATCTGCAAGGCATTCTAACACGTACACTGGTTTTTACTACAAAAACTGGTGGCCAACACCCTCCCAAAAAACTATGGGGATTTCACATTAATCCAGATTTTAAAGTACTAACAAAAAAGTTCTTTCTCTTCTACAAAGAACACTGCGAGAAAACAACATGGAAAAAAAAGAACACTTTTTCTGATGATGTACAAAAAAAACATGCTTTTACCTTTGAACTTCACTCCAAAAATAAATTCTTGTATCTGTGAAAACTAACGCTGTACATGTCCTTGACTCAGCAACTCCACTTCTGGAACTCCAGGCTGCATAGATATAAATATGCATAAGGACAGCAATGTTGATAAGGACAAAAACAACCGGAAACAGCTTGGATGTCTATCAGCGAACTATATAAATAAATAAATGAACATCCACATACACTTATATATATAAATCATGGTTATCTGCACTATATAATTACACTGTCTTCTTCAGCAGTCACTAGCCACATAGCCACAGAGCACTTGAACTCTGGCTACTATGAGTCCACACGTGCCGTGAGTACAAAGTATAGACTGTACATCCAAGACTTAGCATGAAAAAAAAGCATGTAAAATGTCTCATGTATAATTTTTTAGACTCATTAAATGCTGAAATGATATTTTTGATGTTTTGAGTTACTTAAAACATAATATTATTTGAATTATTTTTCCTATTTCTCTTTATGTTTTCTTAATGTGGCCAATAGGACATTTACAGTGATCTTTGTGACTTGCATTATATTCTTATTAGGCAGCATGCTGTAGAAGAGGAACTGACAAGCTCTGTAAAGGGCCCAGTAGTAAATATTTTAGGTTTTGGCAGTCAGAAAGCATTTGTTGCAACGACTCAGCTGAGTTGTGAATATATAAACAAACGAGCCTGACTCTGTCCCAATAAGACTTTATTTATGGACACTACAATTTAAATTTCATAAAATTTTTACCTATCAGGAAATATTTTCCTATTTTAATTTTCTCCCAACCATTTAAAAATATAAAAACCACTCTCAGCTCACAGAGCAGGCAAAAACAAGTGGCAGGACATTTTGGCACACAGGCCATAGCTTGCCAACTCCTGCTTTAGACTATTAAGGAAAAGAATCGAAAAGAATGGATTACATCTATATATACTATATGTACTCTCTCTAAAGGAAAGCAGCCTACGGTCAAACAGTATGTTCAAGTTTGACCAAGTATGACCAAGATTTCATGTTTATTAAAAAATATTATTACGCTTATATGTTTATTTAATGTTATACGACGAGAGGGCGATGGAGGGATACAAATCAAACTGTCCGACCTGTGATACAAAAGAGAAGAAGATCCCTCTTATGGCCCGGCCTTTGATGTCACACACCCACAATATCCTTGTTGGTTTCCAGGTCAGCTCTGTTCAAGGTAAGAAGGGACTACACAAGGGTGTGGATACCAGGAAGCAAGAATCATGGGACATCAGCTGGCTACCAGTCAGTAGTCAAAAATATTTAGAGATAGCCCGGGACATGGCCTAAATCTAGCTACTAGCCATGTTTTATGAATGGAAGTCTGATTACATTATTCTAATTTTGTTTGTAGCTGTATTGCAGGGAAAAAAAAATCTTTCTGTTATATTGAAAGCATACTTAACTATAACTTGTCAAATATATGACCACCAACAAATCAGTGCTGTTAAAACACTTAGAGAATTCAGGGTACTTTATACAAGCAAATTATCTAACTGCATAATTCACATGCAAAAGTGAAAAAATACAAGTAGCAAGGCATTAAATGGAGAAAAATTATATTGTAAAAATTACCTGCTTTAGCTTATTATTTTCTTGACAAAGTGGTAGAGCATAAAAAGTACAAAAATTGATCTGGTAAAAATTTAGGTTGCTAATAGTGGATAGAATGCATTTGGGAAAGGAAACGTGTATGCGTGGAAAAAAGACTGGACGTATATACACTGACATTAACAGTGATATGTCCGGGTGTCTTCATTGGACATGATTGTTTTCCTCCTTGCTTATGTGTTCTTATCTCTGATGTTCACAGAGAACATGCATTAGTTACTTTTATCATAAGCAAAGACTTATGTAAAATTGCTCATAGTATTGTTTTTCTCGTGTGCATTAAGTAATTTCTCTTCCCTCTAAATTGCCTTTGGAAGAATTTTGTTTGATGTCCATAAATCATTCTTATAAACCAAGAAAGGATAAGTTACCTACTCTAACATTTATCCCTGAGGCCACTAGAAGCTAATTGGGAATCTGTGAAATAAGAAGCAGATTTCATTTACATTACCTTACTGTTATGCTCAATAAGGTCAAAGGTAAAGGTTTTGTCTCTTTCTGGTCCATAAAATATGGATTGCTATTTTCAAAGTACATCAACACTGGTAATAACTATTCCCATTAGTCAGTCATATAATCTTATGAAATATTGACATGATAAAATAATGCAACTGAGAAAAAACCAATAGAGCACACGTTTTATTGACAAATAAATGCACAGGCTTAAATGGTCTCTCACCACCTTTATACCTGATTGACATGTTATCAGAAAAATAAAGATTTAAGCTGGCCAAGATCAATGACTTCAGAATGATTCTTTAGTGCTTCATCAGATAAAAATACAAATTCAATCCAATCATAATTCACATTTGGGTTCATGCCACTTTGACAGTTACATTTTATGGCAAAATGTACTTTAATTTTATATTCAAACCTTTTCCCAGCTTTTCTTAGAGAATTCACTTTTTAATTTATGATACTTCCTTGCTCAATTCAAGCTTTATTCACTTTTAGATACTTTGGAAAGATAAATAACTGACAAACTATGTCATTCATGAGCAATGTACTGCCCATAAGTTAAGAAAATAAA